>NC_141080.1:600000-904000 GCF_041138505.1 Cibotium barometz | reverse complement strand
CCATGGGTTAGCCAACCGCCCAACCACTGTAGTGATGGGATCCAATTTGGAATTTGGTTAGATTTTGTCCCGGGTACCAAGGAAAAGAGTTCCAAGGCCCCCTAGCCGGAAGTTCATGCAAACATAAAATTAGGCACACCACTTACACACCCAATATGAAATTGCCTTTTTCTTAGCATCAGCTAACTTTAAAACAATCCTTTAATGAAACCATAGTACCACTGATCACAGTCTTCCAAATTATCCGATTGATTCTCAAATTTTCCATCATTCCTTCATCAGAGTATCTATGGCATCATTGGCAACTAGAACGCTCACCACCTGACCACTCAGGGGCCGTTTCTATAGTTCCTAGCCCATAATACTCGGCAATATAATCACTTATCAAGATGGACTCTCGTTGAAGATCAGCAAGATCAACCAACAGATCCATATAAAAGAGCCATGGACTCATCCGTTGAGGACCAGCAAGGTCAGTCAACCAGATCCATGCCCGGTTTCACAAAACAACTCTTACTCCTTGTTCCAATATCTTCCTCGACGCACGCGTGGGTATCCTAGGCGACCCAGAGCCCGAGCACCGTATGGTCAGCACCCTCTAGGATCCTTCGCAGGTGACCTAGCGCTTCACTCATAGGCCGCTTCCTTGGTCCCTCATCCACCGTACCGGAAGCTCACCATTTTAATCGAACCGAGGCTGGTCAAGACCTCGGTCGACCTTGCTACGCGAGACGTCCTCCATTGACTCTCCGTCAGCAGTTGCAACTTTATCAGTTAGGTCTCCACGACCTTAATCACAAGACGGTCAAAATGCTTCCCCAGCATTCTTGACATAAAACAGCCATTTACAAACAGCATTTACAAACAGTTTACAAATACAGTTTCTATATTAACTCTCATTTTTCCACATTGTCCCTCATTAATCCACATTACTTATTCCACATTCCATGTATATGTGTACTCATCCAATCACCTCCTTTTTCCATCTCTTCACTTCAGATTCCTTCACATCACATATCATATATTCACATCCATATCCACATCCATACATCCACATCCACATCCACATTCACATCCATACATCCACATCTACATGCTTATCTCCATTTTCACATCCTCATTTATACATCCACATCCCATATCCACATTCATACATACACATCCATATCCACATCCACATCCACATCCACATTCACATCCATGCATCCACATCTACATGCTTACCTCCATTTTCACATCCTCATTTATACATCCACATCCCATATCCACATTCATACATACACATCCATACATCCACATCCACATCCACATACATACATACATCCACATCCACATTCCACATTCACATCTATACATCCACATCTACATTCACATTCACATACATCCACATCCACATTCCCATACATCCACATCTATACATCCACATTCCACATTCACATCTACATTCACATTCACATACATCCACATCTACATTCACATTCACATACATCCACATCCCCATTCCCATTCACATCTATACATCCACATCTACATCCACATACATACATACATCCACATCTATACATCCACATTCCACATTCACATCTACATTCACATTCACATACATCCACATCTACATTCACATTCACATTCACATACATCCACATCCCCATTCTCATTCACATCTATACATCCACATCTACATCCACATCCACATTCCACATTCACATCTATACATCCACATCTACATCCACATTCACATACATCCACATCCACATTTCCATTCACATCTATACATCCACATCCATTCACATCTTTACATCCACATCTACATCCACATTTACATTTATGCATATACATCTTCATGCATATATCCATTTTCATGTTCATACATCCACATCCATTCACATCTATACATCCACATCTACATCCACATTTACATTTATGCATATACATCTTCATGCATATATCCATTTTCATGTTCATACATCTACACTCCCATCTCCATATCCACACATCCACATACATACATCCATTTTCACTTTCCCATTTATATAACCCCATATACCTTCACATCTAATCTTTTACATCACATCCATTCTCGCCCTATCACAACCCATATACATCAACCCATATACATCAACCCATATACATCTTATCCTATCACATACACTTCTTACCTCATCCCCCCATACACATCTTAATTCATCTTATCACATCCTAACTTATTTCATAAGCATCTTATCACCTCTTATCACACCTCTTATCACATCCTATCACTTTCCATACGCATCTTATCAATTCTTATCACATCTCATACACCTCTTATCACATCTTATCACATCTCATATCTTTTTTTTTTTTTAAAAGAGAATTCTTTTATTTGATATAAGATTTCTCTACACATTTATTTATACATAAATTCCACTTAAGGAGACTAACACTTTCGAAATTAAAATCAATCTTTTATGCATCTTCTTATGCATGATTTCAATTTGGTAGGGAATTATACTTTTAGAATAAAAGAATTTCTCTTATGCATCTAAGTTAAGCATAAAATCCATTTATGAGGAAAATCATACTTTTAGTATAAAAAGAATATCTTTTATGCATACCTATATGCATGAAATCCAATATGATAAAAGTAACACCTTTGATATAAAAATTTTTCCTTTATGCATACTTCTATGCATGAAAATTAAAAATGATAAAAGTAACACTTTTGATATAAAAATTTTCCTTTATGCATACTTCTATGCATGAAAATTAAAAATGATAAAAGTAACACTTTTGATATAAAAATTTTCTTTTATGCATACTTTTATGCATGAAAATTAAAAATAATAAAAGTAACACTTTTGATATAAAAATTTTTCCTTTATGCATACTTCTATGCATGAAATAAAAATGGTAAAAATAACACTTTTGATATAAAAATTTATCCATTATGCATACTTCTATGCATGAAATAAAAATGGTAAAAATAACACTTTTGATATAAAAATTTATCCATTATGCATACTTCTATGCATGAAATAAAAATGGTAAAAATAACACTTTTGATATAAAAATTTATCCATTATGCCTAGCATTAAAATTCAATTTCTCCATGATTGTAATGAAATTCTTTCAATTAATCTAGGATGATAATTCCTAGAATATGGTAGGAAGTCCTCTTTTTATGCTTTGAATGAGATTATTTTATGCATAATTTTTATAAAAATTTTGCCATAGCTCCGCTGCTATGACTGATAAATCTCAATTTTTCTAAGGGATAATGCTTATCATTAAGAAAATAATTAAAATAATCTCTAATTGGATTATCAATCCATAATGGATTGAATCATTAATATACATAAACTAAAAGCATAAGAAAAAGCCATTAATTTGGCCTCAAGCATAGCTTAATCTTGGGTTAAGGAAAAGCTTTATGAAAAGCTTGATTTGGATTGAGAATGGGTCATGAGTATGACCATTTCTTGAGTGAGAGAGAGAATTTACATAAGAATCATTAGAATTTAAACATAAATGAAAATTAACTTCAATAGCATTTATTAAATCATGTAACTCTTCACTACTATTCAAACTTCAATAGCATTTTAAAAAAAAACCATACCAATTAAACTTCTCAAGCTTGAGAGGGGTTGAGAAGAGAGAAACATTGAGAAATTATAGAAAGATCAATATTCACTAATTACCTTACAACTTGCTTGATTCTTTGTTCACGGTAGAGGCCCCCAACCAATCAATTGGTTAAGTATGTTGATGGAGCCACTAATGGGGATTGAAGAAAGAGGGAAGCTCCAAAAACTAGTGAATTATTAAATGAATTCACAGTTCTTGGCTTAGGTGGAGTAGAGTAACGATGCATAAACACTATATATTTTTCAACAAGGGGGAGGCTTCTATTTATAGGAAAAATTGAGCTCCTAACCAAACAAACTGATTCTAGAATTTTCTAAATCAGTTTGGTCAATATTTGACCATTTTTAGGTCAGTTAAGCTAACTTTTTGGAACTAGACTTAAATGAGGAGAGAGGAGAGATGAAATATCTCAATTTTTATGAGTTTAAAACTCATTCAAGCATGTGAAATATGCACCTCCTTTAAAGACCTCCCCTTCCTTACATATGTCATACTTTTAATATTGCTCATAATTTTTTTACTAATAAACCTTGTACATTTTCAACTCTTCATCTTATGTGAAATATGCACCTCCTTTAAAGAACTCCCCTTCCTTACATATGTCATACTTTTAATATTGCTCATAATTTTTTTATTAATAAACCTTGTACATTTTCAACTCTTCATCTTATGTGAAATATGCACCTCCTTTAAAGAACTCCTCTTCCTTACATATGTCATACTTTTAATATTGCTCATAATTTTTTACTAATAAACCTTGTACATTTTCAACTCTTCATCTTATGTGAAATATGCACCTCCTTTAAAGAACTCCTCTTCCTTACATATGTCATACTTTTAATATTGCTCATAATTTTTTACTAATAAACCTTGTACATTTTCAACTCTTCATCTTATGTGAAATATGCACCTCCTTTAAAGAATTCCCCTTCCTTACATATGTCATATTTTTAATATTGCTCATAGTTTTTTTACTAATAAACCTTGTACATTTTCAACTCTTCACCTCATGTGAGCATTTACTCATTTTTGGGTATTTTCTTTTTACAAGTTGGATTTATCTCCTCCCTACACATGGATTGATGCTATTGGTCCATAGGAACCTTAATTGGACCATAGTCTAAAGATTTCTGAAAATCTAGACTCTTAGGCTAAGGTTCTTTATAGCTATTTTCAATTAATTCCAATTGCACATTGGAAAATTCTTTTTGAATTTCTGTTTCAGGGGAACTCATCTGAATTAGAAGAGATATTTTTCTATCCAAAAATATTCAAAATCTGAATATTCTCTCTCTAGAATATTTTTCTCTCTCTAGGCTAAAACAGATAGAATCAAGGTCTTTATATTTCTGAAGAGGGATTGATTACAGGGAAAGATACTAGACATCAAAAAGGGGGTGGGGGAGGAATCTTACAGCGATTGGATGTAATTGGATGCGATTGGATGCGATTGGATGTAATTGGATGCGATGGGATGTAATTGGATGTAATTGGATGCGATGGGATGTAATTGGATGCGATGGGATGCGATTGGATGTAATTGGATGCGATGGGATGTAATTGGATGCGATGGGATGTAATTGGATGCGATGGGATGCCATTGGATGTAATTGGATGTAATTGGATGCGATAGGATGTAATTGGATGCGATGGGATGTAATTGGATGTAATTGGATGTAATTGGATGCGATGGGATGTAATTGGATGCGATGGGATGCCATTGGATGCCATTGGATGTAATTGGATGTAATTGGATGTAATTGGATGCGATTGGATGCGATTGGATGTAATTGGATGTAATTGGATGTAATTGGATGCGATGGGATGCCATTGGATGCGTTGGGATGCCATTGGATGCGATTGGATGTAATTGGATGCGATTGGATGTAATTGGATGCGATTGGATATGATTGCATGCGATTGAATGCGATTGAATGCGATTGGATATGATTGAATGCGATTGGATATGATTGAATGCGATTGGAAATGATTGAATGTGATTGGATATGATTGCATGCGATTGGATATGATTGCATGCGATTGAATGCGATTGGATATGATTGCATGCGATTGGATATGATTGCATGCGATTGAATGCGATTGGATATGATTGCATGCGATTGCATGCGATTGAATGCGATTGGATATGATTGCATGCGATTGAATGCGATTGGATATGATTGCATGCCATTGAATGCGATTGGTTATGATTGCATGCGATTGGATATGATTGAATGCGATTGGATATGATTGCATGCGATTGGATATGGTTGCATGCGATTGAATGCGATTGAATATGATTGCATGCGATTGGATGCGATTGGATATGATTGGATGCGATTGGATGCGATTGGATATGATTGGATGCGATTGGATATGATTGCATGCGATTGGATATGATTGCATGCGATTGAATGCGATTGGATATGATTGCATGCGATTGGATATGATTGCATGCGATTGAATGCGATTGGATATGATTGCATGCGATTGAATGCGATTGGATGCGATTGGATATGATTGCATGCGATTGAATGCGATTGGATATGATTGCATGCGATTGAATGCGATTGGATATGATTGAATGCGATTGAATGCGATTGAATGCGATTGAATGCGATTGGATATGATTGCATGCGATTGGATGCGATTGGATATGATTGAATGCGATTGGATATGATTGCATGCGATTGAATGCGATTGGATATGATTGCATGCGATTGAATGCGATTGGATGCGATTGGATGCGATTGAATGCGATTGGATATGATTGCATGCGATTGGATATGATTGCATGTGATTGAATGCGATTGGATATGATTGCATGCGATTGAATGCGATTGGATATGATTGCATGCGATTGGATATGATTGCATGCGATGGATGCGATTGGATATGATTGCATGCGATGGATGCGATTGGATGCGATTGCATGCGATTGGATGCGATTGGATATGATTGCATGCGATTGGATGCGATTGGATGCGATTGGATATGATTGCATGCGATTGAATGCGATTGCATGCGATTGGATATGATTGCATGCGATTGCATGCGATTGCATGCGATTGGATGCGATTGGATGCGATTGGGGATGCGATTGGATGCGATTGGGGATGCGATTGGATGCGATTGGGGATCCGATTGGATGCGATTGGATATGATTTGATGATTGGATATGATTTGATGCGATTGGATATGATTTGATGCGATTGGATATGATTTGATGCGATTGGATATGATTTGATGATTTGATGCGATTGGATGTGATTTGATGATTTGATGCGATTGGATGTGATTTGATGATTTGATGCGATTGGATGTGATTTGATGCGATTGGATGCGATTGGATGCGATTGGATGCGATTGGATGCGATTGGATGCGATTGGATGCGATTTGATGTGATTGGATGCGATTGGATGCGATTGGATGTGATTTGATGTGATTTGATGTGATTGGATGTGATTGGATGCGATTGGATGTGATTGGATGCGATTGGATGTGGCGATGGGATGCCATTGGATGCCATTGGATGCCATTGGATGTGGCGATTGGATGCCATTGGATGCCATTGGATGTAATTGGATGCGATGGGATGCCATTGGATGCCATTGGATGCCATTGGATGTAATTGGATGCGATGGGATGCCATTGGATGTAATTGGATGCGATGGGATGCCATTGGATATAATTGGATGTAATTGGATGCGATGGGATGCCATTGGATGTAATTGGGATGTAATTGGATGTAATGGGATGTAATTGGATGCGATGGGATGTAATTGGATGCGATGGGATGCCATTGGATGTAATGGGATGCCATTGGATGTAATGGGATGTAATTGGATGCGATGGGATGCCATTGGATGTAATTGGATGTAATTGGATGTAATGGGATGTAATTGGATGTAATGGGATACCATTGGATGTAATTGGATGCGATGGGATGTAATTGGATGTAATTGGATGTAATTGGATGCGATGGGATGCCATTGGATGTAATTGGATGCGATGGGATGTAATTGGATGTAATGGGATGTAATTGGATGTAATTGGATGCGATGGGATGTAATTGGATGTAATTGGATGCGATGGGATGTAATTGGATGTAATTGGATGCGATGGGATGCCATTGGATGTAATGGGATGTAATTGGATGCGATGGGATGCCATTGGATGTAATTGGATGTAATTGGGATGTAATTGGATGTAATGGGATGCCATTGGATGTAATTGGATGCGATGGGATGTAATTGGATGTAATTGGATGCGATGCGATGCCATTGGATGTAATTGGATGCGATGTAATTGGATGTAATTGGATGCGATGGGATGTAATTGGATGCGATGTAATTGGATGCGATGTAATTGGATGTAATTGGATGCGATGGGATGCCATTGGATGTAATTGGATGCGATGTAATTGGATGTAATTGGATGTAATTGGATGTAATTGGATGCGATGGGATGCCATTGGATGTAATTGGATGCGATGTAATTGGATGTAATTGGATGCGATGTAATTGGATGTAATTGGATGCGATGGGATGTAATTGGATGCGATGTAATTGCATGCGATGTAATTGCATGCGATGTAATTGGATGCGATGTAATTGGATGCGATGTAATTGGATGTAATTGGATGTAATTGGATGCGATGGGATGCCATTGGATGTAATTGGATACGATGTAATTGGATGTAATTGGATGCGATGTAATTGGATGCGATGTAATTGGATGTAATTGGATGCGATGTAATTGGATGCGATGGGATGCCATTGGATGTAATTGGATGCGATGTAATTGGATGCGATGTAATTGGATGTAATTGGATGCGATGTAATTGGATGCGATGGGATGCCATTGGATGTAATTGGATGCGATGTAATTGGATGTAATTGGATGTGATGGGATGCCATTGGATGTAATTGGATGCCATGTAATGGGATGCCATTGGATGTAATTGGATGCGATGGGATGCCATTGGATGTAATTGGATGCCATTGGATGTAATTAGATGCCATTGGATGTAATTGGATGCGATGGGATGCGACGGGATGCCATTGGATGTAATTGGATGCCATTGGATGTAATTGGATGCGATGGGATGCGATGGGATGCCATTGGATGTAATTGGATGCCATTGGATGTAATTGGATGCGATGGGATGCCATTGGATGCCATTGGATGCGATTTGGTGCCATTGCATGCCATTGGATGCCATTGGATGCCATTGGATGTAATTGGATGTAATTGGATGCGATTGGATGCGATTGTGTGAGATCCCCCTGTTCCCACCGAGCAACGGATTCGGGTACTAGCAGCGGAAGTAGCACTTCTCACGCGGGACAGGGATCCCACATTCGGGGCCTCGTCCACGGATATCCGGACAAGAGACTAATCCGTCGGTTTTTCCAAAACCGAACCTGGAAAAAACTTCCCTTACCGGAAAGCACGGGCGATTCCACCAGGATAATTTTTTTTCTCTAACGAAGACAAGATCATTTCTGATCAAGCTGATCCAATTGTATCTTCAAGATACTAGATCAGATCAAGGAAGAAACTTGCACTTGGATCATTGGGATCAACGCTTTTTTCCCCATTCAAGAGGCACAGCCGTTGATTCCTATCCATAGAACAATTACTGTCCGGGATTTACTTTATCTATCGTATTAACAAAAGTTGAGTCTCGATTTACGGATCCATCAGTCCAGCCTAACCCCATCCGATCCCATGGGTTAGCCAACCGCCCAACCACTGTAGTGATGGGATCCAATTTGGAATTTGGTTAGGTTTTGTCCCGGGTACCAAGGGAAATAGTTCCAAGGCCCCCTAGCCGGAAGTTCATGCAAACATAAAATTAGGCACACCACTTACACACCCAATATGAAATTGCCTTATTCTTAGCATCAGCTAACTTTAAAACAATCCTTTAATGAAACCATAGTACTACTGATCACAGTCTTCCAAATTATCCGGTTGATTCTCAAATTTCCCATCATTCCTTCATCATCAGAGTATCTATGGCATCATTGGCAACTAGAACGCTCACCACCTGTCCACTCAGAGGCCGTTTCCATAGTTCCTAGCCCATAATACTCGGCAATATAATCATTTATCAAGATGGACTCTCGTTGAAGATCAGCAAGATCAACCAACAGATCCATATAAAAGAGCCATGGACTCATCCGTTGAGGACCAGCAAGGTCAGTCAACCAGATCCATGCCCGGTTTCACAAAACAACTCTTACTCCTTGTTCCAATATCTTCCTCGACGCACGCGTGGGTATCCTAGGCGACCCAGAGCCCGAGCACCGTATGGTCAGCACCCTCTAGGATCCTTCGCAGGTGACCTAGCGCTTCACTCATAGGCCGCTTCCTTGGTCCCTCATCCACCGTACCGGAAGCTCACCATTTTAATCGAACCGAGGCTGGTCAAGACCTCGGTCGACCTTGCTACGCGAGACGTCCTCCATTGACTCTCCGTCAGCAGTTGCAACTTTATCAGTTAGGTCTCCATGACCTTAATCACAAGACGGTCAAAATGCTTCCCCAGCATTCTTGACATAAAACAGCCATTTACAAACAGCATTTACAAACAATTTACAAATACAGTTTCTATATTAACTCTCATTTTTCCACATTGTTCCTCATTAATCCACATTACTTATTCCACATTCCATTTATATGTGTACTCATCCAATCACCTCATTTTCCATCTCTTCACTTCAAATTCCTTCACATCACATATCATATATTCACATCCATATCCACATCCATACATCCACATCCATATCCACATTCACATCCATACATCCACATCTACATGCTTATCTCCATTTTCACATCTTCATTTATACATCCCATATCCACATCTACATGCTTATCTCCATTTTCACATCTTCATTTATACATCCACATCCCATATCCACATTCATACATACACATCCATATCCACATCCATACATCCACATCCACATCCACATTCACATCCATACATCCACATCTACATGCTTACCTTCATTTTCACATCCTCATTTATACATCCACATCCCATATCCACATTCATACATACACATCCATACATCCACATCTACATCCACATTCATACATACACATCCATACATCCACATCTACATCCACATACATACATACATCCACATCCACATTCACATTCACATACATCCACATCCACATTCCCATACATCCACATCTATACATCCACATTCCACATTCACATCTATACATCCACATCTACCTTCACATTCACATACATCCACATCCACATTCCCATTCACATCTATACATCCACATCCATTCACATCTATACATCCACATCTACATCCACATTCACATCTATGCATATATATCTTCATGCATATATCCATTTTCACGTTCATACATCCACATCTACATGCTTACCTCCATTTTCATATCCTCATTTATACATCCACATCCCATATCCACATTCATACATACACATCCATACATCCACATCTACATCCACATACATACATACATCCACATCCACATTCACATTCACATACATCCACATCCACATTCCCATACATCCACATTCCACATTCCCATACATCCACATCTATACATCCACATTCCACATTCACATCTATACATCCACATCTAGATTCACATTCATCCAATGACATCCAATGACATCCAATGGCATCCAATTACATCCAATGGCATCCCATCGCATCCAATTACATCCAATGACATCCAATTACATCCAATGGCATCCCATCGCATCCAATTACATCCAATTACATCCAATTACATCCAATTACATCCAATGGCATCCAATTACATCCAATTACATCCAATGGCATCCAATTACATCCAATTACATCCAATTACATCCAATGGCATCCCATCGCATCCAATTATATCCCATCGCATCCAATTACATCCAATTACATCCAATGGCATCCAATTACATCCAATTATATCCAATTACATCCAATTATATCCAATTACATCCAATTACATCCAATTACATCCAATGGCATCCAATTACATCCAATGGCATCCCATCGCATCCAATTACATCCAATGGCATCCAATTACATCCAATGGCATCCCATCGCATCCCATCGCATCCAATTACATCCAATGGCATCCAATTACATCCAATGGCATCCCATCGCATCCAATTACATCCAATTACATCCAATGGCATCCCATCGCATCCAATGGCATCCAATTACATCCAATGGCATCCCATCGCATCCAATGGCATCCCATCGCATCCAATTACATCCAATGGCATCCAATTACATTCAATTACATCCAATTACATCCAATTACATCCCATCGCATCCAATTACATCCAATTACATCCAATTACATCCCATCGCATCCAATTACATCCAATCGCATCCAATTACATCCCATCGCATCCAATTACATCCAATTACATCCAATTACATCCCATCGCATCCAATTACATCCAATCGCATCCAATTACATCCAATTATATCCAATTACATCCCATCGCATCCAATTACATCCAATTACATCCAATTACATCCAATTACATCCAATGGCATCCCATCGCATCCAATTACATCCAATTACATCCAATTACATCCAATTACATCCAATGGCATCCAATGGCATCCCATCGCATCCAATTACATCCCATCGCATCCAATTACATCCAATTACATCCAATTACATCCCATCGCATCCAATTACATCCAATTACATCCTATCGCATCCAATTACATCCAATTACATCCAATGGCATCCCATCGCATCCAATTACATCCCATCACATCCAATCGCATCCCATCGCATCCAATCACATCCAATTACATCCCATCGCATCCAATCGCATCCAATCGCATCCAATTACATCCAATCGCATCCAATTACATCCAATCGCATCCAATTACATCCAATCGCATCCAATCGCATCCAATGGCATCCCATCGCATCCAATTACATCCCATCGCATCCAATTACTTCCAATTTCATCCAATTACATCCAATTACATCCAATTACATCCAATGGCATCCCATCACATCCAATTACATCCAATTACATCCAATTACATCCAATGGCATCCAATTACATCCAATTACATCCAATTACATCCAATTACATCCAATGGCATCCCATCGCATCCAATTACATCCAATGACATCCAATTACATCCAATGGCATCTCATCGCATCCAATTACATCCAATTACATCCAATGGCATCCAATTACATCCAATTACATCCAATGGCATCCCATCGCATCCAATTATATCCCATCGCATCCAATTACATCCAATTACATCCAATGGCATCCAATTACATCCAATTACATCCAATTACATCCAATTATATCCAATTACATCCATTTACATCCAATTACATCCAATGGCATCCAATTACATCCAATGGCATCCCATCGCATCCCATCGCATCCAATTACATCCAATGGCATCCAATTACATCCAATGGCATCCCGTCGCATCCCATCGCATCCAATTACATCCAATGGCATCCAATTACATCCAATGGCATCCCATCGCATCCAATTACATCCAATTACATCCAATGGCATCCCATCGCATCCAATGGCATCCAATTACATCCAATGGCATCCCATCGCATCCAATGGCATCCCATCGCATCCAATTACATCCAATGGCATCCAATTACATCCAATGGCATCCCATCGCATCCCATCGTATCCAATTACATCCAATGGCATCCAATTACATCCAATGGCATCCCATCGCATCCAATTACATCCAATTACATCCAATGGCATCCCATCGCATCCATCGCATCCAATTACATCCAATTACATCCAATGGCATCCCATCGCATCCAATGGCATCCAATTACATCCAATGGCATCCCATCGCATCCAATGGCATCCCATCGCATCCAATTACATCCAATGGCATCCCATCGCATCCAATTACATCCAATTACATCCAATGGCATCCCATCGCATCCAATTACATCCAATGGCATCCCATCGCATCCAATTACATCCCATCGCATCCAATTACATCCAATTACATCCCATCGCATCCATGTACATCCAATTACATCCAATTACATCCAATTACATCCCATCGCATCCAATTACATCCAATTACATCCCATCGCATCCAATTACATCCAATTACATCCCATGGCATCCAATTACATCCAATGGCATCCCATCGCATCCCATCGCATCCAATTACATCCAATGGCATCCAATTACATCCAATGGCATCCCATCGCATCCAATGGCATCCAATTACATCCAATGGCATCCCATCGCATCCAATGGCATCCCATCGCATCCAATTACATCCAATGGCATCCAATTACATCCAATGGCATCCCATCGCATCCCATCGCATCCAATTACATCCAATGGCATCCAATTACATCCAATGGCATCCCATCGCATCCAATTACATCCAATTACATCCAATGGCATCCCATCGCATCCATCACATCCAATTACATCCAATTACATCCAATGGCATCCCATCGCATCCAATGGCATCCAATTACATCCAATGGCATCCCATCGCATCCAATGGCATCCCATCGCATCCAATTACATCCAATGGCATCCCATCGCATCCAATTACATCCAATTACATCCAATGGCATCCCATCGCATCCAATTACATCCAATGGCATCCCATCGCATCCAATTACATCCCATCGCATCCAATTACATCCAATTACATGGATGCGATGTAATTGGATGTAATTGGATGCGATGGGATGCCATTGGATGTAATTGGATGCGATGGGATGCCACATTCACATCTATACATCCACATTCCACATTCACATCTATACATCCACATCTAGATTCACATTCATCCAATGACATCCAATGACATCCAATGGCATCCAATTACATCCAATGGCATCCCATCGCATCCAATTACATCCAATGACATCCAATTACATCCAATGGCATCCCATCGCATCCAATTACATCCAATTACATCCAATTACATCCAATTACATCCAATGGCATCCAATTACATCCAATTACATCCAATGGCATCCAATTACATCCAATTACATCCAATTACATCCAATGGCATCCCATCGCATCCAATTATATCCCATCGCATCCAATTACATCCAATTACATCCAATGGCATCCAATTACATCCAATTATATCCAATTACATCCAATTATATCCAATTACATCCAATTACATCCAATTACATCCAATGGCATCCAATTACATCCAATGGCATCCCATCGCATCCAATTACATCCAATGGCATCCAATTACATCCAATGGCATCCCATCGCATCCCATCGCATCCAATTACATCCAATGGCATCCAATTACATCCAATGGCATCCCATCGCATCCAATTACATCCAATTACATCCAATGGCATCCCATCGCATCCAATGGCATCCAATTACATCCAATGGCATCCCATCGCATCCAATGGCATCCCATCGCATCCAATTACATCCAATGGCATCCAATTACATTCAATTACATCCAATTACATCCAATTACATCCCATCGCATCCAATTACATCCAATTACATCCAATTACATCCCATCGCATCCAATTACATCCAATCGCATCCAATTACATCCCATCGCATCCAATTACATCCAATTACATCCAATTACATCCCATCGCATCCAATTACATCCAATCGCATCCAATTACATCCAATTATATCCAATTACATCCCATCGCATCCAATTACATCCAATTACATCCAATTACATCCAATTACATCCAATGGCATCCCATCGCATCCAATTACATCCAATTACATCCAATTACATCCAATTACATCCAATGGCATCCAATGGCATCCCATCGCATCCAATTACATCCCATCGCATCCAATTACATCCAATTACATCCAATTACATCCCATCGCATCCAATTACATCCAATTACATCCTATCGCATCCAATTACATCCAATTACATCCAATGGCATCCCATCGCATCCAATTACATCCCATCACATCCAATCGCATCCCATCGCATCCAATCACATCCAATTACATCCCATCGCATCCAATCGCATCCAATCGCATCCAATTACATCCAATCGCATCCAATTACATCCAATCGCATCCAATTACATCCAATCGCATCCAATCGCATCCAATGGCATCCCATCGCATCCAATTACATCCCATCGCATCCAATTACTTCCAATTTCATCCAATTACATCCAATTACATCCAATTACATCCAATGGCATCCCATCACATCCAATTACATCCAATTACATCCAATTACATCCAATGGCATCCAATTACATCCAATTACATCCAATTACATCCAATTACATCCAATGGCATCCCATCGCATCCAATTACATCCAATGACATCCAATTACATCCAATGGCATCTCATCGCATCCAATTACATCCAATTACATCCAATGGCATCCAATTACATCCAATTACATCCAATGGCATCCCATCGCATCCAATTATATCCCATCGCATCCAATTACATCCAATTACATCCAATGGCATCCAATTACATCCAATTACATCCAATTACATCCAATTATATCCAATTACATCCATTTACATCCAATTACATCCAATGGCATCCAATTACATCCAATGGCATCCCATCGCATCCCATCGCATCCAATTACATCCAATGGCATCCAATTACATCCAATGGCATCCCGTCGCATCCCATCGCATCCAATTACATCCAATGGCATCCAATTACATCCAATGGCATCCCATCGCATCCAATTACATCCAATTACATCCAATGGCATCCCATCGCATCCAATGGCATCCAATTACATCCAATGGCATCCCATCGCATCCAATGGCATCCCATCGCATCCAATTACATCCAATGGCATCCAATTACATCCAATGGCATCCCATCGCATCCCATCGTATCCAATTACATCCAATGGCATCCAATTACATCCAATGGCATCCCATCGCATCCAATTACATCCAATTACATCCAATGGCATCCCATCGCATCCATCGCATCCAATTACATCCAATTACATCCAATGGCATCCCATCGCATCCAATGGCATCCAATTACATCCAATGGCATCCCATCGCATCCAATGGCATCCCATCGCATCCAATTACATCCAATGGCATCCCATCGCATCCAATTACATCCAATTACATCCAATGGCATCCCATCGCATCCAATTACATCCAATGGCATCCCATCGCATCCAATTACATCCCATCGCATCCAATTACATCCAATTACATCCCATCGCATCCATGTACATCCAATTACATCCAATTACATCCAATTACATCCCATCGCATCCAATTACATCCAATTACATCCCATCGCATCCAATTACATCCAATTACATCCCATGGCATCCAATTACATCCAATGGCATCCCATCGCATCCCATCGCATCCAATTACATCCAATGGCATCCAATTACATCCAATGGCATCCCATCGCATCCAATGGCATCCAATTACATCCAATGGCATCCCATCGCATCCAATGGCATCCCATCGCATCCAATTACATCCAATGGCATCCAATTACATCCAATGGCATCCCATCGCATCCCATCGCATCCAATTACATCCAATGGCATCCAATTACATCCAATGGCATCCCATCGCATCCAATTACATCCAATTACATCCAATGGCATCCCATCGCATCCATCACATCCAATTACATCCAATTACATCCAATGGCATCCCATCGCATCCAATGGCATCCAATTACATCCAATGGCATCCCATCGCATCCAATGGCATCCCATCGCATCCAATTACATCCAATGGCATCCCATCGCATCCAATTACATCCAATTACATCCAATGGCATCCCATCGCATCCAATTACATCCAATGGCATCCCATCGCATCCAATTACATCCCATCGCATCCAATTACATCCAATTACATGGATGCGATGTAATTGGATGTAATTGGATGCGATGGGATGCCATTGGATGTAATTGGATGTAATTGGATGCGATGGGATGCGATGGGATGCCATTGGATGTAATTGGATGCGATGGGATGCCATTGGATGTAATTGGATGCGATGGGATGCCATTGGATGTAATTGGATGTAATTGGATGCGATGGGATGCCATTGGATGTAATTGGATGCGATGGGATGCCATTGGATGCGATGGGATGCCATTGGATGCGATGGGATGCCATTGGATGTAATTGGATGCCATTGGATGCGATGGGATGCCATTGGATGTAATTGGATGTAATTGGATGCGATGGGATGCCATTGGATGTAATTGGATGCCATTGGATGTAATTGGATGCGATGGGATGCGATGGGATGCCATTGGATGTAATTGGATGCCATTGGATGTAATTGGATGCGATGGGATGCGATGGGACGCCATTGGATGTAATTGGATGTAGTTGGATGTAATTGGATGTAATTGGATGTAATTGGATGTAATTGGATATAATTGGATGTAATTGGATGCCATTGGATGTAATTGGATGTAATTGGATGCGATGGGATATAATTGGATGTAATTGGATGCGATGGGATATAATTGGATGCGATGGGATATAATTGGATGCGATGGGATGCCATTGGATGTAATTGGATGTAATTGGATGTAATTGGATGCCATTGGATGTAATTGGATGTAATTGGATGTAATTGGATGCGATGGGATGCCATTGGATGTAATTGGATGTCGTTGGATGTAATTGGATGCGATGGGATGCCATTGGATGTAATTGGATGTCATTGGATGTAATTGGATGCGATGGGATGCCATTGGATGTAATTGGATGCCATTGGATGTAATTGGATGTAATTGGATGTAATTGGATGTGATGGGATGTCATTGGATGTAATTAGATGTAATTGGATGTAATTGGATGAAATTGGATGCGATGGGATGTAATTGGATGCGATGGGATGCCATCGTATGCGATTGGATGCGATTGGATGCGATTGGATGTAATTGGATGCGATGGGATGCCATTGGATGTAATTGGATGCGATGGGATGCCATTGGATGTAATTGGATGTAATTGGATGTAATTGGATGTAATTGGATGCGATGGGATGCGATGGGATGCCATTGGATGTAATTGGATGCGATGGGATGCCATTGGATGTAATTGGATGTAATTGGATGTAATTGGATGCGATGGGATACCATTGGATGTAATTGGATGTAATTGGATGTAATTGGATGTAATTGGATGCGATGGGATGTAATTGGATGCGATGGGATGCCATTGGATGTAATTGGATGTAATTGGATGTAATTGGATGCGATGGGATGCGATGGGATGCCATTGGATGTAATTGGATGCGGTGGGATGCCATTGGATGTAATTGGATGCGATGGGATGCCATTGGATGTAATTGGATGTAATTGGATGCGATGGGATGCCATTGGATGTAATTGGATGCGATGGGATGCCATTGGATGCGATGGGATGCCATTGGATGCGATGGGATGTCATGGGATGTAATTGGATGCCATTGGATGCGATGGGATGCCATTGGATGTAATTGGATGTAATTGGATGCGATGGGATGCCATTGGATGTAATTGGATGCCATTGGATGTAATTGGATGCGATGGGATGCGATGGGATGCCATTGGATGTAATTGGATGCGATGGGATGCCATTGGATGCGATGGGATGCCATTGGATGTAATTGGATGCCATTGGATGCGATGGGATGCCATTGGATGTAATTGGATGTAATTGGATGCGATGGGATGCCATTGGATGTAATTGGATGCCATTGGATGTAATTGGATGCGATGGGATGCGATGGGATGCCATTGGATGTAATTGGATGTAATTGGATGCCATTGGATGTAATTGGATGCGATGGGATGCGATGGGATGCCATTGGATGTAATTGGATGTAATTGGATGTAATTGGATGTAATTGGATGTAATTGGATGCCATTGGATGTAATTGGATGTAATTGGATGCGATGGGATATAATTGGATGCGATGGGATGCCATTGGATGTAATTGGATGTAATTGGATGTAATTGGATGCCATTGGATGTAATTGGATGTAATTGGATGTAATTGGATGCGATGGGATGCCATTGGATGTAATTGGATGTCATTGGATGTAATTGGATGCGATGGGATTCCATTGGATGTAATTGGATGTAATTGGATGTAATTGGATGTAATTGGATGCCATTGGATGTAATTGGATGTAATTGGATGTAATTGGATGTGATGGGATGCCATTGGATGTAATTGGATGTAATTGGATGTAATTGGATGAAATTGGATGTAATTGGATGCGATGGGATGTAATTGGATGCGATGGGATGCCATTGGATGCGATTGGATGCGATTGGATGCGATTGGATGTAATTGGATGCGATTGGATGTAATTGGATGCGATTGGATGTAATTGGATGCGATTGGATGCGATTGGATGTAATTGGATGCGATGGGATGTAATTGGATGTAATTGGATGCGATGGGATGTAATTGGATGTAATTGGATGCGATGGGATGCGATTGGATGTAATTGGATGCGATGGGATGTAATTGGATGCGCTGGGATGTAATTGGATGCGATGGGATGCCATTGGATGTAATTGGATGTAATTGGATGCGATAGGATGTAATTGGATGTAATTGGATGCGATGGGATGTAATTGGATGTAATTGGATGTAATTGGATGCGATGGGATGTAATTGGATGCGATGGGATGCCATTGGATGCCATTGGATGTAATTGGATGTAATTGGATGTAATTGGATGCGATGGGATGCCATTGGATGTAATTGGATGCGATGGGATGCCATTGGATGCCATTGGATGTAATTGGATGTAATTGGATGTAATTGGATGCCATTGGATGCGATTGGATGCGATTGGATGCGATTGGATGCGATTGGATGGGATTGGATGTAATTGGATGCGATTGGATGCGATTGGATGCGATTGGATGCGATTGGATGCCATTGGATGTAATTGGATGCCATTGGATGTAATTGGATGCGATTGGATGTAATTGGATGCCATTGGATGTAATTGGATGCCATTGGATGCCATTGGATGCGATTGGATGCCATTGGATGCCATTGGATGCGATTGGATGCCATTGGATGCGATTGGATGTAATTGGATGCAATTGGATGCGATTGGATGTAATTGGATGCAATTGGATGCGATTGGATGCGATGGATGCAATTGGATGCGATGGATGCAATTGGATGCGATTGGATGCAATTGGATGCGATTGGATGCCATTGGATGCGATTGGATGCCATTGGATGCGATTGGATGCCATTGGATGTAATTGGATGCGATTGGATGCGATTGGATGCGATTGGATGTGATTGGATGCGATTGGATGCGATTGATTGGATGCGATTGGATGCGATTGGATGCGATTGGATGCCATTGGATGCCATTGGATGCCATTGGATGTAATTGGATGCCATTGGGATGTAATTGGATGCCATTGGATGTAATTGGATGCGATGGGATGTAATTGGATGCGATGGGATGCCATTGGATGTAATTATTGGATGTAATTGGATGTAATTGGATGCGATGGGATGCGATGGGATGCCATTGGATGTAATTGGATGCGATGGGATGCCATTGGATGTAATTGGATGCGATGGGATGCCATTGGATGCCATTGGATGTAATTGGATGCGATGGGATGCCATTGGATGCGATGGGATGCCATTGGATGCGATGGGATGCCATTGGATGTAATTGGATGCCATTGGATGCGATGGGATGCCATTGGATGTAATTGGATGTAATTGGATGCGATGGGATGCCATTGGATGTAATTGGATGCCATTGGATGTAATTGGATGCGATGGGATGCGATGGGATGCCATTGGATGTAATTGGATGCCATTGGATGTAATTGGATGCGATGGGATGCCATTGGATGCGATGGGATGCCATTGGATGTAATTGGATGCCATTGGATGCGATGGGATGCCATTGGATGTAATTGGATGTAATTGGATGCGATGGGATGCCATTGGATGTAATTGGATGCCATTGGATGTAATTGGATGCGATGGGATGCGATGGGATGCCATTGGATGTAATTGGATGCGATGGGATGCGATGGGATGCCATTGGATGTAATTGGATGCCATTGGATGTAATTGGATGTAATTGGATGTAATTGGATGCCATTGGATGTAATTGGATGTAATTGGATGCGATGGGATATAATTGGATGCGATGGGATGCCATTGGATGTAATTGGATGTAATTGGATGTAATTGGATGCCATTGGATGTAATTGGATGTAATTGGATGCGATGGGATGCCATTGGATGTAATTGGATGTCATTGGATGTAATTGGATGCGATGGGATTCCATTGGATGTAATTGGATGTAATTGGATGTAATTGGATGTAATTGGATGGCATTGGATGCCATTGGATGTAATTGGATGTAATTGGATGTGATGGGATGCCATTGGATGTAATTGGATGTAATTGGATGTAATTGGATGAAATTGGATGTAATTGGATGCGATGGGATGTAATTGGATGCGATGGGATGCCATTGGATGCGATTGGCTGCGATTGGATGCGATTGGATGTAATTGGATGCGATTGGATGTAATTGGATGCGATTGGATGCGATTGGATGTAATTGGATGCGATGGGATGTAATTGGATGTAATTGGATGCGATGGGATGTAATTGGATGTAATTGGATGCGATGGGATGCGATTGGATGTAATTGGATGCGATGGGATGTAATTGGATGCGATGGGATGTAATTGGATGTAATTGGATGCCATTGGATGTAATTGGATGTAATTGGATGCGATAGGATGTAATTGGATGCGATGGGATGTAATTGGATGTAATTGGATGTAATTGGATGCGATGGGATGTAATTGGATGCGATGGGATGCCATTGGATGCCATTGGATGTAATTGGATGTAATTGGATGTAATTGGATGTAATTGGATGCGATGGGATGCCATTGGATGTAATTGGATGTAATTGGATGTAATTGGATGCGATGGGATGTAATTGGATGTAATTGGATGTAATTGGATGCGATTGGATGTAATTGGATGCGATGGGATGTAATTGGATGTAATTGGATGTAATTGGATGCGATGGGATGTAATTGGATGTAATTGGATGTAATTGGATGCGATTGGATGTAATTGGATGCGATGGGATGTAATTGGATGTAATTGGATGCGATGGGATGTAATTGGATGTAATTGGATGTAATTGGATGCCATTGGATGTAATTGGATGCGATGGGATGCCATTGGATGCGATGGGATGCCATTGGATGTAATTGGATGCCATTGGATGCGATGGGATGCCATTGGATGTAATTGGATGTAATTGGATGCGATGGGATGCCATTGGATGTAATTGGATGCCATTGGATGTAATTGGATGCGATGGGATGCGATGGGATGCCATTGGATGTAATTGGATGCCATTGGATGTAATTGGATGCGATGGGATGCGATGGGATGCCATTGGATGTAATTGGATGTAATTGGATGTAATTGGATATAATTGGATATAATTGGATGTAATTGGATGTAATTGGATGTAATTGGATGCCATTGGATGTAATTGGATGTAATTGGATGCGATGGGATATAATTGGATGCGATGGGATGCCATTGGATGTAATTGGATGTAATTGGATGTAATTGGATGCCATTGGATGTAATTGGATGTAATTGGATGTAATTGGATGCGATGGGATGCCATTGGATGTAATTGGATGTCGTTGGATGTAATTGGATGCGATGGGATGCCATTGGATGTAATTGGATGTCATTGGATGTAATTGGATGCGATGGGATGCCATTGGATGTAATTGGATGCCATTGGATGTAATTGGATGTAATTGGATGTGATGGGATGTCATTGGATGTAATTAGATGTAATTGGATGTAATTGGATGAAATTGGATGCGATGGGATGTAATTGGATGCGATGGGATGCCATTGTATGCGATTGGATGCGATTGGATGCGATTGGATGTAATTGGATGCGATGGGATGCCATTGGATGTAATTGGATGCGATGGGATGCCATTGGATGTAATTGGATGCGATGGGATGCCATTGGATGTAATTGGATGTAATTGGATGTAATTGGATGTAATTGGATGCGATGGGATGCGATGGGATGCCATTGGATGTAATTGGATGCGATGGGATGCCATTGGATGTAATTGGATGTAATTGGATGTAATTGGATGCGATGGGATACCATTGGATGTAATTGGATGTAATTGGATGTAATTGGATGTAATTGGATGCGATGGGATGTAATTGGATGCGATGGGATGCCATTGGATGTAATTGGATGTAATTGGATGTAATTGGATGCGATGGGATGCGATGGGATGCCATTGGATGTAATTGGATGCGATGGGATGCCATTGGATATAATTGGATGCGATGGGATGCCATTGGATGTAATTGGATGTAATTGGATGCGATGGGATGCCATTGGATGTAATTGGATGCGATGGGATGCCATTGGATGCGATGGGATGTCATGGGATGTAATTGGATGCCATTGGATGCGATGGGATGCCATTGGATGTAATTGGATGTAATTGGATGCGATGGGATGCCATTGGATGTAATTGGATGCCATTGGATGTAATTGGATGCGATGGGATGCGATGGGATGCCATTGGATGTAATTGGATGCGATGGGATGCCATTGGATGCGATGGGATGCCATTGGATGTAATTGGATGCCATTGGATGCGATGGGATGCCATTGGATGTAATTGGATGTAATTGGATGCGATGGGATGCCATTGGATGTAATTGGATGCCATTGGATGTAATTGGATGCGATGGGATGCGATGGGATGCCATTGGATGTAATTGGATGTAATTGGATGCCATTGGATGTAATTGGATGCGATGGGATGCGATGGGATGCCATTGGATGTAATTGGATGTAATTGGATGTAATTGGATGCCATTGGATGTAATTGGATGTAATTGGATGCGATGGGATATAATTGGATGCGATGGGATGCCATTGGATGTAATTGGATGTAATTGTATGTAATTGGATGCCATTGGATGTAATTGGATGTAATTGGATGTAATTGGATGCGATGGGATGCCATTGGATGTAATTGGATGTCATTGGATGTAATTGGATGCGATGGGATTCCATTGGATGTAATTGGATGTAATTGGATGTAATTGGATGTAATTGGATGCCATTGGATGTAATTGGATGTAATTGGATGTAATTGGATGTGATGGGATGCCATTGGATGTAATTGGATGTAATTGGATGTAATTGGATGAAATTGGATGTAATTGGATGCGATGGGATGTAATTGGATGCGATGGGATGCCATTGGATGCGATTGGATGCGATTGGATGCGATTGGATGTAATTGGATGCGATTGGATGTAATTGGATGCGATTGGATGCGATTGGATGTAATTGGATGCGATGGGATGTAATTGGATGTAATTGGATGCGATGGGATGTAATTGGATGTAATTGGATGCGATGGGATGCGATTGGATGTAATTGGATGCGATGGGATGTAATTGGATGCGCTGGGATGTAATTGGATGCGATGGGATGCCATTGGATGTAATTGGATGTAATTGGATGCGATAGGATGTAATTGGATGTAATTGGATGCGATGGGATGTAATTGGATGTAATTGGATGTAATTGGATGCGATGGGATGTAATTGGATGCGATGGGATGCCATTGGATGCCATTGGATGTAATTGGATGTAATTGGATGTAATTGGATGTAATTGGATGCGATGGGATGCCATTGGATGTAATTGGATGTAATTGGATGCGATGGGATGCAATTGGATGTAATTGGATGTAATTGGATGCGATTGGATGTAATTGGATGCGATGGGATGTAATTGGATGTAATTGGATGCGATGGGATGTAATTGGATGTAATTGGATGCGATGGGATGTAATTGGATGCGATGGGATGTAATTGGATGTAATTGGATGTGATGGGATGTAATTGGATGTAATTGGATGTAATTGGATGTAATTGGATTCCATTGGATGTAATTGGATGCGATGGGATGCCATTGGATGCGATGGGATGCCATTGGATGTAATTGGATGCCATTGGATGCGATGGGATGCCATTGGATGTAATTGGATGTAATTGGATGCGATGGGATGCCATTGGATGTAATTGGATGCCATTGGATGTAATTGGATGCGATGGGATGCGATGGGATGCCATTGGATGTAATTGGATGCCATTGGATGTAATTGGATGCGATGGGATGCCATTGGATGCGATGGGATGCCATTGGATGTAATTGGATGCCATTGGATGCGATGGGATGCCATTGGATGTAATTGGATGTAATTGGATGCGATGGGATGCCATTGGATGTAATTGGATGCCATTGGATGTAATTGGATGCGATGGGATGCGATGGGATGCCATTGGATGTAATTGGATGCCATTGGATGTAATTGGATGCGATGGGATGCGATGGGATGCCATTGGATGTAATTGGATGTAATTGGATGTAATTGGATATAATTGGATGCGATTGGATGCGATTGGATGTAATTGGATGCGATGGGATGTAATTGGATGTAATTGGATGCGATGGGATGTAATTGGATGTAATTGGATGCGATGGGATGCGATTGGATGTAATTGGATGCCATTGGATGTAATTGGATGCGATGGGATGCGATGGGATGCCATTGGATGTAATTGGATGCCATTGGATGTAATTGGATGCGATGGGATGCGATGGGATGCCATTGGATGTAATTGGATGCCATTGGATGTAATTGGATGTAATTAGATGTAATTGGATATAATTGGATGTAATTGGATGTAATTGGATGTAATTGGATGCCATTGGATGCGATTGGATGTAATTGGATGCGATGGGATATAATTGGATGCGATGGGATGCCATTGGATGTAATTGGATGTAATTGGATGTAATTGGATGCCATTGGATGTAATTGGATGTAATTGGATGCCATTGGATGCGATGGGATGCCATTGGATGTAATTGGATGTCATTGGATGTAATTGGATGCGATGGGATGCCATTGGATGTAATTGGATGTAATTGGATGTAATTGGATGCCATTGGATGTAATTGGATGTAATTGGATGTGATGGGATGCCATTGGATGTAATTGGATGTAATTGGATGAAATTGGATGTAATTGGATGCGATGGGATGTAATTGGATGCGATGGGATGCGATTGGATGCGATTGGATGTAATTGGATGCGATTGGATGTAATTGGATGCGATTGGATGCGATTGGATGTAATTGGATGCGATGGGATGTAATTGGATGTAATTGGATGCGATGGGATGTAATTGGATGCGATGGGATGTAATTGGATGCGATGGGATGCCATTGGATGTAATTGGATGTAATTGGATGCGATAGGATGTAATTGGATGCGATGGGATGTAATTGGATGTAATTGGATGTAATTGGATGCGATGGGATGTAATTGGATGCGATGGGATGCCATTGGATGCCATTGGATGTAATTGGATGTAATTGGATGTAATTGGATGCGATTGGATGCGATTGGATGTAATTGGATGTAATTGGATGTAATTGGATGCGATGGGATGCCATTGGATGCGTTGGGATGCCATTGGATGCGATTGGATGTAATTGGATGCGATTGGATGTAATTGGATGCGATTGGATATGATTGCATGCGATTGAATGCGATTGAATGCGATTGGATATGATTGAATGCGATTGGATATGATTGAATGCGATTGGAAATGATTGAATGCGATTGGATATGATTGCATGCGATTGGATATGATTGCATGCGATTGAATGCGATTGGATATGATTGCATGCGATTGGATATGATTGCATGCGATTGAATGCGATTGGATATGATTGCATGCGATTGCATGCGATTGAATGCGATTGGATATGATTGCATGCGATTGAATGCGATTGGATATGATTGCATGCCATTGAATGCGATTGGTTATGATTGCATGCGATTGGATATGATTGAATGCGATTGGATATGATTGCATGCGATTGGATATGGTTGCATGCGATTGAATGCGATTGAATATGATTGCATGCGATTGGATGCGATTGGATATGATTGGATGCGATTGGATGCGATTGGATATGATTGGATGCGATTGGATATGATTGCATGCGATTGGATATGATTGCATGCGATTGAATGCGATTGGATATGATTGCATGCGATTGGATATGATTGCATGCGATTGAATGCGATTGGATATGATTGCATGCGATTGAATGCGATTGGATGCGATTGGATATGATTGCATGCGATTGAATGCGATTGGATATGATTGCATGCGATTGAATGCGATTGGATATGATTGAATGCGATTGAATGCGATTGAATGCGATTGAATGCGATTGGATATGATTGCATGCGATTGGATGCGATTGGATATGATTGAATGCGATTGGATATGATTGCATGCGATTGAATGCGATTGGATATGATTGCATGCGATTGAATGCGATTGGATGCGATTGGATGCGATTGAATGCGATTGGATATGATTGCATGCGATTGGATATGATTGCATGTGATTGAATGCGATTGGATATGATTGCATGCGATTGAATGCGATTGGATATGATTGCATGCGATTGGATATGATTGCATGCGATGGATGCGATTGGATATGATTGCATGCGATGGATGCGATTGGATGCGATTGCATGCGATTGGATGCGATTGGATATGATTGCATGCGATTGGATGCGATTGGATGCGATTGCATATGATTGCATGCGATTGAATGCGATTGCATGCGATTGGATATGATTGCATGCGATTGCATGCGATTGCATGCGATTGGATGCGATTGGATGCGATTGGATGCGATTGGGGATGCGATTGGATGCGATTGGGGATGCGATTGGATGCGATTGGATGCGATTGGGGATCCGATTGGATGCGATTGGATATGATTTGATGATTGGATATGATTTGATGCGATTGGATATGATTTGATGCGATTGGATATGATTTGATGCGATTGGATATGATTTGATGATTTGATGCGATTGGATGTGATTTGATGATTTGATGCGATTGGATGTGATTTGATGCGATTGGATGCGATTGGATGTGATTTGATGCGATTGGATGCGATTGGATGCGATTGGATGCGATTGGATGCGATTGGATGCGATTGGATGCGATTGGATGCGATTGGATGCGATTGGATGCGATTGGATGTGATTGGATGTGATTGGATGCGATTGGATGTGATTGGATGCGATTGGATGTGGCGATGGGATGCCATTGGATGCCATTGGATGCCATTGGATGTGGCGATTGGATGCCATTGGATGCCATTGGATGTAATTGGATGCGATGGGATGCCATTGGATGCCATTGGATGCCATTGGATGTAATTGGATGCGATGGGATGCCATTGGATGTAATTGGATGCGATGGGATGCCATTGGATGTAATTGGATGTAATTGGATGCGATGGGATGCCATTGGATGTAATTGGGATGTAATTGGATGTAATGGGATGTAATTGGATGCGATGGGATGTAATTGGATGCGATGGGATGCCATTGGATGTAATGGGATGCCATTGGATGTAATTGGATGTAATGGGATGTAATTGGATGCGATGGGATGCCATTGGATGTAATTGGATGTAATTGGATGTAATGGGATGTAATTGGATGTAATGGGATACCATTGGATGTAATTGGATGCGATGGGATGTAATTGGATGTAATTGGATGTAATTGGATGCGATGGGATGCCATTGGATGTAATTGGATGCGATGGGATGTAATTGGATGTAATGGGATGTAATTGGATGTAATTGGATGCGATGGGATGTAATTGGATGTAATTGGATGCGATGGGATGTAATTGGATGTAATTGGATGCGATGGGATGCCATTGGATGTAATGGGATGTAATTGGATGCGATGGGATGCCATTGGATGTAATTGGATGTAATTGGGATGTAATTGGATGTAATGGGATGCCATTGGATGTAATTGGATGCGATGGGATGTAATTGGATGTAATTGGATGCGATGCGATGCCATTGGATGTAATTGGATGCGATGTAATTGGATGTAATTGGATGCGATGGGATGTAATTGGATGCGATGTAATTGGATGCGATGTAATTGGATGTAATTGGATGCGATGGGATGCCATTGGATGTAATTGGAGGCGATGTAATTGGATGTAATTGGATGTAATTGGATGTAATTGGATGCGATGGGATGCCATTGGATGTAATTGGATGCGATGTAATTGGATGTAATTGGATGCGATGTAATTGGATGTAATTGGATGCGATGGGATGTAATTGGATGCGATGTAATTGCATGCGATGTAATTGGATGCGATGTAATTGGATGCGATGTAATTGGATGTAATTGGATGTAATTGGATGCGATGGGATGCCATTGGATGTAATTGGATACGATGTAATTGGATGTAATTGGATGCGATGTAATTGGATGCGATGTAATTGGATGTAATTGGATGCGATGTAATTGGATGCGATGGGATGCCATTGGATGTAATTGGATGCGATGTAATTGGATGTAATTGGATGTGATGGGATGCCATTGGATGTAATTGGATGCCATGTAATGGGATGCCATTGGATGTAATTGGATGCGATGGGATGCCATTGGATGTAATTGGATGCCATTGGATGTAATTAGATGCCATTGGATGTAATTGGATGCGATGGGATGCGACGGGATGCCATTGGATGTAATTGGATGCCATTGGATGTAATTGGATGCGATGGGATGCGATGGGATGCCATTGGATGTAATTGGATGCCATTGGATGTAATTGGATGCGATGGGATGCCATTGGATGCGATTTGGTGCCATTGCATGCCATTGGATGCCATTGGATGCCATTGGATGTAATTGGATGTAATTGGATGCGATTGGATGCGATTGTGTGAGATCCCCCTGTTCCCACCGAGCAACGGATTCGGGTACTAGCAGCGGAAGTAGCACTTCTCACGCGGGACAGGGATCCCACATTCGGGGCCTCGTCCACGGATATCCGGACAAGAGACTAATCCGTCGGTTTTTCCAAAACCGAACCTGGAAAAAACTTCCCTTACCGGAAAGCACGGGCGATTCCACCAGGATAATTTTTTTTCTCTAACGAAGACAAGATCATTTCTGATCAAGCTGATCCAATTGTATCTTCAAGATACTAGATCAGATCAAGGAAGAAACTTGCACTTGGATCATTGGGATCAACGCTTTTTTCCCCATTCAAGAGGCACAGCCGTTGATTCCTATCCATAGAACAATTACTGTCCGGGATTTACTTTATCTATCGTATTAACAAAAGTTGAGTCTCGATTTACGGATCCATCAGTCCAGCCTAACCCCATCCGATCCCATGGGTTAGCCAACCGCCCAACCACTGTAGTGATGGGATCCAATTTGGAATTTGGTTAGGTTTTGTCCCGGGTACCAAGGGAAATAGTTCCAAGGCCCCCTAGCCGGAAGTTCATGCAAACATAAAATTAGGCACACCACTTACACACCCAATATGAAATTGCCTTATTCTTAGCATCAGCTAACTTTAAAACAATCCTTTAATGAAACCATAGTACTACTGATCACAGTCTTCCAAATTATCCGGTTGATTCTCAAATTTCCCATCATTCCTTCATCATCAGAGTATCTATGGCATCATTGGCAACTAGAACGCTCACCACCTGTCCACTCAGAGGCCGTTTCCATAGTTCCTAGCCCATAATACTCGGCAATATAATCATTTATCAAGATGGACTCTCGTTGAAGATCAGCAAGATCAACCAACAGATCCATATAAAAGAGCCATGGACTCATCCGTTGAGGACCAGCAAGGTCAGTCAACCAGATCCATGCCCGGTTTCACAAAACAACTCTTACTCCTTGTTCCAATATCTTCCTCGACGCACGCGTGGGTATCCTAGGCGACCCAGAGCCCGAGCACCGTATGGTCAGCACCCTCTAGGATCCTTCGCAGGTGACCTAGCGCTTCACTCATAGGCCGCTTCCTTGGTCCCTCATCCACCGTACCGGAAGCTCACCATTTTAATCGAACCGAGGCTGGTCAAGACCTCGGTCGACCTTGCTACGCGAGACGTCCTCCATTGACTCTCCGTCAGCAGTTGCAACTTTATCAGTTAGGTCTCCATGACCTTAATCACAAGACGGTCAAAATGCTTCCCCAGCATTCTTGACATAAAACAGCCATTTACAAACAGCATTTACAAACAATTTACAAATACAGTTTCTATATTAACTCTCATTTTTTCACATTGTTCCTCATTAATCCACATTACTTATTCCACATTCCATTTATATGTGTACTCATCCAATCACCTCATTTTCCATCTCTTCACTTCAAATTCCTTCACATCACATATCATATATTCACATCCATATCCACATCCATACATCCACATCCATATCCACATTCACATCCATACATCCACATCTACATGCTTATCTCCATTTTCACATCTTCATTTATACATCCCATATCCACATCTACATGCTTATCTCCATTTTCACATCTTCATTTATACATCCACATCCCATATCCACATTCATACATACACATCCATATCCACATCCATACATCCACATCCACATCCACATTCACATCCATACATCCACATCTACATGCTTACCTTCATTTTCACATCCTCATTTATACATCCACATCCCATATCCACATTCATACATACACATCCATACATCCACATCTACATCCACATTCATACATACACATCCATACATCCACATCTACATCCACATACATACATACATCCACATCCACATTCACATTCACATACATCCACATCCACATTCCCATACATCCACATCTATACATCCACATTCCACATTCACATCTATACATCCACATCTACCTTCACATTCACATACATCCACATCCACATTCCCATTCACATCTATACATCCACATCCATTCACATCTATACATCCACATCTACATCCACATTCACATCTATGCATATATATCTTCATGCATATATCCATTTTCACGTTCATACATCCACATCTACATGCTTACCTCCATTTTCATATCCTCATTTATACATCCACATCCCATATCCACATTCATACATACACATCCATACATCCACATCTACATCCACATACATACATACATCCACATCCACATTCACATTCACATACATCCACATCCACATTCCCATACATCCACATTCCACATTCCCATACATCCACATCTATACATCCACATTCCACATTCACATCTATACATCCACATCTAGATTCACATTCATCCAATGACATCCAATGACATCCAATGGCATCCAATTACATCCAATGGCATCCCATCGCATCCAATTACATCCAATGACATCCAATTACATCCAATGGCATCCCATCGCATCCAATTACATCCAATTACATCCAATTACATCCAATTACATCCAATGGCATCCAATTACATCCAATTACATCCAATGGCATCCAATTACATCCAATTACATCCAATTACATCCAATGGCATCCCATCGCATCCAATTATATCCCATCGCATCCAATTACATCCAATTACATCCAATGGCATCCAATTACATCCAATTACATCCAATTACATCCAATTATATCCAATTACATCCAATTACATCCAATTACATCCAATGGCATCCAATTACATCCAATGGCATCCCATCGCATCCAATTACATCCAATGGCATCCAATTACATCCAATGGCATCCCATCGCATCCCATCGCATCCAATTACATCCAATGGCATCCAATTACATCCAATGGCATCCCATCGCATCCAATTACATCCAATTACATCCAATGGCATCCCATCGCATCCAATGGCATCCAATTACATCCAATGGCATCCCATCGCATCCAATGGCATCCCATCGCATCCAATTACATCCAATGGCATCCAATTACATTCAATTACATCCAATTACATCCAATTACATCCCATCGCATCCAATTACATCCAATTACATCCAATTACATCCCATCGCATCCAATTACATCCAATCGCATCCAATTACATCCCATCGCATCCAATTACATCCAATTACATCCAATTACATCCCATCACATCCAATTACATCCAATCGCATCCAATTACATCCAATTATATCCAATTACATCCCATCGCATCCAATTACATCCAATTACATCCAATTACATCCAATTACATCCAATGGCATCCCATCGCATCCAATTACATCCAATTACATCCAATTACATCCAATTACATCCAATTACATCCAATGGCATCCAATGGCATCCCATCGCATCCAATTACATCCCATCGCATCCAATTACATCCAATTACATCCAATTACATCCCATCGCATCCAATTACATCCAATTACATCCTATCGCATCCAATTACATCCAATTACATCCAATGGCATCCCATCGCATCCAATTACATCCCATCACATCCAATCGCATCCCATCGCATCCAATCACATCCAATTACATCCCATCGCATCCAATTACATCCCATCGCATCCAATTACATCCAATCGCATCCAATCGCATCCAATTACATCCAATCGCATCCAATTACATCCAATCGCATCCAATTACATCCAATCGCATCCAATCGCATCCAATGGCATCCCATCGCATCCAATTACATCCCATCGCATCCAATTACTTCCAATTTCATCCAATTACATCCAATTACATCCAATTACATCCAATGGCATCCCATCACATCCAATTACATCCAATTACATCCAATTACATCCAATGGCATCCAATTACATCCAATTACATCCAATTACATCCAATTACATCCAATGGCATCCCATCGCATCCAATTACATCCAATGACATCCAATTACATCCAATGGCATCTCATCGCATCCAATTACATCCAATTACATCCAATGGCATCCAATTACATCCAATTACATCCAATGGCATCCCATCGCATCCAATTATATCCCATCGCATCCAATTACATCCAATTACATCCAATGGCATCCAATTACATCCAATTACATCCAATTACATCCAATTATATCCAATTACATCCATTTACATCCAATTACATCCAATGGCATCCAATTACATCCAATGGCATCCCATCGCATCCCATCGCATCCAATTACATCCAATGGCATCCAATTACATCCAATGGCATCCCGTCGCATCCCATCGCATCCAATTACATCCAATGGCATCCAATTACATCCAATGGCATCCCATCGCATCCAATTACATCCAATTACATCCAATGGCATCCCATCGCATCCAATGGCATCCAATTACATCCAATGGCATCCCATCGCATCCAATGGCATCCCATCGCATCCAATTACATCCAATGGCATCCAATTACATCCAATGGCATCCCATCGCATCCCATCGTATCCAATTACATCCAATGGCATCCAATTACATCCAATGGCATCCCATCGCATCCAATTACATCCAATTACATCCAATGGCATCCCATCGCATCCATCGCATCCAATTACATCCAATTACATCCAATGGCATCCCATCGCATCCAATGGCATCCAATTACATCCAATGGCATCCCATCGCATCCAATGGCATCCCATCGCATCCAATTACATCCAATGGCATCCCATCGCATCCAATTACATCCAATTACATCCAATGGCATCCCATCGCATCCAATTACATCCAATGGCATCCCATCGCATCCAATTACATCCCATCGCATCCAATTACATCCAATTACATCCCATCGCATCCATGTACATCCAATTACATCCAATTACATCCAATTACATCCCATCGCATCCAATTACATCCAATTACATCCCATCGCATCCAATTACATCCAATTACATCCCATGGCATCCAATTACATCCAATGGCATCCCATCGCATCCCATCGCATCCAATTACATCCAATGGCATCCAATTACATCCAATGGCATCCCATCGCATCCAATGGCATCCAATTACATCCAATGGCATCCCATCGCATCCAATGGCATCCCATCGCATCCAATTACATCCAATGGCATCCAATTACATCCAATGGCATCCCATCGCATCCCATCGCATCCAATTACATCCAATGGCATCCAATTACATCCAATGGCATCCCATCGCATCCAATTACATCCAATTACATCCAATGGCATCCCATCGCATCCATCGCATCCAATTACATCCAATTACATCCAATGGCATCCCATCGCATCCAATGGCATCCAATTACATCCAATGGCATCCCATCGCATCCAATGGCATCCCATCGCATCCAATTACATCCAATGGCATCCCATCGCATCCAATTACATCCAATTACATCCAATGGCATCCCATCGCATCCAATTACATCCAATGGCATCCCATCGCATCCAATTACATCCCATCGCATCCAATTACATCCAATTACATCCCTAATTGGATGTAATTGGATGTAATTGGATGCCATTGGATGTAATTGGATGTAATTGGATGTAATTGGATGTGATGGGATGCCATTGGATGTAATTGGATGTAATTGGATGTAATTGGATGAAATTGGATGTAATTGGATGCGATGGGATGTAATTGGATGCGATGGGATGCCATTGTATGCGATTGGATGCGATTGGATGCGATTGGATGTAATTGGATGCGATGGGATGCCATTGGATGTAATTGGATGCGATGGGATGCCATTGGATGTAATTGGATGCGATGGGATGCCATTGGATGTAATTGGATGTAATTGGATGTAATTGGATGCGATGGGATGCGATGGGATGCCATTGGATGTAATTGGATGCGATGGGATGCCATTGGATGTAATTGGATGCGATGGGATGCCATTGGATGTAATTGGATGTAATTGGATGCGATGGGATGCCATTGGATGTAATTGGATGCGATGGGATGCCATTGGATGCGATGGGATGCCATTGGATGTAATTGGATGCCATTGGATGCGATGGGATGCCATTGGATGTAATTGGATGTAATTGGATGCGATGGGATGCCATTGGATGTAATTGGATGCCATTGGATGTAATTGGATGCGATGGGATGCGATGGGATGCCATTGGATGTAATTGGATGCCATTGGATGTAATTGGATGCGATGGGATGCCATTGGATGCGATGGGATGCCATTGGATGTAATTCGATGCCATTGGATGCGATGGGATGCCATTGGATGTAATTGGATGTAATTGGATGCGATGGGATGCCATTGGATGTAATTGGATGCCATTGGATGTAATTGGATGCGATGGGATGCGATGGGATGCCATTGGATGTAATTGGATGCCATTGGATGTAATTGGATGCGATGGGATGCGATGGGATGCCATTGGATGTAATTGGATGCCATTGGATGTAATTGGATGTAATTGGATGTAATTGGATATAATTGGATGTAATTGGATGTAATTGGATGTAATTGGATGCCATTGGATGTAATTGGATGTAATTGGATGCGATGGGATATAATTGGATGCGAAGGGATGCCATTGGATGTAATTGGATGTAATTGGATGCCATTGGATGTAATTGGATGTAATTGGATGTAATTGGATGCGATGGGATGCCATTGGATGTAATTGGATGTCATTGGATGTAATTGGATGCGATGGGATGCCATTGGATGTAATTGGATGTAATTGGATGTAATTGGATGCCATTGGATGTAATTGGATGTAATTGGATGTAATTGGATGTGATGGGATGCCATTGGATGTAATTGGATGAAATTGGATGTGATGGGATGTAATTGGATGCGATGGGATGCCATTGGATGCGATTGGATGCGATTGGATGCGATTGGATGTAATTGGATGCGATTGGATGTAATTGGATGCGATTGGATGTAATTGGATGCGATTGGATGCGATTGGATGTAATTGGATGCGATGGGATGTAATTGGATGTAATTGGATGCGATGGGATGTAATTGGATGTAATTGGATGCGATGGGATGCGATTGGATGTAATTGGATGCGATGGGATGTAATTGGATGCGATGGGATGTAATTGGATGCAATGGGATGCCATTGGATCTAATTGGATGTAATTGGATGCGATAGGATGTAATTGGATGTAATTGGATGCGATGGGATGTAATTGGATGTAATTGGATGTAATTGGATGCGATGGGATGTAATTGGATGCGATGGGATGCCATTGGATGCCATTGGATGTAATTGGATGTAATTGGATGTAATTGGATGTAATTGGATGTAATTGGATGCGATGGGATGCCATTGGATGTAATTGGATGTAATTGGATGTAATTGGATGCGATGGGATGTAATTGGATGTAATTGGATGCGATTGGATGTAATTGGATGCGATGGGATGTAATTGGATGTAATTGGATGTAATTGGATGCGATGGGATGTAATTGGATGCGATGGGATGTAATTGGATGTAATTGGATGTAATTGGATGCGATGGGATGTAATTGGATGTAATTGGATGTAATTGGATGTAATTGGATGCGATGGGATGTAATTGGATGTAATTGGATGTAATTGGATGCGATGGGATGTAATTGGATGTAATTGGATGTAATTGGATGCGATGGGATGTAATTGGATATAATTGGATGTAATTGGATGTAATTGGATGTAATTGGATGTAATTGGATGCCATTGGATGTAATTGGATGTAATTGGATGTAATTGGATGTAATTGGATGTAATTGGATGCGATGGGATGTAATTGGATGTAATTGGATGTAATTGGATGTAATTGGATGCCATTGGATGTAATTGGATGTAATTGGATGCGATTGGATGTAATTGGATGCGATTGGATGGATGCGATTGGATGCGATTGGATGGATGCGATTGGATGCGATTGGATGGATGCGATTGGATGCGATTGGATGCGATTGGATGCGATTGGATGCCATTGGATGCGATTGGATGCCATTGGATGCGATTGGATGCCATTGGATGTAATTGGATGCGATGGGATGCCATTTGATGTAATTGGATGCGATGGGATGCCATTGGATGTAATTGGATGCGATGGGATGCCATTGGATGTAATTGGATGTAATTGGATGTAATTGGATGCGATGGGATGCGATGGGATGCCATTGGATGTAATTGGATGCGATGGGATGCCATTGGATGTAATTGGATGCGATGGGATGCCATTGGATGTAATTGGATGCGATGGGATGCCATTGGATGTAATTGGATGCGATGGGATGCCATTGGATGCGATTGGATGCCATTGGATGCGATGGGATGCCATTGGATGTAATTGGATGCCATTGGATGCGATGGGATGCCATTGGATGTAATTGGATGTAATTGGATGCGATGGGATGCCATTGGATGTAATTGGATGCCATTGGATGTAATTGGATGCGATGGGATGCGATGGGATGCCATTGGATGTAATTGGATGCCATTGGATGTAATTGGATGCGATGGGATGCGATGGGACGCCATTGGATGTAATTGGATGCCATTGGATGTAATTGGATGTAATTGGATGTAATTGGATGTAATTGGATATAATTGGATGTAATTGGATGCCATTGGATGTAATTGGATGTAATTGGATGCGATGGGATATAATTGGATGTAATTGTACGCGATGGGATGCCATTGGATGTAATTGGATGTAATTGGATGCCATTGGATGTAATTGGATGTAATTGGATGCGATGGGATGCCATTGGATGTAATTGGATGTGATTGGATGTGATGGGATGCCATTGGATGTAATTGGATGTAATTGGATGTAATTGGATGTAATTGGATCCGATGGGATGTAATTGGATGCGATGGGATGCCATTGGATGCGATTGGATGTAATTGGATGTAATTGGAGGCGATTGGATGTAATTGGATGCGATTGGATGTAATTGGATGCGATGGGATGTAATTGGATGCGATTGGATGCGATTGGATGCGATTGGATGCGATTGGATGTAATTGGATGCGATGGGATGTAATTGGATGTAATTGGATGCGATGGGATGTAATTGGATGTAATTGGATGCGATGGGATGCGATTGGATGTAATTGGATGCCATTGGATGTAATTGGATGCGATGGGATGCCATTGGATGTAATTGGATGCCATTGGATGTAATTGGATGCGATGGGATGCGATGGGATGCCATTGGATGTAATTGGATGCCATTGGATGTAATTGGATGTAATTGGATGTAATTGGATGTAATTGGATGTAATTGGATGTAATTGGATGCCTTTGGATGTAATTGGATGTAATTGGATGCGATGGGATATAATTGGATGCGATGGGATGCCATTGGATGTAATTGGATGTAATTGGATGTAATTGGATGCCATTGGATGTAATTGGATGTAATTGGATGTAATTGGATGCGATGGGATGCCATTGGATGTAATTGGATGTCATTGGATGTAATTGGATGCGATGGGATGCCATTGGATGTAATTGGATGTAATTGGATGCCATTGGATGTAATTGGATGTAATTGGATGTAATTGGATGTGATGGGATGCCATTGGATGTAATTGGATGTAATTGGATGTAATTGGATGAAATTGGATGTAATTGGATGCGATTGGATGTAATTGGATGCGATGGGATGCGATTGGATGCGATTGGATGTAATTGGATGCGATTGGATGCGATTGGATGTAATTGGATGCGATGGGATGTAATTGGATGTAATTGGATGCGATGGGATGTAATTGGATGCGATGGGATGCGATTGGATGTAATTGGATGCGATGGGATGTAATTGGATGCGATGGGATGTAATTGGATGCGATGGGATGCCATTGGATGTAATTGGATGTAATTGGATGCGATAGGATGTAATTGGATGTAATTGGATGCGATGGGATGTAATTGGATGTAATTGGATGTAATTGGATGCGATGGGTTGCAATTGGATGCGATGGGATGCCATTGGATGCCATTGGATGTAATTGGATGTAATTGGATGTAATTGGATGTAATTGGATGCGATGGGATGCCATTGGATGTAATTGGATGTAATTGGATGTAATTGGATGCGATGGGATGTAATTGGATGTAATTGGATGTAATTGGATGCGATTGGATGTAATTGGATGCGATGGGATGTAATTGGATGTAATTGGATGTAATTGGATGCGATGGGATGTAATTGGATGTAATTGGATGTAATTGGATGCGATTGGATGTAATTGGATGCGATGGGATGTAATTGGATGTAATTGGATGCGATGGGATGTAATTGGATGTAATTGGATGTAATTGGATGCGATGGGATGTAATTGGATGTAATTGGATGTAATTGGATGCGATGGGATGTAATTGGATGTAATTGGATGTAATTGGATGCGATGTAATGGGATGCCATTGGATGTAATTGGATGCGATGGGATGCCATTAGATGTAATTGGATGCCATTGGATGTAATTGGATGCCATTGGATGTAATTGGATGCGATGGGATGCGACGGGATGCCATTGGATGTAATTGGATGCCATTGGATGTAATTGGATGCGATGGGATGCGATGGGATGCCATTGGATGTAATTGGATGCCATTGGATGTAATTGGATGCGATGGGATGCGATGGGATGCGATGGGATGCCATTGGATGCCATTGGATGCCATTGGATGCGATTTGGTGCCATTGGATGCCATTGGATGCCATTGGATGCCATTGGATGCCATTGGATGTAATTGGATGTAATTGGATGCGATTGGATGCGATTGGATGTAATTGGATGCGATTGGATGTGATTGGATGTCATTGGATGCGATTGGATGCGATTGGATGCGATTGGATGCGATTGGATGCGATTGGATGTCAGTGGATGCGATTGGATGCGATTGGATGCGATTGGATGCGATTGGATGTAATTGGATGAGATTGGATGCGATTGGATGCGATTGGATGTAATTGGATGTAATTGGATGTAATTGGATGCGATTGGATGCGATTGGATGTAATTGGATGCGATTGGATGCGATTGGATGTAATTGGATGCGATTGGATGGGATTGGATGCGATTGGATGCGATTGGATGTCATTGGATGCGATTGGATGCGATTGGATGCGATTGGATGCGATTGGATGTAATTGGATGCGATTGGATGCGATTGGATGTAATTGGATGCGATTGGATGTAATTGGATGTAATTGGATGCGATTGGATGTAATTGGATGCGATTGGATGTAATTGGATGTAATTGGATGTAATTGGATGTAATTGGATGCGATTGGATGTAATTGGATGGATGCGATGGGATGCCATTGGATGTAATTGGATGCGATGGGATGCCATTGGATGCCATTGGATGTAATTGGATGTAATTGGATGTAATTGGATGTAATTGGATGCCATTGGATGTAATTGGATGCCATTGGATGCGATTGGATGCGATTGGATGCGATTGGATGTAATTGGATGCCATTGGATGTAATTGGATGCGATTGGATGCGATTGGATGCCATTGGATGTAATTGGATGCCATTGGATGTAATTGGATGCGATTGGATGTAATTGGATGCGATTGGATGTAATTGGAAGTGATTGGATGCCATTGGATGCCATTGGATGCCATTGGATGCCATTGGATGCGATTGGATGCCATTGGATGCGATTGGATGTAATTGGATGCAATTGGATGCGATTGGATGCAATTGGATGCGATGGGATGCGATGGGATGCGATGGGATGCCATTGGATGTAATTGGATGCCATTGGATGTAATTGGATGCGATGGGATGCGATGGGATGCCATTGGATGTAATTGGATGCCATTGGATGTAATTGGATGTAATTGGATGTAATTGGATATAATTGGATGTAATTGGATGTAATTGGATGTAATTGGATGCGATGGGATATAATTGGATGCGAAGGGATGCCATTGGATGTAATTGGATGTAATTGGATGCCATTGGATGTAATTGGATGTAATTGGATGTAATTGGATGCGATGGGATGCCATTGGATGTAATTGGATGTCATTGGATGTAATTGGATGCGATGGGATGCCATTGGATGTAATTGGATGTAATTGGATGTAATTGGATGCCATTGGATGTAATTGGATGTAATTGGATGTGATGGGATGCCATTGGATGTAATTGGATGAAATTGGATGCGATGGGATGTAATTGGATGCGATGGGATGCCATTGGATGCGATTGGATGCGATTGGATGTAATTGGATGCGATTGGATGTAATTGGATGCGATTGGATGTAATTGGATGCGATTGGATGCGATTGGATGTAATTGGATGCGATGGGATGTAATTGGATGTAATTGGATGCGATGGGATGTAATTGGATGTAATTGGATGCGATGGGATGCGATTGGATGTAATTGGATGCGATGGGATGTAATTGGATGCGATGGGATGTAATTGGATGCAATGGGATGCCATTGGATGTAATTGGATGTAATTGGATGCGATAGGATGTAATTGGATGTAATTGGATGCGATGGGATGTAATTGGATGTAATTGGATGTAATTGGATGCGATGGGATGTAATTGGATGCGATGGGATGCCATTGGATGCCATTGGATGTAATTGGATGTAATTGGATGCGATGGGATGTAATTGGATGCGATGGGATGTAATTGGATGTAATTGGATGTAATTGGATGCGATGGGATGTAATTGGATGTAATTGGATGCGATTGGATGTAATTGGATGCGATGGGATGTAATTGGATGTAATTGGATGTAATTGGATGCGATGGGATGTAATTGGATGCGATGGGATGTAATTGGATGTAATTGGATGTAATTGGATGCGATGGGATGTAATTGGATGTAATTGGATGTAATTGGATGCGATGGGATGTAATTGGATGTAATTGGATGTAATTGGATGCGATGGGATGTAATTGGATGCGATGGGATGTAATTGGATGTAATTGGATGCGATGGGATGTAATTGGATATAATTGGATGTAATTGGATGTAATTGGATGTAATTGGATGTAATTGGATGCCATTGGATGTAATTGGATGTAATTGGATGTAATTGGATGTAATTGGATGCGATGGGATGTAATTGGATGTAATTGGATGTAATTGGATGCCATTGGATGTAATTGGATGTAATTGGATGCGATTGGATGTAATTGGATGCGATTGGATGGATGCGATTGCATGCGATTGGATGGATGCGATTGGATGCGATTGGATGCGATTGGATGCGATTGGATGCCATTGGATGCGATTGGATGCCATTGGATGCGATTGGATGCCATTGGATGTAATTGGATGCGATGGGATGCCATTTGATGTAATTGGATGCGATGGGATGCCATTGGATGTAATTGGATGCGATGGGATGCCATTGGATGTAATTGGATGTAATTGGATGCGATGGGATGCGATGGGATGCCATTGGATGTAATTGGATGCGATGGGATGCCATTGGATGTAATTGGATGCGATGGGATGCCATTGGATGTAATTGGATGTAATTGGATGCGATGGGATGCCATTGGATGTAATTGGATGCGATGGGATGCCATTGGATGCGATGGGATGCCATTGGATGCGATGGGATGCCATTGGATGTAATTGGATGCCATTGGATGCGATGGGATGCCATTGGATGTAATTGGATGTAATTGGATGCGATGGGATGCCATTGGATGTAATTGGATGCCATTGGATGTAATTGGATGCGATGGGATGCGATGGGATGCCATTGGATGTAATTGGATGCCATTGGATGTAATTGGATGCGATGGGATGCGATGGGACGCCATTGGATGTAATTGGATGTAGTTGGATGTAATTGGATGTAATTGGATGTAATTGGATGTAATTGGATATAATTGGATGTAATTGGATGCCATTGGATGTAATTGGATGTAATTGGATGCGATGGGATATAATTGGATGTAATTGGATGCGATGGGATGCCATTGGATGTAATTGGATGTAATTGGATGCCATTGGATGTAATTGGATGTAATTGGATGCGATGGGATGCCATTAGATGTAATTGGATGTGATTGGATGTGATGGGATGCCATTGGATGTAATTGGATGTAATTGGATGTAATTGGATGTAATTGGATGTAATTGGATGTAATTGGATCCGATGGGATGTAATTGGATGCGATGGGATGCCATTGGATGCGATTGGATGTAATTGGATGTAATTGGAGGCGATTGGATGTAATTGGATGCGATTGGATGTAATTGGATGCGATGGGATGTAATTGGATGCGATTGGATGTAATTGGATGCGATTGGATGCGATTGGATGTAATTGGATGCGATTGGATGTAATTGGATGCGATGGGATGTAATTGGATGTAATTGGATGCGATGGGATGTAATTGGATGTAATTGGATGCGATGGGATGCGATTGGATGTAATTGGATGCCATTGGATGTAATAGGATGCGATGGGATGCGATGGGATGCCATTGGATGTAATTGGATGCCATTGGATGTAATTGGATGCGATGGGATGCGATGGGATGCCATTGGATGTAATTGGATGCCATTGGATGTAATTGGATGTAATTGGATGTAATTGGATATAATTGGATGTAATTGGATGTAATTGGATGTAATTGGATGTAATTGGATGCCTTTGGATGAAATTGGATGTAATTGGATGCGATGGGATATAATTGGATGCGATGGGATGCCATTGGATGTAATTGGATGTAATTGGATGTAATTGGATGCCATTGGATGTAATTGGATGTAATTGGATGTAATTGGATGCGATGGGATGCCATTGGATGTAATTGGATGTCATTGGATGTAATTGGATGCGATGGGATGCCATTGGATGTAATTGGATGTAATTGGATGCCATTGGATGTAATTGGATGTAATTGGATGTAATTGGATGTGATGGGATGCCATTGGATGTAATTGGATGTAATTGGATGAAATTGGATGTAATTGGATGCGATCGGATGTAATTGGATGCGATGGGATGCGATTGGATGCGTTTGGATGTAATTGGATGCGATTGGATGTAATTGGATGCGATTGGATGCGATTGGATGTAATTGGATGCGATGGGATGTAATTGGATGTAATTGGATGCGATGGGATGTAATTGGATGCGATGGGATGCGATTGGATGTAATTGGATGCGATGGGATGTAATTGGATGCGATGGGATGTAATTGGATGCGATGGGATGCCATTGGATGTAATTGGATGTAATTGGATGCGATAGGATGTAATTGGATGTAATTGGATGCGATGGGATGTAATTGGATGTAATTGGATGTAATTGGATGCGATGGGATGTAATTGGATGCGATGGGATGCCATTGGATGCCATTGGATGTAATTGGATGTAATTGGATGTAATTGGATGTAATTGGATGCGATGGGATGCCATTGGATGTAATTGGATGTAATTGGATGCGATGGGATGTAATTGGATGCGATTGGATGTAATTGGATGCGATGGGATGTAATTGGATGTAATTGGATGTAATTGGATGTAATTGGATGTAATTGGATGCGATGGGATGTAATTGGATGTAATTGGATGTAATTGGATGCGATTGGATGTAATTGGATGCGATGGGATGTAATTGGATGTAATTGGATGCGATGGGATGTAATTGGATGTAATTGGATGTAATTGGATGCGATGGGATGTAATTGGATGTAATTGGATGTAATTGGATGCGATGGGATGTAATTGGATGTAATTGGATGTAATTGGATGCGATGTAATGGGATGCCATTGGATGTAATTGGATGCGATGGGATGCCATTGGATGTAATTGGATGCCATTGGATGTAATTGGATGCCATTGGATGTAATTGGATGCGATGGGATGCGACGGGATGCCATTGGATGTAATTGGATGCCATTGGATGTAATTGGATGCGATGGGATGCGATGGGATGCCATTGGATGTAATTGGATGCCATTGGATGTAATTGGATGCGATGGGATGCGATGGGATGCCATTGGATGCCATTGGATGCCATTGGATGCGATTTGGTGCCATTGGATGCCATTGGATGCCATTGGATGCCATTGGATGTAATTGGATGCGATTGGATGCGATTGGATGTAATTGGATGCGATTGGATGTGATTGGATGTCATTGGATGCGATTGGATGTCATTGGATGCGATTGGATGCGATTGGATGTCATTGGATGCGATTGGATGCGATTGGATGCGATTGGATGCGATTGGATGCGATTGGATGTAATTGGATGCGATTGGATGCGATTGGATGCGATTGGATGTAATTGGATGTAATTGGATGTAATTGGATGCGATTGGATGCGATTGGATGCGATTGGATGCGATTGGATGCGATTGGATGTGATTGGATGCGATTGGATGCGATTGGATGTCATTGGATGCGATTGGATGCGATTGGATGCGATTGGATGCGATTGGATGTAATTGGATGCGATTGGATGCGATTGGATGTAATTGGATGCGATTGGATGTAATTGGATGTCATTGGATGCGATTGGATGTAATTGGATGCGATTGGATGTAATTGGATGTAATTGGATGTAATTGGATGCGATTGGATGTAATTGGATGGATGCGATGGGATGCCATTGGATGTAATTGGATGCGATTGGATGTAATTGGATGTAATTGGATGTAATTGGATGTAATTGGATGCCATTGGATGCGATTGGATGCGATTGGATGCGATTGGATGTAATTGGATGCGATTGGATGCGATTGGATGCGATTGGATGTAATTGGATGCCATTGGATGTAATTGGATGCGATTGGATGTAATTGGATGCGATTGGATGTAATTGGATGCCATTGGATGCGATTGGATGCCATTGGATGCGATTGGATGCCATTGGATGCGATTGGATGTAATTTGATGCAATTGGATGCGATTGGATGCAATTGGATGCGATTGGATGCGATGGATGCAATTGGATGCGATTGGATGCCATTGGATGCGATTGGATGCCATTGGATGCCATTGGATGCGATTGGATGCCATTGGATGTAATTGGATGCCATTGGATGTAATTGGATGCGATTGGATGCGATTGGATGCGATTGGATGTCATTGGATGCGATTGGATGTAATTGGATGCAATTGGATGCGATTGGATGTAATTGGATGCGATTGGATGCGATTGGATGGATGCGATTGGATGCGATTGGATGCGATTGGATGCCATTGGATGCGATTGGATGCCATTGGATGTAATTGGCTGCCATTGGGATATAATTGGATGCCATTGGATGTAATTGGATGCGATGGGATGCCATTGGATGTAATGGGTGCGATGGGATGTAATTGGATGTAATTGGATGTAATTGGATGCGATGGGATGCGATGGGATGCCATTGGATGTAATTGGATGCGATGGGATGCCATTGGATGTAATTTGATGCGATGGGATGCCATTGGATGTAATTGGATGTAATTGGATGCGATGGGATGCCATTGGATGTAATTGGATGCGATGGGATGCCATTGGATGCGATGGGATGCCATTGGATGTAATTGGATGCCATTCGATGCGATGGGATGCCATTGGATGTAATTGGATGTAATTGGATGCGATGGGATGCCATTGGATGTAATTGGATGCCATTGGATGTAATTGGATGCGATGGGATGCGATGGGATGCCATTGGATGTAATTGGATGCCATTGGATGTAATTGGATGCGATGGGATGCCATTGGATGCGATGGGATGCCATTGGATGTAATTGGATGCCATTGGATGCGATGGGATGCCATTGGATGTAATTGGATGTAATTGGATGCGATGGGATGCCATTGGATGTAATTGGATGCCATTAAATGTAATTGGATGCGATGGGATGCGATGGGATGCCATTGGATGTAATTGGATGCCATTGGATGTAATTGGATGCGATGGGATGCGATGGGATGCCATTGGATGTAATTGGATGCCATTGGATGTAATTGGATGTAATTGGATGTAATTGGATATAATTGGATGTAATTGGATGCCATTGGATGTAATTGGATGCGATGGGATATAATTGGATGCGATGGGATGCCATTGGATGTAATTGGATGTAATTGGATGCCATTGGATGTAATTGGATGCGATGGGATGCCATTGGATGTAATTGGATGTCATTGGATGTAATTGGATGCGATGGGATGCCATTGGATGTAATTGGATGTAATTGGATGCCATTGGATGTAATTGGATGTAATTGGATGTAATTGGATGTAATTGGATGTGATGGGATGCCATTGGATGTAATTGGATGTAATTGGATGTAATTGGATGAAATTGGATGTAATTGGATGCGATGGGATGTAATTGGATGCGATGGGATGCCATTGTATGCGATTGGATGCGATTGGATGTAATTGGATGCGATTGGATGCGATTTAATGTAATTGGATGCGATTGGATGCGATTCGATGTAATTGGATGCGATGGGATGTAATTGGATGTAATTGGATGCGATGGGATGTAATTGGATGTAATTGGATGCGATGGGATGCGATTGGATGTAATTGGATGCGATGGGATGCCATTGGATGTAATTGGATGCGATGGATGTAATTGGATGTAATTGGATGTAATTGGATGCGATGGATGTAATTGGATGTAATTGGATGTAATTGGATGCCATTGGATGTAATTGGATGTAATTGGATGTAATTGGATGCGATGGGATGCCATTGGATGTAATTGGATGTAATTGGATGTAATTGGATGCGATGGGATGTAATTGGATGTAATTGGATGCGATGGGATGTAATTGGATGTAATTGGATGCGATTGGATGTAATTGGATGCGATGGGATGTAATTGGATGTAATTGGATGCGATGGGATGTAATTGGATGTAATTGGATGTAATTGGATGTAATTGGATGCGATGGGATGTAATTGGATGTAATTGGATGCGATGGGATGTAATTGGATATAATTGGATGTAATTGGATGTAATTGGATGTAATTGGATGTAATTGGATGCCATTGGATGTAATTGGATGTAATTGGATGTAATTGGATGCGATGGGATGTAATTGGATGTAATTGGATGTAATTGGATGCCATTGGATGTAATTGGATGTAATTGGATGCGATTGGATGTAATTGGATGCGATTGGATGTAATTGGATGCGATTGGATGGATGCGATTGGATGCGATTGGATGGATGCGATTGGATGCGATTGGATGCCATTGGATGCGATTGGATGCCATTGGATGCGATTGGATGCCATTGGATGTAATTGGATGCGATGGGATGCCATTGGATGTAATTGGATGCGATGGGATGCCATTGGATGTAATTGGATGTAATTGGATGTAATTGGATGCGATGGGATGCGATGGGATGCCATTGGATGTAATTGGATGCGATGGGATGCCATTGGATGTAATTGGATGCGATGGGATGCCATTGGATTTAATTGGATGTAATTGGATGCGATGGGATGCCATTGGATGTAATTGGATGCGATGGGATGCCATTGGATGCGATGGGATGCCATTGGATGCGATGGGATGCCATTGGATGTAATTGGATGCCATTGGATGCGATGGGATGCCATTGGATGTAATTGGATGTAATTGGATGCGATGGGATGCCATTGGATGTAATTGGATGCCATTGGATGTAATTGGATGCGATGGGATGCGATGGGATGCCATTGGATGTAATTGGATGCCATTGGATGTAATTGGATGCGATGGGATGCGATGGGATGCCATTGGATGTAATTGGATGCCATTGGATGTAATTGGATGTAATTGGATGTAATTGGATATAATTGGATGTAATTGGATGTAATTGGATGCCATTGGATGTAATTGGATGTAATTGGATGCGATGGGATATAATTGGATGTAATTGGATGCGATGGGATGCCATTGGATGTAATTGGATGTAATTGGATGCCATTGGATGTAATTGGATGTAATTGGATGCGATGGGATGCCATTGGATGTAATTGGATGTCATTGGATGTAATTGGATGCGATGGGATGCCATTGGATGTAATTGGATGTAATTGGATGTAATTGGATGTAATTGGATGTAATTGGATGCGATGGGATGTAATTGGATATAATTGGATGTAATTGTATGTAATTGGATGCCATTGGATGTAATTGGATGTAATTGCATGCGATTGGATGTAATTAGATGCGATTGGATGTAATTGGATGCGATTGGATGGATGCGATTGGATGGATGCGATTGGATACGATTGGATGCGATTGGATGCGATTGGATGCCATTGGATGCCATTGGATGCCATTGGATGTAATTGGATGCGATGGGATGCCATTGGATGTAATTGGATGCGATGGGATGCCATTGGATGTAATTGGATGTAATTGGATGTAATTGGATGTAATTGGATGCCATTGGATGTAATTGGATGCGATGGGATGCGATGGGATGCCATTGGATGTAATTGGATGCCATTGGATGTAATTGGATGTAATTGGATATAATTGAATGTAATTGGATGTAATTGGATGTAATTGGATGCCATTGGATGTAATTGGATGTAATTGGATGTAATTGGATGCCATTGGATGTAATTGGATGTAATTGGATGTAATTGGATGCGATGGGATGCCGTTGGATGTAATTGGATGTCATTGGATGTAATTGGATGCGATGGGATGCCATTGGATGTAATTGGATGTAATTGGATGTAATTGGATGCCATTGGATGTAATTGGATGTAATTGGATGTAATTGGATGTGATGGGATGCCATTGGATGTAATTGGATGTAATTGGATGAAATTGGATGCGATGGGATGTAATTGGATGCGATGGGATGCCATTGGATGCGATTGGATGCGATTGGATGCGATTGGATGCGATTGGATGCGATTGGATGTAATTGGATGCGATTGGATGTAATTGGATGCGATTGGATGCGATGGGATGTAATTGGATGTAATTGGATGCGATGGGATGTAATTGGATGTAATTGGATGCGATGGGATGCGATTGGATGTAATTGGATGCGATGGGATGTAATTGGATGCGATGGGATGTAATTGGATGCGATGGGATGCCATTGGATGTAATTGGATGTAATTGGATGCGATAGGATGTAATTGGATGTAATTGGATGCGATGGGATGTAATTGGATGTAATTGGATGCGATGGGATGTAATTGGATGCGATGGGATGCCATTGGATGCCATTGGATGCCATTGGATGCGATGGGATGTAATTGGATGCGATGGGATGCCATTGGATGCCATTGGATGTAATTGGATGTAATTGGATGTAATTGGATGCGATGGGATGCCATTGGATGTAATTGGATGTAATTGGATGTAATTGGATGCGATGGGATGTAATTGGATGCGATGGGATGTAATTGGATGCGATTGGATGTAATTGGATGTAATTGGATGTAATTGGATGCGATGGGATGTAATTGGATGCGATTGGATGTAATTGGATGCGATGGGATGTAATTGGATGTAATTGGATGTAATTGGATGCGATGGGATGTAATTGGATGTAATTGGATGTAATTGGATGCGATGGGATGTAATTGGATGTAATTGGATGTAATTGGATGCGATGGGATGTAATTGGATGTAATTGGATGTAATTGGATGCGATGGGATGTAATTGGATATAATTGGATGTAATTGGATATCATTGCATGTAATTGGATGTAATTGGATGCCATTGGATGTAATTGGATGTAATTGGATGTAATTGGATGTAATTGGATGCGATGGGATGTAATTGGATGTAATTGGATGCCATTGGATGTAATTGGATGTAATTGGATGCGATTGGATGTAATTGGATGCGATTGGATGTAATTGGATGCGATTGGATGGATGCGATTGGATGTAATTGGATGCGATTGGATGTAATTGGATGCCATTGGATGTAATTGGATGTAATTGGATGTAATTGGATGCGATGGGATGTAATTGGATGTAATTGGATGTAATTGGATGTAATTGGATGCCATTGGATGTAATTGGATGTAATTGGATGCGATTGGATGCGATTGGATGTAATTGGATGCGATTGGATGGATGCGATTGGATGCGATTGGATGGATGCGATTGGATGCGATTGGATGCGATTGGATGCGATTGGATGCCATTGGATGCGATTCGATGCCATTGGATGCGATTGGATGCCATTGGATGTAATTGGATGCGATGGGATGCCATTTGATGTAATTGGATGCGATGGGATGCCATTGGATGTAATTGGATGCGATGGGATGCCATTGGATGTAATTGGATGCGATGGGATGCGATGGGATGCCATTGGATGTAATTGGATGCCATTGGATGTAATTGGATGTAATTGGATGTAATTGGATGTAATTGGATGCCATTGGATGTAATTGGATGTAATTGGATGCGATGGGATATAATTGGATGTAATTGGATGCGATGGGATGCCATTGGATGTAATTGGATGTAATTGGATGCCATTGGATGTAATTGGATGTAATTGGATGCGATGGGATGCCATTGGATGTAATTGGATGTGATTGGATGTGATGGGATGCCATTGGATGTAATTGGATGTAATTGGATGTAATTGGATGTAATTGGATGTAATTGGATCCGATGGGATGTAATTGGATGCGATGGGATGCCATTGGATGCGATTGGATGTAATTGGATGTAATTGGATGCGATTGGATGTAATTGGATGCGATGGGATGTAATTGGATGCGATTGGATGTAATTGGATGCGATTGGATGCGATTGGATGTAATTGGATGCGATTGGATGTAATTGGATGCGATGGGATGTAATTGGATGTAATTGGATGCGATGGGATGTAATTGGATGTAATTGGATGCGATGGGATGCGATTGGATGTAATTGGATGCCATTGGATGTAATTGGATGCGATGGGATGCGATGGGATGCCATTGGATGTAATTGGATGCCATTGGATGTAATTGGATGTAATTGGATGTAATTGGATATAATTTGCTGTAATTGGATGTAATTGGATGTAATTGGATGCCATTGGATGTAATTGGATGTAATTGGATGCGATGGGATATAATTGGATGCGATGGGATGCCATTGGATGTGATTGGATGTAATTGGATGCCATTGGATGTAATTGGATGTAATTGGATGCGATGGGATGCCATTGGATGTAATTGGATGTCATTGGATGTAATTGGATGCGATGGGATGCCATTGGATGTAATTGGATGTAATTGGATGCCATTGGATGTAATTGGATGTAATTGGATGTAATTGGATGTGATGGGATGCCATTGGATGTAATTGGATGTAATTGGATGAAATTGGATGTAATTGGATGCGATTGGATGTAATTGGATGCGATTGGATGTAATTGGATGCGATGGGATGCGATTGGATGCGATTGGATGTAATTGGATGCGATTGGATGTAATTGGATGCGATTGGATGCGATTGGATGTAATTGGATGCGATGGGATGTAATTGGATGTAATAGGATGCGATGGGATGTAATTGGATGCGATGGGATGCGATTGGATGTAATTGGATGCGATGGGATGTAATTGGATGCGATGGGATGTAATTGGATGCGATGGGATGCCATTGGATGTAATTGGATGTAATTGGATGCGATAGGATGTAATTGGATGTAATTGGATGCGATGGGATGTAATTGGATGTAATTGGATAAAATTGGATGCGATGGGATGTAATTGGATGCGATGGGATGCCATTGGATGCCATTGGATGTAATTGGATGTAATTGGATGTAATTGGATGTAATTGGATGCGATGGGATGCCATTGGATGTAATTGGATGTAATTGGATGCGATGGGATATAATTGGATGTAATTGGATGTAATTGGATGCGATTGGATGTAATTGGATGCGATGGGATGTAATTGGATGTAATTGGATGTAATTGGATGCGATGGGATGTAATTGGATGTAATTGGATGTAATTGGATGCGATTGGATGTAATTGGATGCGATGGGATGTAATTGGATGTAATTGGATGCGATGGGATGTAATTGGATGTAATTGGATGTAATTGGATGCGATGGGATGTAATTGGATGTAATTGGATGCGATGGGATGTAATTGGATGTAATTGGATGTAATTGGATGCGATGCAATGGGATGCCATTGGATGTAATTGGATGCGATGGGATGCCATTGGATGTAATTGGATGCCATTGGATGTAATTGGATGCGATGGGATGCGACGGATGCCATTGGATGTAATTGGATGCCATTGGATGTAATTGGATGCGATGGGATGCGATGGGATGCCATTGGATGTAATTGGATGCCATTGGATGTAATTGGATGCGATGGGATGCGATGGGATGCCATTGGATGCCATTGGATGCCATTGGATGCGATTTGGTGCCATTGGATGCCATTGGATGCCATTGGATGCCATTGGATGTAATTGGATGTAATTGGATGCGATTGGATGTAATTGGATGCGATTGGATGTGATTGGATGTCATTGGATGCGATTGGATGCGATTGGATGCGATTGGATGCGATTGGATGCGATTGGATGCCATTGGATGCGATTGGATGCGATTGGATGCGATTGGATATAAATCGATGCGATTGGATGCGATTGGATGCGATTGGATGTAATTGGATGTAATTGGATGTAATTGGATGCGATTGGATGCGATTGGATGTAATTGGATGCGATTGGATGCGATTGCATGTAATTGGATGCGATTGGATGTGATTGGATGCGATTGGATGCGATTGGATGTCATTGGATGCGATTGGATGCGATTGGATGCGATTGGATGTAATTGGATGCGATTGGATGCGATTGGATGTAATTGGATGCGATTGGATGTGATTGGATGCGATTGGATGCGATTGGATGTAATTGGATGCGATTGGATGTAATTGGATGTAATTGGATGTAATTGGATGTAATTGGATGCGATTGGATGTAATTGGATGGATGCGATGGGATGCCATTGGATGTAATTGGATGCGATGGGATGCCATTGGATGCCATTGGATGTAATTGGATGTAATTGGATGTAATTGGATGTAATTGGATGCCATTGGATGTAATTGGATGCCATTGGATGCGATTGGATGCGATTGGATGCGATTGGATGTAATTGGATGCCATTGGATGTAATTGGATGCGATTGGATGCGATTGGATGTAATTGGATGTAATTGGATGCCATTGGATGCCATTGGATGCCATTGGATGTAATTGGATGCCATTGGATGTAATTGGATGCGATTGGATGTAATTGGATGCGATTGGATGCCATTGGATGCGATTGGATGCCATTGGATGCCATTGGATGCGATTGGATGCCATTGGATGTAATTGGATGCAATTGGATGCGATTGGATGTACTTGGATGCAATTGGATGCGATTGGATGCGATGGATGCAATTGAATGCGATGGATGCAATTGGATGCGATTGGATGCCATTGGATGCGATTGGATGCCATTGGATGTAATTGGATGCGATTGGATGCCATTGGATGTAATTGGATGCCATTGGATGTAATTGGATGCCATTGGATGTAATTGGATGTAATTGGATGCGATTGGATGCGATTGGATGCGATTGGATGCGATTGGATGCGATTGGATGCGATTGGATGTAATTGGATGCCATTGGGATATAATTGGATGCCATTGGATGTAATTGGATGCGATGGGATGCCATTGGATGTAATTGGATGCGATGGGATGTAATTGGATGTAATTGGATGTAATTGGATGTAATTGGATGCGATGGGATGCGATGGGATGCCATTAGATGTAATTGGATGCGATGGGATGCCATTGGATGTAATTGGATGCGATGGGATGCCATTGGATGTAATTGGATGCGATGGGATGCCATTGGATGCGGTGGGATGCCATTGGATGTAATTGGATGCCATTGGATGCGATGGGATGCCATTGGATGTAATTGGATGTAATTGGATACGATGGGATGCCATTGGATGTAATTGGATGCCATTGGATGTAATTGGATGCGATGGGATGCGATGGGATGCCATTGGATGTAATTGGATGCCATTGGATGTAATTGGATGCGATGGGATGCCATTGGATGCGATGGGATGCCATTGGATGTAATTGGATGCCATTGGATGCGATGGGATGCCATTGGATGTAATTGGATGTAATTGGATGCGATGGGATGCCATTGGATGTAATTGGATGCCATTGGATGTAATTGGATGCGATGGGATGCGATGGGATGCCATTGGATGTAATTGGATGCCATTGGATGTAATTGGATGCGATGGGATGCGATGGGATGCCATTGGATGTAATTGGATGCCATTGGATGTAATTGGATGTAATTGGATGTAATTGGATATAATTGGATGTAATTGGATGTAATTGGATGCCATTGGATGTAATTGGATGTAATTGGATGCGATGGGATATAATTGGATGCGATGGGATGCCATTGGATGTAATTGGATGTAATTGGATGCCATTGGATGTAATTGGATGTAATTGGATGTAATTGGATGCGATGGGATGCCATTGGATGTAATTGGATGTCATTGGATGCGATGGGATGCCATTGGATGTAATTGGATGTAATTGGATGTAATTGGATGCCATTGGATGTAATTGGATGTAATTGGATGTAATTGGATGTGATGGGATGCCATTGGATGTAATTGGATGTAATTGGATGTAATTGGATGTAATTGGATGCGATGGGATGTAATTGGATGCGATGGGATGCCATTGTATGCGATTGGATGCGATTGGATGCGATTGGATGCGATTGGATGCGATTGGATGCGATTCGATGTAATTGGATGCGATGGGATGTAATTGGATGTAATTGGATGCGATGGGATGCGATTGGATGTAATTGGATGCGATGGGATGCGATTGGATGTAATTGGATGCGATGGGATGTAATTGGATGCGATGGGATGCCATTGGATGTAATTGGATGTAATTGGATGCGATAGGATGTAATTGGATATAATTGGATGCGATGGGATGTAATTGGATGTAATTGGATGCGATGGGATGTAATTGGATGCGATGGGATGCCATTGGATGCCATTGGATGTAATTGGATGTAATTGGATGTAATTGGATGCGATGGGATGCCATTGGATGTAATTGGATGTAATTGGATGTAATTGGATGCGATGGGATGTAATTGGATGTAATTGGATGTAATTGGATGCGATTGGATGTAATTGGATGCGATGGGATGTAATTGGATGTAATTGGATGCGATGGGATGTAATTGGATGTAATTGGATGTAATTGGATGCGATTGGATGTAATTGGATGCTATGGGATGTAATTGGATGTAATTGGATGCGATGGGATGCCATGGGATGTAATTGGATGTAATTGGATGTAATTGGATGCGATGGGATGTAATTGGATGTAATTGGATGTAATTGGATGCGATTGGATGTAATTGGATGCGATGGGATGTAATTGGATGTAATTGGATGCGATGGGATGTAATTGGATGTAATTGGATGTAATTGGATGCGATTGGATGTAATTGGATGCTATGGGATGTAATTGGATGTAATTGGATGCGATGGGATGTAATTGGATGTAATTGGATGTAATTGGATGTAATTGGATGCGATGGGATGTAATTGGATGTAATTGGATGCGATGGGATGCCATTGGATGTAATTGGATGTCATTGGATGCGATGGGATGCCATTGGATGTAATTGGATGTAATTGGATGTAATTGGATGTAATTGGATGCCATTGGATGTAATTGGATGTAATTGGATGTAATTGGATGTGATGGGATGCCATTGGATGTAATTGGATGTAATTGGATGTAATTGGATGTAATTGGATGCGATGGGATGTAATTGGATGCGATGGGATGCCATTGTATGCGATTGGATGCGATTGGATGCGATTGGATGTAATTGGATGCGATTGGATGCGATTCGATGTAATTGGATGCGATGGGATGTAATTGGATGTAATTGGATGCGATGGGATGCGATTGGATGTAATTGGATGCGATGGGATGCGATTGGATGTAATTGGATGCGATGGGATGTAATTGGATGCGATGGGATGCCATTGGATGTAATTGGATGTAATTGGATGCGATAGGATGTAATTGGATGTAATTGGATGCGATGGGATGTAATTGGATGTAATTGGATGCGATGGGATGTAATTGGATGCGATGGGATGCCATTGGATGCCATTGGATGTAATTGGATGTAATTGGATGTAATTGGATGCGATGGGATGCCATTGGATGTAATTGCATGTAATTGGATGTAATTGGATGCGATGGGATGTAATTGGATGTAATTGGATGTAATTGGATGCGATTGGATGTAATTGGATGCGATGGGATGTAATTGGATGTAATTGGATGCGATGGGATGTAATTGGATGTAATTGGATGTAATTGGATGCGATTGGATGTAATTGGATGCTATGGGATGTAATTGGATGTAATTGGATGCCATTGGATGTAATTGGATGTAATTGGATGTAATTGGATGTAATTGGATGTAATTGGATGCGATGGGATGCCATTGGATGTAATTGGATGTAATTGGATGCGATGGGATGTAATTGGATGCGATTGGATGTAATTGGATGCGATGGGATGTAATTGGATGTAATTGGATGTAATTGGATGTAATTGGATGTAATTGGATGCGATGGGATGTAATTGGATGTAATTGGATGTAATTGGATGCGATTGGATGTAATTGGATGCGATGGGATGTAATTGGATGTAATTGGATGCGATGGGATGTAATTGGATGTAATTGGATGTAATTGGATGCCATTGGATGTAATTGGATGCGATGGGATGCCATTGGATGCGATGGGATGCCATTGGATGTAATTGGATGCCATTGGATGCGATGGGATGCCATTGGATGTAATTGGATGTAATTGGATGCGATGGGATGCCATTGGATGTAATTGGATGCCATTGGATGTAATTGGATGCGATGGGATGCGATGGGATGCCATTGGATGTAATTGGATGCCATTGGATGTAATTGGATGCGATGGGATGCGATGGGATGCCATTGGATGTAATTGGATGCCATTGGATGTAATTGGATGTAATTGGATGTAATTGGATATAATTGGATATAATTGGATGTAATTGGATGTAATTGGATGTAATTGGATGCCATTGGATGTAATTGGATGTAATTGGATGCGATGGGATATAATTGGATGCGATGGGATACCATTGGATGTAATTGGATGTAATTGGATGTAATTGGATGCCATTGGATGTAATTGGATGTAATTGGATGTAATTGGATGCGATGGGATGCCATTGGATGTAATTGGATGTCGTTGGATGTAATTGGATGCGATGGGATGCCATTGGATGTAATTGGATGTCATTGGATGTAATTGGATGCGATGGGATGCCATTGGATGTAATTGGATGCCATTGGATGTAATTGGATGTAATTGGATGTGATGGGATGTCATTGGATGTAATTAGATGTAATTGGATGTAATTGGATGAAATTGGATGCGATGGGATGTAATTGGATGCGATGGGATGCCATTGTATGCGATTGGATGCGATTGGATGCGATTGGATGTAATTGGATGCGATGGGATGCCATTGGATGTAATTGGATGCGATGGGATGCCATTGGATGTAATTGGATGCGATGGGATGCCATTGGATGTAATTGGATGTAATTGGATGTAATTGGATGTAATTGGATGCGATGGGATGCGATGGGATGCCATTGGATGTAATTGGATGCGATGGGATGCCATTGGATGTAATTGGATGTAATTGGATGTAATTGGATGCGATGGGATACCATTGGATGTAATTGGATGTAATTGGATGTAATTGGATGTAATTGGATGCGATGGGATGTAATTGGATGCGATGGGATGCCATTGGATGTAATTGGATGTAATTGGATGTAATTGGATGCGATGGGATGCGATGGGATGCCATTGGATGTAATTGGATGCGATGGGATGCCATTGGATGTAATTGGATGTAATTGGATGCGATGGGATGCCATTGGATGTAATTGGATGCGATGGGATGCCATTGGATGCGATGGGATGCCATTGGATGCGATGGGATGTCATGGGATGTAATTGGATGCCATTGGATGCGATGGGATGCCATTGGATGTAATTGGATGTAATTGGATGCGATGGGATGCCATTGGATGTAATTGGATGCCATTGGATGTAATTGGATGCGATGGGATGCGATGGGATGCCATTGGATGTAATTGGATGCGATGGGATGCCATTGGATGCGATGGGATGCCATTGGATGTAATTGGATGCCATTGGATGCGATGGGATGCCATTGGATGTAATTGGATGTAATTGGATGCGATGGGATGCCATTGGATGTAATTGGATGCCATTGGATGTAATTGGATGCGATGGGATGCGATGGGATGCCATTGGATGTAATTGGATGTAATTGGATGTAATTGGATGCGATCGGATGCGATGGGATGCCATTGGATGTAATTGGATGTAATTGGATGTAATTGGATGCCATTGGATGTAATTGGATGTAATTGGATGCGATGGGATATAATTGGATGCGATGGGATGCCATTGGATGTAATTGGATGTAATTGGATGTAATTGGATGCCATTGGATGTAATTGGATGTAATTGGATGTAATTGGATGCGATGGGATGCCATTGGATGTAATTGGATGTCATTGGATGTAATTGGATGCGATGGGATTCCATTGGATGTAATTGGATGTAATTGGATGTAATTGGATGTAATTGGATGCCATTGGATGTAATTGGATGTAATTGGATGCGATTGGATGCCAATTGGATGTAATTGGATGCCATTGGATGTAATTGGATGCGATTGGATGCGATTGGATGCGATTGGATGTAATTGGATGCGATTGGATGTAATTGGATGCGATTGGATGCGATTGGATGTAATTGGATGCGATGGGATGTAATTGGATGTAATTGGATGCGATGGGATGTAATTGGATGTAATTGGATGCGATGGGATGCGATTGGATGTAATTGGATGCGATGGGATGTAATTGGATGCGATGGGATGTAATTGGATGCAATGGGATGCCATTGGATGTAATTGGATGTAATTGGATGCGATAGGATGTAATTGGATGTAATTGGATGCGATGGGATGTAATTGGATGTAATTGGATGTAATTGGATGCGATGGGATGTAATTGGATGCGATGGGATGCCATTGGATGCCATTGGATGTAATTGGATGTAATTGGATGTAATTGGATGTAATTGGATGCGATGGGATGTAATTGGATGTAATTGGATGTAATTGGATGCGATGGGATGTAATTGGATGTAATTGGATGCGATTGGATGTAATTGGATGCGATGGGATGTAATTGGATGTAATTGGATGTAATTGGATGCGATGGGATGTAATTGGATGCGATGGGATGTAATTGGATGTAATTGGATGTAATTGGATGCGATGGGATGTAATTGGATGTAATTGGATGTAATTGGATGCGATGGGATGTAATTGGATGTAATTGGATGTAATTGGATGCGATGGGATGTAATTGGATGCGATGGGATGTAATTGGATGTAATTGGATGCGATGGGATGTAATTGGATATAATTGGATGTAATTGGATGTAATTGGATGTAATTGGATGTAATTGGATGTAATTGGATGCCATTGGATGTAATTGGATGTAATTGGATGTAATTGGATGTAATTGGATGCGATGGGATGTAATTGGATGTAATTGGATGTAATTGGATGCCATTGGATGTAATTGGATGTAATTGGATGCGATTGGATGTAATTGGATGCGATTGGATGGATGCGATTGCATGCGATTGGATGGATGCGATTGGATGCGATTGGATGCGATTGGATGCCATTGGATGCGACTGGATGCCATTGGATGCGATTGGATGCCATTGGATGTAATTGGATGCGATGGGATGCCATTTGATGTAATTGGATGCGATGGGATGCCATTGGATGTAATTGGATGCGATGGGATGCCATTGGATGTAATTGGATGTAATTGGATGCGATGGGATGCGATGGGATGCCATTGGATGTAATTGGATGCGATGGGATGCCATTGGATGTAATTGGATGCGATGGGATGCCATTGGATGTAATTGGATGTAATTGGATGCGATGGGATGCCATTGGATGTAATTGGATGCGATGGGATGCCATTGGATGCGATGGGATGCCATTGGATGCGATGGGATGCCATTGGATGTAATTGGATGCCATTGGATGCGATGGGATGCCATTGGATGTAATTGGATGTAATTGGATGCGATGGGATGCCATTGGATGTAATTGGATGCCATTGGATGTAATTGGATGCGATGGGATGCGATGGGATGCCATTGGATGTAATTGGATGCCATTGGATGTAATTGGATGCGATGGGATGCGATGGGACGCCATTGGATGTAATTGGATGTAGTTGGATGTAATTGGATGTAATTGGATGTAATTGGATGTAATTGGATATAATTGGATGTAATTGGATGCCATTGGATGTAATTGGATGTAATTGGATGCGATGGGATATAATTGGATGTAATTGGATGCGATGGGATGCCATTGGATGTAATTGGATGTAATTGGATGCCATTGGATGTAATTGGATGTAATTGGATGCGATGGGATGCCATTAGATGTAATTGGATGTGATTGGATGTGATGGGATGCCATTGGATGTAATTGGATGTAATTGGATGTAATTGGATGTAATTGGATGTAATTGGATGTAATTGGATCCGATGGGATGTAATTGGATGCGATGGGATGCCATTGGATGCGATTGGATGTAATTGGATGTAATTGGAGGCGATTGGATGTAATTGGATGCGATTGGATGTAATTGGATGCGATGGGATGTAATTGGATGCGATTGGATGTAATTGGATGCGATTGGATGCGATTGGATGTAATTGGATGCGATTGGATGTAATTGGATGCGATGGGATGTAATTGGATGTAATTGGATGCGATGGGATGTAATTGGATGTAATTGGATGCGATGGGATGCGATTGGATGTAATTGGATGCCATTGGATGTAATTGGATGCGATGGGATGCGATGGGATGCCATTGGATGTAATTGGATGCCATTGGATGTAATTGGATGCGATGGGATGCGATGGGATGCCATTGGATGTAATTGGATGCCATTGGATGTAATTGGATGTAATTGGATGTAATTGGATATAATTGGATGTAATTGGATGTAATTGGATGTAATTGGATGTAATTGGATGCCTTTGGATGAAATTGGATGTAATTGGATGCGATGGGATATAATTGGATGCGATGGGATGCCATTGGATGTAATTGGATGTAATTGGATGTAATTGGATGCCATTGGATGTAATTGGATGTAATTGGATGTAATTGGATGCGATGGGATGCCATTGGATGTAATTGGATGTCATTGGATGTAATTGGATGCGATGGGATGCCATTGGATGTAATTGGATGTAATTGGATGCCATTGGATGTAATTGGATGTAATTGGATGTGATGGGATGCCATTGGATGTAATTGGATGTAATTGGATGTAATTGGATGAAATTGGATGTAATTGGATGCGATTGGATGTAATTGGATGCGATGGGATGCGATTGGATGCGTTTGGATGTAATTGGATGCGATTGGATGTAATTGGATGCGATTGGATGCGATTGGATGTAATTGGATGCGATGGGATGTAATTGGATGTAATTGGATGCGATGGGATGTAATTGGATGCGATGGGATGCGATTGGATGTAATTGGATGCGATGGGATGTAATTGGATGCGATGGGATGTAATTGGATGCGATGGGATGCCATTGGATGTAATTGGATGTAATTGGATGCGATAGGATGTAATTGGATGTAATTGGATGCGATGGGATGTAATTGGATGTAATTGGATGTAATTGGATGCGATGGGATGTAATTGGATGCGATGGGATGCCATTGGATGCCATTGGATGTAATTGGATGTAATTGGATGTAATTGGATGCGATGGGATGCCATTGGATGTAATTGGATGTAATTGGATGCGATGGGATGTAATTGGATGCGATTGGATGTAATTGGATGCGATGGGATGTAATTGGATGTAATTGGATGTAATTGGATGTAATTGGATGCGATGGGATGTAATTGGATGTAATTGGATGTAATTGGATGCGATTGGATGTAATTGGATGCGATGGGATGTAATTGGATGTAATTGGATGCGATGGGATGTAATTGGATGTAATTGGATGTAATTGGATGCGATGGGATGTAATTGGATGTAATTGGATGTAATTGGATGCGATGGGATGTAATTGGATGTAATTGGATGTAATTGGATGCGATGTAATGGGATGCCATTGGATGTAATTGGATGCGATGGGATGCCATTGGATGTAATTGGATGCCATTGGATGTAATTGGATGCCATTGGATGTAATTGGATGCGATGGGATGCGACGGGATGCCATTGGATGTAATTGGATGCCATTGGATGTAATTGGATGCGATGGGATGCGATGGGATGCCATTGGATGTAATTGGATGCCATTGGATGTAATTGGATGCGATGGGATGCGATGGGATGCCATTGGATGCCATTGGATGCCATTGGATGCGATTTGGTGCCATTGGATGCCATTGGATGCCATTGGATGCCATTGGATGTAATTGGATGCGATTGGATGCGATTGGATGTAATTGGATGCGATTGGATGTGATTGGATGTCATTGGATGCGATTGGATGTCATTGGATGCGATTGGATGCGATTGGATGTCATTGGATGCGATTGGATGCGATTGGATGCGATTGGATGCGATTGGATGCGATTGGATGTAATTGGATGCGATTGGATGCGATTGGATGCGATTGGATGTAATTGGATGTAATTGGATGTAATTGGATGCGATTGGATGCGATTGGATGCGATTGGATGCGATTGGATGTGATTGGATGCGATTGGATGTCATTGGATGCGATTGGATGCGATTGGATGCGATTGGATGCGATTGGATGTAATTGGATGCGATTGGATGCGATTGGATGTAATTGGATGCGATTGGATGTAATTGGATGCGATTGGATGCGATTGGATGTAATTGGATGCGATTGGATGTAATTGGATGTAATTGGATGTAATTGGATGTAATTGGATGCGATTGGATGTAATTGGATGGATGCGATGGGATGCCATTGGATGTAATTGGATGCGATGGGATGCCATTGGATGCCATTGGATGTAATTGGATGTAATTGGATGTAATTGGATGTAATTGGATGTAATTGGATGCCATTGGATGCGATTGGATGCGATTGGATGCGATTGGATGTAATTGGATGCGATTGGATGCGATTGGATGCGATTGGATGTAATTGGATGCCATTGGATGTAATTGGATGCGATTGGATGTAATTGGATGCGATTGGATGTAATTGGATGCCATTGGATGCGATTGGATGCCATTGGATGCGATTGGATGCCATTGGATGCGATTGGATGTAATTTGATGCAATTGGATGCGATTGGATGCGATGGATGCGATTGGATGCGATGGATGCCATTGGATGCGATTGGATGCCATTGGATGCGATTGGATGCCATTGGATGCCATTGGATGCGATTGGATGCCATTGGATTCCTTCACATCACATATCATATATTCACATCCATATCCACATCCACATCCACATCCATACATCCACATCTACATGCTTATCTCCATTTTCACATCCTCATTTATACATCCACATCCCATATCCACATTCATACATACACATCCATATCCACATCCATATCCGCATTCATACATACACATCCATATCCACATCCACATGCATACATTCATTATCACGTCCTCATTCATACATCCACATCCACATACATACATACATACATCCACATCCACATCCACATTCTCATTCACATCTATACATCCATATCTACATGCACATTCACATCCATACATCCACATCTATATCCTCATTCACATCCATACATCCACATTCATGCATCCACATCTACATGCCTACATCCATACATACACATCCACATTTACATCCATGCATCCACATCCACATCCTCATTCACATCCATACATCCACATTCATGCATCCACATCTACATGCCTACATCCATACATACACATCCACATTTACATCCATGCATCCACATCCACATCCTCATTCACATCCATACATCCACATTCATACATCCACATCCACATCCACATTCACATCCATACATCCACATCTACATGCTTATCTCCATTTTCACATCCTCATTTATACATCCACATCCCATATCCACATTCATACATACACATCCATATCCACATCCACATGCATACATACATCCACATCCACATTCCCATTCACATATATACATCCATATCTACATGCACATTCACATCCATACATCCACATCTATATCCTCATTCACATCCATACATCCACATTCATGCATCCACATCTACATGCTTATCTCCATTTTCACATCCTCATTTATACATCCACATCCCATATCCACATTCATACATACACATCCATATCCACATGCATCTTATCATTTCTTATCACTTCCCATATCTTTTATGCATACCTCTATGCATGAAATTCAATTATGCTAAAAGTAACACTTTTATAATAAAATATTCAACTTTTATGCATACCTCTATGCATGAAATCCAATATGATAAAAGTAACACTTTTGATATAAAAAAAATTATCCTTTATGCATACTTCTATGCATGAAAAATTAAAAATGATAAAAGTAACACTTTTGATATAAAAATTTTCCTTTATGCATACTTCTATGCATGAAAATTAAAAATGATAAAAGTAACACTTTTAATATAAAAAAAATTATCCTTTATGCATACTTCTATGCATGAAAATTAAAAATGATAAAAGTAACACTTTTAATATAAAAAAAATTATCCTTTATGCATGATATTAAAATTCAATTTCTCCATGATTATAATGAAATTCTTTCAATTAATCTAGGATGATAATTCCTAGAATATGGTAGGAAGTCCTCTTTTTATGCTTTGAATGAAATTATTTTATGCATAATTTTTATAAAAATTTTGCCATAGCTCCGTTGCTATGACTGATAAATCTCAATTTTTCTAAGGGATAAAGCTTATCATTAAGGAAATAATTAAAATGATTCTCTAATTGGATCCTTAATCCATAATGGATTGAATCATCAATATACATAAACTAAAAGCATAAGAAAAAGCCATTAATTTGGCCTCAAGCATAGCTTAATCTTGGGTTAAGGAAAAGCTTTATGAAAAGCTTGATTTGGATTGAGAATGGGTCATGAGTATGACCATTTCTTGAGTGAGAGAGAGAATTTACATAAGAATCATTAGAATTTAAACATAAATGAAAATTAACTTCAATAGCATTTATTAAATTATGTAACTCTTCACTACTATTCAAACTTCAATAGCATTTAAAAAAAACCATACCAATTAAACTTCTCAAGCTTGAGAGGGGTTGAGAAGAGAGAAACATTGAGAAATTATAGAAAGATGAATATTCACTAATTACCTTACAACTTGCTTGATTCTTTGTTCACGGTAGAGGCCCCCAACCAATCAATTGGTTAAGTATGTTGATGGAGCCACTAATGGGGATTGAAGAAAGAGGGAAGCTCCAAAAACTAGTGAATTATTAAATGAATTCACAGTTCTTGGCTTAGGTGGAGTAGAGTAACGATGCATAATCACTATATATTTTTCAACAAGGGGGAGGCTTCTATTTATAGGAAAAATTGAGCTCCTAACCAAACAAACTGATTCTAGAATTTTCTAAATCAGTTTGGTCAATATTTGACCATTTTTAGGTCAGTTAAGCTAACTTTTTGGAACTAGACTTGAATGAGGAGAGAGGAGAGATGAAATATCTCAATTTTTATGAGTTTAAAACTCATTCAAGCATGTGAAATATGCACCTCCTTTAAAGAACTCCCCTTCCTTACATATGTCATATTTTTAATATTGCTCATAGTTTTTTACTAATAAACCTTGTACATTTTCAACTCTTCATCTTATGTGAAATATGCACCTCCTTTAAAGAACTCCCCTTCCTTACATATGTCATACTTTTAATATTGCTCATAATTTTTTATTAATAAACCTTGTACATTTTCAACTCTTCATCTTATGTGAAATATGCACCTCCTTTAAAGAACTCCTCTTCCTTACATATGTCATACTTTTAATATTGCTCATAATTTTTTACTAATAAACCTTGTACATTTTCAACTCTTCATCTTATGTGAAATATGCACCTCCTTTAAAGAACTCCTCTTCCTTACATATGTCATACTTTTAATATTGCTCATAGTTTTTTTACTAATAAACCTTGTACATTTTCAACTCTTCACCTCATGTGAGCATTTACTCATTTTTGGGTATTTTCTTTTTACAAGTTGGATTTATCTCCTCCCTACACATGGATTGATGCTATTGGTCCATAGGAACCTTAATTGGACCATAGTCTAAAGATTTCTGAAAATCTAGACCCTTAGGCTAAGGTTCTTTATAGCTATTTTCAATTAATTCCAATTGCACATTGGAAAATTCTTTTTGAATTTCTGTTTCAGGGGAACTCATCTGAATTAGAAGAGATATTTTTCTATCCAAAAATATTCAAAATCTGAATATTCTCTCTCTAGAATATTTTTCTCTCTCTAGGCTAAAACAGATAGAAACAAGGTCTTTATATTTCTGAAGAGGGATTGATTACAGGGAAAGATACTAGACATCAAAAAGGGGGTGGGGGAGGAATCTTACATTCTACCCCACTTAAAAAACGCGAGATGTCCTCATCTCGCAACTTGTGATAATTTCGCAAGATTCACGAATATGAGACTTAGAGAAAAATTTTAATCAAGATTAACCACCAAGAAACGTCTTAAAGAGAGCAAGATTCAAAATAAGAACAAGATTTAAACTTTATTCATTCTCGGAACTTATACAGTAAGATAGAAGAACTCTTTACACTTCCATAAGCCCGTCCATCATATGATCACAAAAGCAGTCCTCACAAGCTGCACAAGTATAAGGTAACTCATCTATGGGAATGATTCTGTGGGTTATTGCTGCGCCTATCTCAGTGGTATGAGGTGTTCTAACAAAAGGACCTCTGAGAGGCAAGCCAAAAACGGGGTAAAGGCATATCTTCTCATGAGGAAGAAAACACGCCAGTAAGAAGACCCGCTCAGAAAACCCAGGATGCCTTGATCTCATGACGCAGTAGTATCGGGGACCCAAACCCAAAGCTTCAATAACCATGGCCAAGCGGACATTGTTACGAAAGTGCTGCTGACCCCAGGGTGTTACCCTAGTTATGTCTTGATAGGTCCGCCATTTTGTCTGCGCTACAGAAGTTCCCAAGTGAGGGAAAAGTGAGCGCTCATACTGCTCTATAAAATCTTTCTTCACAGACTCCCTTGCGTCTTGAAGGTGAGAAATCATCATGGATAAAACTAATTCTTGTTGCCAAGCCATGAAGGAGATTAAGAAAGAAAGGAGATCGATGGAAGTAAGATTACTGTGATGAGCGACAAGTAAAAGTTACGACTTATATAAAGGAAGGAGCTAGCGTAACTTAGAAGCCAACGGTATCTTGTCACTGAAGTTTTACCGTCTTTCCATGATTTGGATTTGGCACATATTTCTATGAAATACATTAAGAACTTTAAGATGAGGAGATAAAAGAAGCTTGTAGGCTAAGTCACCTACTTTCATTGAATTCAGATATAAGGCTCACAATATCTGGGAGATAAGTTCTTATACTCCCCAAGAGATAAAGAACTTCTTTTGGGCCGTACTCGAATGAAAACCAAAACCTTGGTATCCAAAACACCGATTTTCACTTCTGAACTCATTGTTCTGAATCCTTAAAACAGCGTGACTCCTGAGAAGTATTCTAGGGAAAGGATCTTCTTTTTTTTTCTTTTTTTCTTTTTTTTTCTTTTTACAGAATCTTTCTTTTATTTTAGAGAGGGAATAATTATAAGATCAAAAGAGAGATTCTTACTCCTATATACCTCAAAGGTTGGGGAGGAATCTGACATTCTACCCCACTTAAAAAAGTGCGAGATGTCCTCATCTCGTAAGGTAGAGGACAACTCTTTTCTTAAGATCCAATTTATTCTGGGGTTCCTTATATTCTGGTCAACCCAACAGAATACGGGGATAATTATCCCTTATATAGAACTCATCATTAAATAACAATTCATTCAGATCATATCATTCATATCTTTAACACGATAATGGTCCATTAGACTGAAAATTTTCCTTCTGAACATTCCTCCACAGGAATTTTAGTCAAGCAAGTTCTCAATTTGTCATCCCTTAACTTGATCCACCAAGTCAAGTATTAATAGTAGCAATCTGACAGCACAATCCACTAATCTCATAGTGATTTGCTGAAATCATTATCATCATTCCAGTTATGAATATCATCACAAGGACTCATCCCATTCATCCTCATTGATGTTTCGCTCAGCTTATTACATTTCAACCAAATTTCAAGGATCATCATTTTTCAATCAGAATCCAAATCAATTCATCAATTCTCAAACAGAATTAAAAATCATATCAACCACATTCGAAATCATCCTCTGGATAGCATTAACGCTTATAATTTCAAGTCTTAGATTTACTCGTATATACTGTCAGTAAAGAGCTGCAGTATACTCTCGGTATATACGGTAGTCGTGGCTCTTGGAATTATAAGGTAAATACCATCATGTCTAGGCCTCAAGCAAGTCAGGGATTCTATATAATTGCGGTACTTCTATCTGAAGACCCAATTACCAAATTATGAATTTCAGTTTGAATATCAAATTGTATGAATTATATCACACAATTACAACCTTTTTGTGCTTCTTGATAAATTTTTGACATATTTGTCTTCTCAGTTGATCTTTATTAACCAAATGCTCTGATACCAACTGTGAGATCCCTGTTCCCACCGCGCAACGGATTCGGGGTACTAGCAGCGGAAGTAGCACTTCTTGCGCGAGGCAGGGTCCCACACTCGGGGCCTCGTCCACGGATATCCGGACAAAAGACTAATCCGTCGGTTTTTCCAAAACCAGACCCGGAAAAACTTCCCTTATCCGGAAAGCACGGGCGATTCCACCAGGATAATTTTTACTCTAACGTAGTCAAAACTCTTACTGATCAAATAGATCCGACTGCATCTATAAAGATACTTGGTCAGATCAAGGAAGAAACTTGCACTTGGATCATTGGGATCAACGCTTTTTTCCCCACCAAGGAGGCACAGCCGTTGATTCCTATCCATAGAACAATTACTATCCGGGATTTACTTTATCTATCGTAATAACAGAAATTGAGTCTCGATTTACGGATCCATCAGTCCAGCCTAACCCCATCCGATCCCATGGGTTAGCCAACCGCCCAACCACTGTAGTGATGGGATCCAATTTGGAATTTGGTTAGGTTTTGTCCCGGGTACCAAGGAAAAGAGTTCCAAGGCCCCCTAGCCGGAATTTCATGCAAACATAAAACTAGCCACACCACTTACACACCCAATATGAAAATTGCCTTTTTCTTAGCATCAACTAACTTTAAAACAATCTTTTAATGAAACCATAGTACCACTGATCACAATCTCCCAATTTATCCAGTTGATTCATAATTTCCCATCATTCCTTCATCAGAGTATCTATGGCATCATTGGCAACTAGAACGCTCACCACCTGTCCACACAGGGGCCGTTTCCATAGTTCCTAGCCCATAATACTCAACAATATAATCACTTATCAAGATGGACTCTCGTTGAAGATCAGCAAGATCAACCAACAGATCCATATAAAAGAGCCATGGACTCATCCGTTGAGGACCAGCAAGGTCAGTCAACCAGATCCATGCCCGGTTCCAAAAAACAACTCTTACTCCTTGTTCCAATATCTTCCTCGACGCACGCGTGGGTATCCTGGGCGACCCAGAGCCCGAGCACCGTATGGTCAGCACCCTCTAGGATCCTTCGCAGGTGACCTAGCGCTTCACTCATAGGCCGCTTCCTTGGTCCCTCATCCACCGTACCGGAAGCTCACCATTTTAATCGAACCGAGGCTGGTCAAGACCTCGGCCGACCTTGCTACGCGAGACGTCCTCCATTGACTCTCCGTCAGCAGTTGCAACTTTATCAGTTAGGTCTCCACGACCTTAATCACAAGACGGTCAAAATGCTTTCCCAGCATTCTTGACATAAAACAGCCATTTACAAACAGCATTTACAAACAGTTTACAAATACAATTTCTATATTAACTCTCATTTTTCCACATTATCCCTCATGCAATCCACATTACTTATTCCACATTTCATTTATATGTGTACTCATCCAATCATATCATTTTCCATCTCTTCACTTCAGATTCCTTCACATCACATATCATATATTCACATCCATATCCACATCCACATCCACATCCATACATCCACATCTACATGCTTATCTCCATTTTCACATCCTCATTTATACATCCACATCCCATATCCACATTCATACATACACATCCATATCCACATCCATATCCGCATTCATACATACACATCCATATCCACATCCACATGCATACATTCATTATCACGTCCTCATTCATACATCCACATCCACATACATACATACATACATCCACATCCACATCCACATTCTCATTCACATCTATACATCCATATCTACATGCACATTCACATCCATACATCCACATCTATATCCTCATTCACATCCATACATCCACATTCATGCATCCACATCTACATGCCTACATCCATACATACACATCCACATTTACATCCATGCATCCACATCCACATCCTCATTCACATCCATACATCCACATTCATGCATCCACATCTACATGCCTACATCCATACATACACATCCACATTTACATCCATGCATCCACATCCACATCCTCATTCACATCCATACATCCACATTCATACATCCACATCCACATCCACATTCACATCCATACATCCACATCTACATGCTTATCTCCATTTTCACATCCTCATTTATACATCCACATCCCATATCCACATTCATACATACACATCCATATCCACATCCACATGCATACATACATCCACATCCACATTCCCATTCACATATATACATCCATATCTACATGCACATTCACATCCATACATCCACATCTATATCCTCATTCACATCCATACATCCACATTCATGCATCCACATCTACATGCTTATCTCCATTTTCACATCCTCATTTATACATCCACATCCCATATCCACATTCATACATACACATCCATATCCACATGCATCTTATCATTTCTTATCACTTCCCATATCTTTTATGCATACCTCTATGCATGAAATTCAATTATGCTAAAAGTAACACTTTTATAATAAAATATTCAACTTTTATGCATACCTCTATGCATGAAATCCAATATGATAAAAGTAACACTTTTGATATAAAAAAAATTATCCTTTATGCATACTTCTATGCATGAAAAATTAAAAATGATAAAAGTAACACTTTTGATATAAAAATTTTCCTTTATGCATACTTCTATGCATGAAAATTAAAAATGATAAAAGTAACACTTTTAATATAAAAAAAATTATCCTTTATGCATACTTCTATGCATGAAAATTAAAAATGATAAAAGTAACACTTTTAATATAAAAAAAATTATCCTTTATGCATGATATTAAAATTCAATTTCTCCATGATTATAATGAAATTCTTTCAATTAATCTAGGATGATAATTCCTAGAATATGGTAGGAAGTCCTCTTTTTATGCTTTGAATGAAATTATTTTATGCATAATTTTTATAAAAATTTTGCCATAGCTCCGTTGCTATGACTGATAAATCTCAATTTTTCTAAGGGATAAAGCTTATCATTAAGGAAATAATTAAAATGATTCTCTAATTGGATCCTTAATCCATAATGGATTGAATCATCAATATACATAAACTAAAAGCATAAGAAAAAGCCATTAATTTGGCCTCAAGCATAGCTTAATCTTGGGTTAAGGAAAAGCTTTATGAAAAGCTTGATTTGGATTGAGAATGGGTCATGAGTATGACCATTTCTTGAGTGAGAGAGAGAATTTACATAAGAATCATTAGAATTTAAACATAAATGAAAATTAACTTCAATAGCATTTATTAAATTATGTAACTCTTCACTACTATTCAAACTTCAATAGCATTTAAAAAAAACCATACCAATTAAACTTCTCAAGCTTGAGAGGGGTTGAGAAGAGAGAAACATTGAGAAATTATAGAAAGATGAATATTCACTAATTACCTTACAACTTGCTTGATTCTTTGTTCACGGTAGAGGCCCCCAACCAATCAATTGGTTAAGTATGTTGATGGAGCCACTAATGGGGATTGAAGAAAGAGGGAAGCTCCAAAAACTAGTGAATTATTAAATGAATTCACAGTTCTTGGCTTAGGTGGAGTAGAGTAACGATGCATAATCACTATATATTTTTCAACAAGGGGGAGGCTTCTATTTATAGGAAAAATTGAGCTCCTAACCAAACAAACTGATTCTAGAATTTTCTAAATCAGTTTGGTCAATATTTGACCATTTTTAGGTCAGTTAAGCTAACTTTTTGGAACTAGACTTGAATGAGGAGAGAGGAGAGATGAAATATCTCAATTTTTATGAGTTTAAAACTCATTCAAGCATGTGAAATATGCACCTCCTTTAAAGAACTCCCCTTCCTTACATATGTCATATTTTTAATATTGCTCATAGTTTTTTACTAATAAACCTTGTACATTTTCAACTCTTCATCTTATGTGAAATATGCACCTCCTTTAAAGAACTCCCCTTCCTTACATATGTCATACTTTTAATATTGCTCATAATTTTTTATTAATAAACCTTGTACATTTTCAACTCTTCATCTTATGTGAAATATGCACCTCCTTTAAAGAACTCCTCTTCCTTACATATGTCATACTTTTAATATTGCTCATAATTTTTTACTAATAAACCTTGTACATTTTCAACTCTTCATCTTATGTGAAATATGCACCTCCTTTAAAGAACTCCTCTTCCTTACATATGTCATACTTTTAATATTGCTCATAGTTTTTTTACTAATAAACCTTGTACATTTTCAACTCTTCACCTCATGTGAGCATTTACTCATTTTTGGGTATTTTCTTTTTACAAGTTGGATTTATCTCCTCCCTACACATGGATTGATGCTATTGGTCCATAGGAACCTTAATTGGACCATAGTCTAAAGATTTCTGAAAATCTAGACCCTTAGGCTAAGGTTCTTTATAGCTATTTTCAATTAATTCCAATTGCACATTGGAAAATTCTTTTTGAATTTCTGTTTCAGGGGAACTCATCTGAATTAGAAGAGATATTTTTCTATCCAAAAATATTCAAAATCTGAATATTCTCTCTCTAGAATATTTTTCTCTCTCTAGGCTAAAACAGATAGAAACAAGGTCTTTATATTTCTGAAGAGGGATTGATTACAGGGAAAGATACTAGACATCAAAAAGGGGGTGGGGGAGGAATCTTACATTCTACCCCACTTAAAAAACGCGAGATGTCCTCATCTCGCAACTTGTGATAATTTCGCAAGATTCACGAATATGAGACTTAGAGAAAAATTTTAATCAAGATTAACCACCAAGAAACGTCTTAAAGAGAGCAAGATTCAAAATAAGAACAAGATTTAAACTTTATTCATTCTCGGAACTTATACAGTAAGATAGAAGAACTCTTTACACTTCCATAAGCCCGTCCATCATATGATCACAAAAGCAGTCCTCACAAGCTGCACAAGTATAAGGTAACTCATCTATGGGAATGATTCTGTGGGTTATTGCTGCGCCTATCTCAGTGGTATGAGGTGTTCTAACAAAAGGACCTCTGAGAGGCAAGCCAAAAACGGGGTAAAGGCATATCTTCTCATGAGGAAGAAAACACGCCAGTAAGAAGACCCGCTCAGAAAACCCAGGATGCCTTGATCTCATGACGCAGTAGTATCGGGGACCCAAACCCAAAGCTTCAATAACCATGGCCAAGCGGACATTGTTACGAAAGTGCTGCTGACCCCAGGGTGTTACCCTAGTTATGTCTTGATAGGTCCGCCATTTTGTCTGCGCTACAGAAGTTCCCAAGTGAGGGAAAAGTGAGCGCTCATACTGCTCTATAAAATCTTTCTTCACAGACTCCCTTGCGTCTTGAAGGTGAGAAATCATCATGGATAAAACTAATTCTTGTTGCCAAGCCATGAAGGAGATTAAGAAAGAAAGGAGATCGATGGAAGTAAGATTACTGTGATGAGCGACAAGTAAAAGTTACGACTTATATAAAGGAAGGAGCTAGCGTAACTTAGAAGCCAACGGTATCTTGTCACTGAAGTTTTACCGTCTTTCCATGATTTGGATTTGGCACATATTTCTATGAAATACATTAAGAACTTTAAGATGAGGAGATAAAAGAAGCTTGTAGGCTAAGTCACCTACTTTCATTGAATTCAGATATAAGGCTCACAATATCTGGGAGATAAGTTCTTATACTCCCCAAGAGATAAAGAACTTCTTTTGGGCCGTACTCGAATGAAAACCAAAACCTTGGTATCCAAAACACCGATTTTCACTTCTGAACTCATTGTTCTGAATCCTTAAAACAGCGTGACTCCTGAGAAGTATTCTAGGGAAAGGATCTTCTTTTTTTTTCTTTTTTTCTTTTTTTTTTCTTTTTACAGAATCTTTCTTTTATTTTAGAGAGGGAATAATTATAAGATCAAAAGAGAGATTCTTACTCCTATATACCTCAAAGGTTGGGGAGGAATCTGACATTCTACCCCACTTAAAAAAGTGCGAGATGTCCTCATCTCGTAAGGTAGAGGACAACTCTTTTCTTAAGATCCAATTTATTCTGGGGTTCCTTATATTCTGGTCAACCCAACAGAATACGGGGATAATTATCCCTTATATAGAACTCATCATTAAATAACAATTCATTCAGATCATATCATTCATATCTTTAACACGATAATGGTCCATTAGACTGAAAATTTTCCTTCTGAACATTCCTCCACAGGAATTTTAGTCAAGCAAGTTCTCAATTTGTCATCCCTTAACTTGATCCACCAAGTCAAGTATTAATAGTAGCAATCTGACAGCACAATCCACTAATCTCATAGTGATTTGCTGAAATCATTATCATCATTCCAGTTATGAATATCATCACAAGGACTCATCCCATTCATCCTCATTGATGTTTCGCTCAGCTTATTACATTTCAACCAAATTTCAAGGATCATCATTTTTCAATCAGAATCCAAATCAATTCATCAATTCTCAAACAGAATTAAAAATCATATCAACCACATTCGAAATCATCCTCTGGATAGCATTAACGCTTATAATTTCAAGTCTTAGATTTACTCGTATATACTGTCAGTAAAGAGCTGCAGTATACTCTCGGTATATACGGTAGTCGTGGCTCTTGGAATTATAAGGTAAATACCATCATGTCTAGGCCTCAAGCAAGTCAGGGATTCTATATAATTGCGGTACTTCTATCTGAAGACCCAATTACCAAATTATGAATTTCAGTTTGAATATCAAATTGTATGAATTATATCACACAATTACAACCTTTTTGTGCTTCTTGATAAATTTTTGACATATTTGTCTTCTCAGTTGATCTTTATTAACCAAATGCTCTGATACCAACTGTGAGATCCCTGTTCCCACCGCGCAACGGATTCGGGGTACTAGCAGCGGAAGTAGCACTTCTTGCGCGAGGCAGGGTCCCACACTCGGGGCCTCGTCCACGGATATCCGGACAAAAGACTAATCCGTCGGTTTTTCCAAAACCAGACCCGGAAAAACTTCCCTTATCCGGAAAGCACGGGCGATTCCACCAGGATAATTTTTACTCTAACGTAGTCAAAACTCTTACTGATCAAATAGATCCGACTGCATCTATAAAGATACTTGGTCAGATCAAGGAAGAAACTTGCACTTGGATCATTGGGATCAACGCTTTTTTCCCCACCAAGGAGGCACAGCCGTTGATTCCTATCCATAGAACAATTACTATCCGGGATTTACTTTATCTATCGTAATAACAGAAATTGAGTCTCGATTTACGGATCCATCAGTCCAGCCTAACCCCATCCGATCCCATGGGTTAGCCAACCGCCCAACCACTGTAGTGATGGGATCCAATTTGGAATTTGGTTAGGTTTTGTCCCGGGTACCAAGGAAAAGAGTTCCAAGGCCCCCTAGCCGGAATTTCATGCAAACATAAAACTAGCCACACCACTTACACACCCAATATGAAAATTGCCTTTTTCTTAGCATCAACTAACTTTAAAACAATCTTTTAATGAAACCATAGTACCACTGATCACAATCTCCCAATTTATCCAGTTGATTCATAATTTCCCATCATTCCTTCATCAGAGTATCTATGGCATCATTGGCAACTAGAACGCTCACCACCTGTCCACACAGGGGCCGTTTCCATAGTTCCTAGCCCATAATACTCAACAATATAATCACTTATCAAGATGGACTCTCGTTGAAGATCAGCAAGATCAACCAACAGATCCATATAAAAGAGCCATGGACTCATCCGTTGAGGACCAGCAAGGTCAGTCAACCAGATCCATGCCCGGTTCCAAAAAACAACTCTTACTCCTTGTTCCAATATCTTCCTCGACGCACGCGTGGGTATCCTGGGCGACCCAGAGCCCGAGCACCGTATGGTCAGCACCCTCTAGGATCCTTCGCAGGTGACCTAGCGCTTCACTCATAGGCCGCTTCCTTGGTCCCTCATCCACCGTACCGGAAGCTCACCATTTTAATCGAACCGAGGCTGGTCAAGACCTCGGCCGACCTTGCTACGCGAGACGTCCTCCATTGACTCTCCGTCAGCAGTTGCAACTTTATCAGTTAGGTCTCCACGACCTTAATCACAAGACGGTCAAAATGCTTTCCCAGCATTCTTGACATAAAACAGCCATTTACAAACAGCATTTACAAACAGTTTACAAATACAATTTCTATATTAACTCTCATTTTTCCACATTATCCCTCATGCAATCCACATTACTTATTCCACATTTCATTTATATGTGTACTCATCCAATCATATCATTTTCCATCTCTTCACTTCAGATTCCTTCACATCACATATCATATATTCACATCCATATCCACATCCACATCCACATCCATACATCCACATCTACATGCTTATCTCCATTTTCACATCCTCATTTATACATCCACATCCCATATCCACATTCATACATACACATCCATATCCACATCCATATCCGCATTCATACATACACATCCATATCCACATCCACATGCATACATTCATTATCACGTCCTCATTCATACATCCACATCCACATACATACATACATACATCCACATCCACATCCACATTCTCATTCACATCTATACATCCATATCTACATGCACATTCACATCCATACATCCACATCTATATCCTCATTCACATCCATACATCCACATTCATGCATCCACATCTACATGCCTACATCCATACATACACATCCACATTTACATCCATGCATCCACATCCACATCCTCATTCACATCCATACATCCACATTCATGCATCCACATCTACATGCCTACATCCATACATACACATCCACATTTACATCCATGCATCCACATCCACATCCTCATTCACATCCATACATCCACATTCATACATCCACATCCACATCCACATTCACATCCATACATCCACATCTACATGCTTATCTCCATTTTCACATCCTCATTTATACATCCACATCCCATATCCACATTCATACATACACATCCATATCCACATCCACATGCATACATACATCCACATCCACATTCCCATTCACATATATACATCCATATCTACATGCACATTCACATCCATACATCCACATCTATATCCTCATTCACATCCATACATCCACATTCATGCATCCACATCTACATGCTTATCTCCATTTTCACATCCTCATTTATACATCCACATCCCATATCCACATTCATACATACACATCCATATCCACATGCATCTTATCATTTCTTATCACTTCCCATATCTTTTATGCATACCTCTATGCATGAAATTCAATTATGCTAAAAGTAACACTTTTATAATAAAATATTCAACTTTTATGCATACCTCTATGCATGAAATCCAATATGATAAAAGTAACACTTTTGATATAAAAAAAATTATCCTTTATGCATACTTCTATGCATGAAAAATTAAAAATGATAAAAGTAACACTTTTGATATAAAAATTTTCCTTTATGCATACTTCTATGCATGAAAATTAAAAATGATAAAAGTAACACTTTTAATATAAAAAAAATTATCCTTTATGCATACTTCTATGCATGAAAATTAAAAATGATAAAAGTAACACTTTTAATATAAAAAAAATTATCCTTTATGCATGATATTAAAATTCAATTTCTCCATGATTATAATGAAATTCTTTCAATTAATCTAGGATGATAATTCCTAGAATATGGTAGGAAGTCCTCTTTTTATGCTTTGAATGAAATTATTTTATGCATAATTTTTATAAAAATTTTGCCATAGCTCCGTTGCTATGACTGATAAATCTCAATTTTTCTAAGGGATAAAGCTTATCATTAAGGAAATAATTAAAATGATTCTCTAATTGGATCCTTAATCCATAATGGATTGAATCATCAATATACATAAACTAAAAGCATAAGAAAAAGCCATTAATTTGGCCTCAAGCATAGCTTAATCTTGGGTTAAGGAAAAGCTTTATGAAAAGCTTGATTTGGATTGAGAATGGGTCATGAGTATGACCATTTCTTGAGTGAGAGAGAGAATTTACATAAGAATCATTAGAATTTAAACATAAATGAAAATTAACTTCAATAGCATTTATTAAATTATGTAACTCTTCACTACTATTCAAACTTCAATAGCATTTAAAAAAAACCATACCAATTAAACTTCTCAAGCTTGAGAGGGGTTGAGAAGAGAGAAACATTGAGAAATTATAGAAAGATGAATATTCACTAATTACCTTACAACTTGCTTGATTCTTTGTTCACGGTAGAGGCCCCCAACCAATCAATTGGTTAAGTATGTTGATGGAGCCACTAATGGGGATTGAAGAAAGAGGGAAGCTCCAAAAACTAGTGAATTATTAAATGAATTCACAGTTCTTGGCTTAGGTGGAGTAGAGTAACGATGCATAATCACTATATATTTTTCAACAAGGGGGAGGCTTCTATTTATAGGAAAAATTGAGCTCCTAACCAAACAAACTGATTCTAGAATTTTCTAAATCAGTTTGGTCAATATTTGACCATTTTTAGGTCAGTTAAGCTAACTTTTTGGAACTAGACTTGAATGAGGAGAGAGGAGAGATGAAATATCTCAATTTTTATGAGTTTAAAACTCATTCAAGCATGTGAAATATGCACCTCCTTTAAAGAACTCCCCTTCCTTACATATGTCATATTTTTAATATTGCTCATAGTTTTTTACTAATAAACCTTGTACATTTTCAACTCTTCATCTTATGTGAAATATGCACCTCCTTTAAAGAACTCCCCTTCCTTACATATGTCATACTTTTAATATTGCTCATAATTTTTTATTAATAAACCTTGTACATTTTCAACTCTTCATCTTATGTGAAATATGCACCTCCTTTAAAGAACTCCTCTTCCTTACATATGTCATACTTTTAATATTGCTCATAATTTTTTACTAATAAACCTTGTACATTTTCAACTCTTCATCTTATGTGAAATATGCACCTCCTTTAAAGAACTCCTCTTCCTTACATATGTCATACTTTTAATATTGCTCATAGTTTTTTTACTAATAAACCTTGTACATTTTCAACTCTTCACCTCATGTGAGCATTTACTCATTTTTGGGTATTTTCTTTTTACAAGTTGGATTTATCTCCTCCCTACACATGGATTGATGCTATTGGTCCATAGGAACCTTAATTGGACCATAGTCTAAAGATTTCTGAAAATCTAGACCCTTAGGCTAAGGTTCTTTATAGCTATTTTCAATTAATTCCAATTGCACATTGGAAAATTCTTTTTGAATTTCTGTTTCAGGGGAACTCATCTGAATTAGAAGAGATATTTTTCTATCCAAAAATATTCAAAATCTGAATATTCTCTCTCTAGAATATTTTTCTCTCTCTAGGCTAAAACAGATAGAAACAAGGTCTTTATATTTCTGAAGAGGGATTGATTACAGGGAAAGATACTAGACATCAAAAAGGGGGTGGGGGAGGAATCTTACATTCTACCCCACTTAAAAAACGCGAGATGTCCTCATCTCGCAACTTGTGATAATTTCGCAAGATTCACGAATATGAGACTTAGAGAAAAATTTTAATCAAGATTAACCACCAAGAAACGTCTTAAAGAGAGCAAGATTCAAAATAAGAACAAGATTTAAACTTTATTCATTCTCGGAACTTATACAGTAAGATAGAAGAACTCTTTACACTTCCATAAGCCCGTCCATCATATGATCACAAAAGCAGTCCTCACAAGCTGCACAAGTATAAGGTAACTCATCTATGGGAATGATTCTGTGGGTTATTGCTGCGCCTATCTCAGTGGTATGAGGTGTTCTAACAAAAGGACCTCTGAGAGGCAAGCCAAAAACGGGGTAAAGGCATATCTTCTCATGAGGAAGAAAACACGCCAGTAAGAAGACCCGCTCAGAAAACCCAGGATGCCTTGATCTCATGACGCAGTAGTATCGGGGACCCAAACCCAAAGCTTCAATAACCATGGCCAAGCGGACATTGTTACGAAAGTGCTGCTGACCCCAGGGTGTTACCCTAGTTATGTCTTGATAGGTCCGCCATTTTGTCTGCGCTACAGAAGTTCCCAAGTGAGGGAAAAGTGAGCGCTCATACTGCTCTATAAAATCTTTCTTCACAGACTCCCTTGCGTCTTGAAGGTGAGAAATCATCATGGATAAAACTAATTCTTGTTGCCAAGCCATGAAGGAGATTAAGAAAGAAAGGAGATCGATGGAAGTAAGATTACTGTGATGAGCGACAAGTAAAAGTTACGACTTATATAAAGGAAGGAGCTAGCGTAACTTAGAAGCCAACGGTATCTTGTCACTGAAGTTTTACCGTCTTTCCATGATTTGGATTTGGCACATATTTCTATGAAATACATTAAGAACTTTAAGATGAGGAGATAAAAGAAGCTTGTAGGCTAAGTCACCTACTTTCATTGAATTCAGATATAAGGCTCACAATATCTGGGAGATAAGTTCTTATACTCCCCAAGAGATAAAGAACTTCTTTTGGGCCGTACTCGAATGAAAACCAAAACCTTGGTATCCAAAACACCGATTTTCACTTCTGAACTCATTGTTCTGAATCCTTAAAACAGCGTGACTCCTGAGAAGTATTCTAGGGAAAGGATCTTCTTTTTTTTTCTTTTTTTCTTTTTTTTTTCTTTTTACAGAATCTTTCTTTTATTTTAGAGAGGGAATAATTATAAGATCAAAAGAGAGATTCTTACTCCTATATACCTCAAAGGTTGGGGAGGAATCTGACATTCTACCCCACTTAAAAAAGTGCGAGATGTCCTCATCTCGTAAGGTAGAGGACAACTCTTTTCTTAAGATCCAATTTATTCTGGGGTTCCTTATATTCTGGTCAACCCAACAGAATACGGGGATAATTATCCCTTATATAGAACTCATCATTAAATAACAATTCATTCAGATCATATCATTCATATCTTTAACACGATAATGGTCCATTAGACTGAAAATTTTCCTTCTGAACATTCCTCCACAGGAATTTTAGTCAAGCAAGTTCTCAATTTGTCATCCCTTAACTTGATCCACCAAGTCAAGTATTAATAGTAGCAATCTGACAGCACAATCCACTAATCTCATAGTGATTTGCTGAAATCATTATCATCATTCCAGTTATGAATATCATCACAAGGACTCATCCCATTCATCCTCATTGATGTTTCGCTCAGCTTATTACATTTCAACCAAATTTCAAGGATCATCATTTTTCAATCAGAATCCAAATCAATTCATCAATTCTCAAACAGAATTAAAAATCATATCAACCACATTCGAAATCATCCTCTGGATAGCATTAACGCTTATAATTTCAAGTCTTAGATTTACTCGTATATACTGTCAGTAAAGAGCTGCAGTATACTCTCGGTATATACGGTAGTCGTGGCTCTTGGAATTATAAGGTAAATACCATCATGTCTAGGCCTCAAGCAAGTCAGGGATTCTATATAATTGCGGTACTTCTATCTGAAGACCCAATTACCAAATTATGAATTTCAGTTTGAATATCAAATTGTATGAATTATATCACACAATTACAACCTTTTTGTGCTTCTTGATAAATTTTTGACATATTTGTCTTCTCAGTTGATCTTTATTAACCAAATGCTCTGATACCAACTGTGAGATCCCTGTTCCCACCGCGCAACGGATTCGGGGTACTAGCAGCGGAAGTAGCACTTCTTGCGCGAGGCAGGGTCCCACACTCGGGGCCTCGTCCACGGATATCCGGACAAAAGACTAATCCGTCGGTTTTTCCAAAACCAGACCCGGAAAAACTTCCCTTATCCGGAAAGCACGGGCGATTCCACCAGGATAATTTTTACTCTAACGTAGTCAAAACTCTTACTGATCAAATAGATCCGACTGCATCTATAAAGATACTTGGTCAGATCAAGGAAGAAACTTGCACTTGGATCATTGGGATCAACGCTTTTTTCCCCACCAAGGAGGCACAGCCGTTGATTCCTATCCATAGAACAATTACTATCCGGGATTTACTTTATCTATCGTAATAACAGAAATTGAGTCTCGATTTACGGATCCATCAGTCCAGCCTAACCCCATCCGATCCCATGGGTTAGCCAACCGCCCAACCACTGTAGTGATGGGATCCAATTTGGAATTTGGTTAGGTTTTGTCCCGGGTACCAAGGAAAAGAGTTCCAAGGCCCCCTAGCCGGAATTTCATGCAAACATAAAACTAGCCACACCACTTACACACCCAATATGAAAATTGCCTTTTTCTTAGCATCAACTAACTTTAAAACAATCTTTTAATGAAACCATAGTACCACTGATCACAATCTCCCAATTTATCCAGTTGATTCATAATTTCCCATCATTCCTTCATCAGAGTATCTATGGCATCATTGGCAACTAGAACGCTCACCACCTGTCCACACAGGGGCCGTTTCCATAGTTCCTAGCCCATAATACTCAACAATATAATCACTTATCAAGATGGACTCTCGTTGAAGATCAGCAAGATCAACCAACAGATCCATATAAAAGAGCCATGGACTCATCCGTTGAGGACCAGCAAGGTCAGTCAACCAGATCCATGCCCGGTTCCAAAAAACAACTCTTACTCCTTGTTCCAATATCTTCCTCGACGCACGCGTGGGTATCCTGGGCGACCCAGAGCCCGAGCACCGTATGGTCAGCACCCTCTAGGATCCTTCGCAGGTGACCTAGCGCTTCACTCATAGGCCGCTTCCTTGGTCCCTCATCCACCGTACCGGAAGCTCACCATTTTAATCGAACCGAGGCTGGTCAAGACCTCGGCCGACCTTGCTACGCGAGACGTCCTCCATTGACTCTCCGTCAGCAGTTGCAACTTTATCAGTTAGGTCTCCACGACCTTAATCACAAGACGGTCAAAATGCTTTCCCAGCATTCTTGACATAAAACAGCCATTTACAAACAGCATTTACAAACAGTTTACAAATACAATTTCTATATTAACTCTCATTTTTCCACATTATCCCTCATGCAATCCACATTACTTATTCCACATTTCATTTATATGTGTACTCATCCAATCATATCATTTTCCATCTCTTCACTTCAGATTCCTTCACATCACATATCATATATTCACATCCATATCCACATCCACATCCACATCCATACATCCACATCTACATGCTTATCTCCATTTTCACATCCTCATTTATACATCCACATCCCATATCCACATTCATACATACACATCCATATCCACATCCATATCCGCATTCATACATACACATCCATATCCACATCCACATGCATACATTCATTATCACGTCCTCATTCATACATCCACATCCACATACATACATACATACATCCACATCCACATCCACATTCTCATTCACATCTATACATCCATATCTACATGCACATTCACATCCATACATCCACATCTATATCCTCATTCACATCCATACATCCACATTCATGCATCCACATCTACATGCCTACATCCATACATACACATCCACATTTACATCCATGCATCCACATCCACATCCTCATTCACATCCATACATCCACATTCATGCATCCACATCTACATGCCTACATCCATACATACACATCCACATTTACATCCATGCATCCACATCCACATCCTCATTCACATCCATACATCCACATTCATACATCCACATCCACATCCACATTCACATCCATACATCCACATCTACATGCTTATCTCCATTTTCACATCCTCATTTATACATCCACATCCCATATCCACATTCATACATACACATCCATATCCACATCCACATGCATACATACATCCACATCCACATTCCCATTCACATATATACATCCATATCTACATGCACATTCACATCCATACATCCACATCTATATCCTCATTCACATCCATACATCCACATTCATGCATCCACATCTACATGCTTATCTCCATTTTCACATCCTCATTTATACATCCACATCCCATATCCACATTCATACATACACATCCATATCCACATGCATCTTATCATTTCTTATCACTTCCCATATCTTTTATGCATACCTCTATGCATGAAATTCAATTATGCTAAAAGTAACACTTTTATAATAAAATATTCAACTTTTATGCATACCTCTATGCATGAAATCCAATATGATAAAAGTAACACTTTTGATATAAAAAAAATTATCCTTTATGCATACTTCTATGCATGAAAAATTAAAAATGATAAAAGTAACACTTTTGATATAAAAATTTTCCTTTATGCATACTTCTATGCATGAAAATTAAAAATGATAAAAGTAACACTTTTAATATAAAAAAAATTATCCTTTATGCATACTTCTATGCATGAAAATTAAAAATGATAAAAGTAACACTTTTAATATAAAAAAAATTATCCTTTATGCATGATATTAAAATTCAATTTCTCCATGATTATAATGAAATTCTTTCAATTAATCTAGGATGATAATTCCTAGAATATGGTAGGAAGTCCTCTTTTTATGCTTTGAATGAAATTATTTTATGCATAATTTTTATAAAAATTTTGCCATAGCTCCGTTGCTATGACTGATAAATCTCAATTTTTCTAAGGGATAAAGCTTATCATTAAGGAAATAATTAAAATGATTCTCTAATTGGATCCTTAATCCATAATGGATTGAATCATCAATATACATAAACTAAAAGCATAAGAAAAAGCCATTAATTTGGCCTCAAGCATAGCTTAATCTTGGGTTAAGGAAAAGCTTTATGAAAAGCTTGATTTGGATTGAGAATGGGTCATGAGTATGACCATTTCTTGAGTGAGAGAGAGAATTTACATAAGAATCATTAGAATTTAAACATAAATGAAAATTAACTTCAATAGCATTTATTAAATTATGTAACTCTTCACTACTATTCAAACTTCAATAGCATTTAAAAAAAACCATACCAATTAAACTTCTCAAGCTTGAGAGGGGTTGAGAAGAGAGAAACATTGAGAAATTATAGAAAGATGAATATTCACTAATTACCTTACAACTTGCTTGATTCTTTGTTCACGGTAGAGGCCCCCAACCAATCAATTGGTTAAGTATGTTGATGGAGCCACTAATGGGGATTGAAGAAAGAGGGAAGCTCCAAAAACTAGTGAATTATTAAATGAATTCACAGTTCTTGGCTTAGGTGGAGTAGAGTAACGATGCATAATCACTATATATTTTTCAACAAGGGGGAGGCTTCTATTTATAGGAAAAATTGAGCTCCTAACCAAACAAACTGATTCTAGAATTTTCTAAATCAGTTTGGTCAATATTTGACCATTTTTAGGTCAGTTAAGCTAACTTTTTGGAACTAGACTTGAATGAGGAGAGAGGAGAGATGAAATATCTCAATTTTTATGAGTTTAAAACTCATTCAAGCATGTGAAATATGCACCTCCTTTAAAGAACTCCCCTTCCTTACATATGTCATATTTTTAATATTGCTCATAGTTTTTTACTAATAAACCTTGTACATTTTCAACTCTTCATCTTATGTGAAATATGCACCTCCTTTAAAGAACTCCCCTTCCTTACATATGTCATACTTTTAATATTGCTCATAATTTTTTATTAATAAACCTTGTACATTTTCAACTCTTCATCTTATGTGAAATATGCACCTCCTTTAAAGAACTCCTCTTCCTTACATATGTCATACTTTTAATATTGCTCATAATTTTTTACTAATAAACCTTGTACATTTTCAACTCTTCATCTTATGTGAAATATGCACCTCCTTTAAAGAACTCCTCTTCCTTACATATGTCATACTTTTAATATTGCTCATAGTTTTTTTACTAATAAACCTTGTACATTTTCAACTCTTCACCTCATGTGAGCATTTACTCATTTTTGGGTATTTTCTTTTTACAAGTTGGATTTATCTCCTCCCTACACATGGATTGATGCTATTGGTCCATAGGAACCTTAATTGGACCATAGTCTAAAGATTTCTGAAAATCTAGACCCTTAGGCTAAGGTTCTTTATAGCTATTTTCAATTAATTCCAATTGCACATTGGAAAATTCTTTTTGAATTTCTGTTTCAGGGGAACTCATCTGAATTAGAAGAGATATTTTTCTATCCAAAAATATTCAAAATCTGAATATTCTCTCTCTAGAATATTTTTCTCTCTCTAGGCTAAAACAGATAGAAACAAGGTCTTTATATTTCTGAAGAGGGATTGATTACAGGGAAAGATACTAGACATCAAAAAGGGGGTGGGGGAGGAATCTTACACGATGGGATGTAATTGGATGTAATTGGATGCGATGGGATGTAATTGGATGTAATTGGATGCGATGGGATGCGATTGGATGTAATTGGATGCGATGGGATGTAATTGGATGCGATGGGATGTAATTGGATGCGATGGGATGCCATTGGATGTAATTGGATGTAATTGGATGCGATAGGATGTAATTGGATGTAATTGGATGCGATGGGATGTAATTGGATGTAATTGGATGCGATGGGATGTAATTGGATGCGATGGGATGCCATTGGATGCCATTGGATGCCATTGGATGCGATGGGATGTAATTGGATGCGATGGGATGCCATTGGATGCCATTGGATGTAATTGGATGTAATTGGATGTAATTGGATGCGATGGGATGCCATTGGATGTAATTGGATGTAATTGGATGTAATTGGATGCGATGGGATGTAATTGGATGCGATGGGATGTAATTGGATGCGATTGGATGTAATTGGATGTAATTGGATGTAATTGGATGCGATGGGATGTAATTGGATGCGATTGGATGTAATTGGATGCGATGGGATGTAATTGGATGTAATTGGATGTAATTGGATGCGATGGGATGTAATTGGATGTAATTGGATGTAATTGGATGCGATGGGATGTAATTGGATGTAATTGGATGTAATTGGATGCGATGGGATGTAATTGGATGTAATTGGATGTAATTGGATGCGATGGGATGTAATTGGATATAATTGGATGTAATTGGATATCATTGCATGTAATTGGATGTAATTGGATGCCATTGGATGTAATTGGATGTAATTGGATGTAATTGGATGTAATTGGATGCGATGGGATGTAATTGGATGTAATTGGATGCCATTGGATGTAATTGGATGTAATTGGATGCGATTGGATATAATTGGATGCGATTGGATGTAATTGGATGCGATTGGATGGATGCGATTGGATGTAATTGGATGCGATTGGATGTAATTGGATGCCATTGGATGTAATTGGATGTAATTGGATGTAATTGGATGCGATGGGATGTAATTGGATGTAATTGGATGTAATTGGATGTAATTGGATGCCATTGGATGTAATTGGATGTAATTGGATGCGATTGGATGCGATTGGATGTAATTGGATGCGATTGGATGGATGCGATTGGATGCGATTGGATGGATGCGATTGGATGCGATTGGATGCGATTGGATGCGATTGGATGCCATTGGATGCGATTCGATGCCATTGGATGCGATTGGATGCCATTGGATGTAATTGGATGCGATGGGATGCCATTTGATGTAATTGGATGCGATGGGATGCCATTGGATGTAATTGGATGCGATGGGATGCCATTGGATGTAATTGGATGCGATGGGATGCGATGGGATGCCATTGGATGTAATTGGATGCCATTGGATGTAATTGGATGTAATTGGATGTAATTGGATGTAATTGGATGTAATTGGATGCCATTGGATGTAATTGGATGTAATTGGATGCGATGGGATATAATTGGATGTAATTGGATGCGATGGGATGCCATTGGATGTAATTGGATGTAATTGGATGCCATTGGATGTAATTGGATGTAATTGGATGCGATGGGATGCCATTGGATGTAATTGGATGTGATTGGATGTGATGGGATGCCATTGGATGTAATTGGATGTAATTGGATGTAATTGGATGTAATTGGATGTAATTGGATGTAATTGGATCCGATGGGATGTAATTGGATGCGATGGGATGCCATTGGATGCGATTGGATGTAATTGGATGTAATTGGATGCGATTGGATGTAATTGGATGCGATGGGATGTAATTGGATGCGATTGGATGTAATTGGATGCGATTGGATGCGATTGGATGTAATTGGATGCGATTGGATGTAATTGGATGCGATGGGATGTAATTGGATGTAATTGGATGCGATGGGATGTAATTGGATGTAATTGGATGCGATGGGATGCGATTGGATGTAATTGGATGCCATTGGATGTAATTGGATGCGATGGGATGCGATGGGATGCCATTGGATGTAATTGGATGCCATTGGATGTAATTGGATGTAATTGGATGTAATTGGATATAATTTGCTGTAATTGGATGTAATTGGATGTAATTGGATGCCATTGGATGTAATTGGATGTAATTGGATGCGATGGGATATAATTGGATGCGATGGGATGCCATTGGATGTGATTGGATGTAATTGGATGCCATTGGATGTAATTGGATGTAATTGGATGCGATGGGATGCCATTGGATGTAATTGGATGTCATTGGATGTAATTGGATGCGATGGGATGCCATTGGATGTAATTGGATGTAATTGGATGCCATTGGATGTAATTGGATGTAATTGGATGTAATTGGATGTGATGGGATGCCATTGGATGTAATTGGATGTAATTGGATGAAATTGGATGTAATTGGATGCGATTGGATGTAATTGGATGCGATTGGATGTAATTGGATGCGATGGGATGCGATTGGATGCGATTGGATGTAATTGGATGCGATTGGATGTAATTGGATGCGATTGGATGCGATTGGATGTAATTGGATGCGATGGGATGTAATTGGATGTAATAGGATGCGATGGGATGTAATTGGATGCGATGGGATGCGATTGGATGTAATTGGATGCGATGGGATGTAATTGGATGCGATGGGATGTAATTGGATGCGATGGGATGCCATTGGATGTAATTGGATGTAATTGGATGCGATAGGATGTAATTGGATGTAATTGGATGCGATGGGATGTAATTGGATGTAATTGGATAAAATTGGATGCGATGGGATGTAATTGGATGCGATGGGATGCCATTGGATGCCATTGGATGTAATTGGATGTAATTGGATGTAATTGGATGTAATTGGATGCGATGGGATGCCATTGGATGTAATTGGATGTAATTGGATGCGATGGGATATAATTGGATGTAATTGGATGTAATTGGATGCGATTGGATGTAATTGGATGCGATGGGATGTAATTGGATGTAATTGGATGTAATTGGATGCGATGGGATGTAATTGGATGTAATTGGATGTAATTGGATGCGATTGGATGTAATTGGATGCGATGGGATGTAATTGGATGTAATTGGATGCGATGGGATGTAATTGGATGTAATTGGATGTAATTGGATGCGATGGGATGTAATTGGATGTAATTGGATGCGATGGGATGTAATTGGATGTAATTGGATGTAATTGGATGCGATGCAATGGGATGCCATTGGATGTAATTGGATGCGATGGGATGCCATTGGATGTAATTGGATGCCATTGGATGTAATTGGATGCGATGGGATGCGACGGATGCCATTGGATGTAATTGGATGCCATTGGATGTAATTGGATGCGATGGGATGCGATGGGATGCCATTGGATGTAATTGGATGCCATTGGATGTAATTGGATGCGATGGGATGCGATGGGATGCCATTGGATGCCATTGGATGCCATTGGATGCGATTTGGTGCCATTGGATGCCATTGGATGCCATTGGATGCCATTGGATGCCATTGGATGTAATTGGATGCGATTGGATGTAATTGGATGCGATTGGATGTGATTGGATGTCATTGGATGCGATTGGATGCGATTGGATGCGATTGGATGCGATTGGATGCGATTGGATGCCATTGGATGCGATTGGATGCGATTGGATGCGATTGGATGTAATTCGATGCGATTGGATGCGATTGGATGCGATTGGATGTAATTGGATGTAATTGGATGTAATTGGATGCGATTGGATGCGATTGGATGTAATTGGATGCGATTGGATGCGATTGCATGTAATTGGATGCGATTGGATGTGATTGGATGCGATTGGATGCGATTGGATGTCATTGGATGCGATTGGATGCGATTGGATGCGATTGGATGTAATTGGATGCGATTGGATGCGATTGGATGTAATTGGATGCGATTGGATGTGATTGGATGCGATTGGATGCGATTGGATGTAATTGGATGCGATTGGATGTAATTGGATGTAATTGGATGTAATTGGATGTAATTGGATGCGATTGGATGTAATTGGATGGATGCGATGGGATGCCATTGGATGTAATTGGATGCGATGGGATGCCATTGGATGCCATTGGATGTAATTGGATGTAATTGGATGTAATTGGATGTAATTGGATGCCATTGGATGTAATTGGATGCCATTGGATGCGATTGGATGCGATTGGATGCGATTGGATGTAATTGGATGCCATTGGATGTAATTGGATGCGATTGGATGCGATTGGATGTAATTGGATGTAATTGGATGCCATTGGATGCCATTGGATGCCATTGGATGTAATTGGATGCCATTGGATGTAATTGGATGCGATTGGATGTAATTGGATGCGATTGGATGCCATTGGATGCGATTGGATGCCATTGGATGCCATTGGATGCGATTGGATGCCATTGGATGTAATTGGATGCAATTGGATGCGATTGGATGTACTTGGATGCAATTGGATGCGATTGGATGCGATGGATGCAATTGAATGCGATGGATGCAATTGGATGCGATTGGATGCCATTGGATGCGATTGGATGCCATTGGATGTAATTGGATGCGATTGGATGCCATTGGATGTAATTGGATGCCATTGGATGTAATTGGATGCCATTGGATGTAATTGGATGTAATTGGATGCGATTGGATGTCATTGGATGCGATTGGATGCGATTGGATGCGATTGGATGCGATTGGATGCGATTGGATGTAATTGGATGCCATTGGGATATAATTGGATGCCATTGGATGTAATTGGATGCGATGGGATGCCATTGGATGTAATTGGATGCGATGGGATGTAATTGGATGTAATTGGATGTAATTGGATGTAATTGGATGCGATGGGATGCGATGGGATGCCATTAGATGTAATTGGATGCGATGGGATGCCATTGGATGTAATTGGATGCGATGGGATGCCATTGGATGTAATTGGATGCGATGGGATGCCATTGGATGCGATGGGATGCCATTGGATGTAATTGGATGCCATTGGATGCGATGGGATGCCATTGGATGTAATTGGATGTAATTGGATACGATGGGATGCCATTGGATGTAATTGGATGCCATTGGATGTAATTGGATGCGATGGGATGCGATGGGATGCCATTGGATGTAATTGGATGCGATGGGATGCCATTGGATGCGATGGGATGCCATTGGATGTAATTGGATGCCATTGGATGCGATGGGATGCCATTGGATGTAATTGGATGTAATTGGATGCGATGGGATGCCATTGGATGTAATTGGATGCCATTGGATGTAATTGGATGCGATGGGATGCGATGGGATGCCATTGGATGTAATTGGATGCCATTGGATGTAATTGGATGCGATGGGATGCGATGGGATGCCATTGGATGTAATTGGATGCCATTGGATGTAATTGGATGTAATTGGATGTAATTGGATATAATTGGATGTAATTGGATGTAATTGGATGCCATTGGATGTAATTGGATGTAATTGGATGCGATGGGATATAATTGGATGCGATGGGATGCCATTGGATGTAATTGGATGTAATTGGATGCCATTGGATGTAATTGGATGTAATTGGATGTAATTGGATGCGATGGGATGCCATTGGATGTAATTGGATGTCATTGGATGCGATGGGATGCCATTGGATGTAATTGGATGTAATTGGATGTAATTGGATGCCATTGGATGTAATTGGATGTAATTGGATGTAATTGGATGTGATGGGATGCCATTGGATGTAATTGGATGTAATTGGATGTAATTGGATGTAATTGGATGCGATGGGATGTAATTGGATGCGATGGGATGCCATTGTATGCGATTGGATGCGATTGGATGCGATTGGATGCGATTGGATGCGATTGGATGCGATTCGATGTAATTGGATGCGATGGGATGTAATTGGATGTAATTGGATGCGATGGGATGCGATTGGATGTAATTGGATGCGATGGAATGCGATTGGATGTAATTGGATGCGATGGGATGTAATTGGATGCGATGGGATGCCATTGGATGTAATTGGATGTAATTGGATGCGATAGGATGTAATTGGATGTAATTGGATGCGATGGGATGTAATTGGATGTAATTGGATGCGATGGGATGTAATTGGATGCGATGGGATGCCATTGGATGCCATTGGATGTAATTGGATGTAATTGGATGTAATTGGATGCGATGGGATGCCATTGGATGTAATTGGATGTAATTGGATGTAATTGGATGCGATGGGATGTAATTGGATGTAATTGGATGTAATTGGATGCGATTGGATGTAATTGGATGCGATGGGATGTAATTGGATGTAATTGGATGCGATGGGATGTAATTGGATGTAATTGGATGTAATTGGATGCGATTGGATGTAATTGGATGCTATGGGATGTAATTGGATGTAATTGGATGCGATGGGATGCCATGGGATGTAATTGGATGTAATTGGATGTAATTGGATGCGATGGGATGTAATTGGATGTAATTGGATGTAATTGGATGCGATTGGATGTAATTGGATGCGATGGGATGTAATTGGATGTAATTGGATGCGATGGGATGTAATTGGATGTAATTGGATGTAATTGGATGCGATTGGATGTAATTGGATGCTATGGGATGTAATTGGATGTAATTGGATGCGATGGGATGTAATTGGATGTAATTGGATGTAATTGGATGCGATGGGATGTAATTGGATGTAATTGGATGCGATGGGATGCCATTGGATGTAATTGGATGTCATTGGATGCGATGGGATGCCATTGGATGTAATTGGATGTAATTGGATGTAATTGGATGTAATTGGATGCCATTGGATGTAATTGGATGTAATTGGATGTAATTGGATGTGATGGGATGCCATTGGATGTAATTGGATGTAATTGGATGTAATTGGATGTAATTGGATGCGATGGGATGTAATTGGATGCGATGGGATGCCATTGTATGCGATTGGATGCGATTGGATGCGATTGGATGTAATTGGATGCGATTGGATGCGATTCGATGTAATTGGATGCGATGGGATGTAATTTGGATGTAATTGGATGCGATGGGATGCGATTGGATGTAATTGGATGCGATGGGATGCGATTGGATGTAATTGGATGCGATGGGATGTAATTGGATGCGATGGGATGCCATTGGATGTAATTGGATGTAATTGGATGCGATAGGATGTAATTGGATGTAATTGGATGCGATGGGATGTAATTGGATGTAATTGGATGCGATGGGATGTAATTGGATGCGATGGGATGCCATTGGATGCCATTGGATGTAATTGGATGTAATTGGATGTAATTGGATGCGATGGGATGCCATTGGATGTAATTGGATGTAATTGGATGTAATTGGATGCGATGGGATGTAATTGGATGTAATTGGATGTAATTGGATGCGATTGGATGTAATTGGATGCGATGGGATGTAATTGGATGTAATTGGATGCGATGGGATGTAATTGGATGTAATTGGATGCGATTGGATGTAATTGGATGCTATGGGATGTAATTGGATGTAATTGGATGCCATTGGATGTAATTGGATGTAATTGGATGTAATTGGATGTAATTGGATGTAATTGGATGCGATGGGATGCCATTGGATGTAATTGGATGTAATTGGATGCGATGGGATGTAATTGGATGCGATTGGATGTAATTGGATGCGATGGGATGTAATTGGATGTAATTGGATGTAATTGGATGTAATTGGATGTAATTGGATGCGATGGGATGTAATTGGATGTAATTGGATGTAATTGGATGCGATTGGATGTAATTGGATGCGATGGGATGTAATTGGATGTAATTGGATGCGATGGGATGTAATTGGATGTAATTGGATGTAATTGGATGCCATTGGATGTAATTGGATGCGATGGGATGCCATTGGATGCGATGGGATGCCATTGGATGTAATTGGATGCCATTGGATGCGATGGGATGCCATTGGATGTAATTGGATGTAATTGGATGCGATGGGATGCCATTGGATGTAATTGGATGCCATTGGATGTAATTGGATGCGATGGGATGCGATGGGATGCCATTGGATGTAATTGGATGCCATTGGATGTAATTGGATGCGATGGGATGCGATGGGATGCCATTGGATGTAATTGGATGCCATTGGATGTAATTGGATGTAATTGGATGTAATTGGATATAATTGGATATAATTGGATGTAATTGGATGTAATTGGATGTAATTGGATGCCATTGGATGTAATTGGATGTAATTGGATGCGATGGGATATAATTGGATGCGATGGGATACCATTGGATGTAATTGGATGTAATTGGATGTAATTGGATGCCATTGGATGTAATTGGATGTAATTGGATGTAATTGGATGCGATGGGATGCCATTGGATGTAATTGGATGTCGTTGGATGTAATTGGATGCGATGGGATGCCATTGGATGTAATTGGATGTCATTGGATGTAATTGGATGCGATGGGATGCCATTGGATGTAATTGGATGCCATTGGATGTAATTGGATGTAATTGGATGTGATGGGATGTCATTGGATGTAATTAGATGTAATTGGATGTAATTGGATGAAATTGGATGCGATGGGATGTAATTGGATGCGATGGGATGCCATTGTATGCGATTGGATGCGATTGGATGCGATTGGATGTAATTGGATGCGATGGGATGCCATTGGATGTAATTGGATGCGATGGGATGCCATTGGATGTAATTGGATGCGATGGGATGCCATTGGATGTAATTGGATGTAATTGGATGTAATTGGATGTAATTGGATGCGATGGGATGCGATGGGATGCCATTGGATGTAATTGGATGCGATGGGATGCCATTGGATGTAATTGGATGTAATTGGATGTAATTGGATGCGATGGGATACCATTGGATGTAATTGGATGTAATTGGATGTAATTGGATGTAATTGGATGCGATGGGATGTAATTGGATGCGATGGGATGCCATTGGATGTAATTGGATGTAATTGGATGTAATTGGATGCGATGGGATGCGATGGGATGCCATTGGATGTAATTGGATGCGATGGGATGCCATTGGATGTAATTGGATGTAATTGGATGCGATGGGATGCCATTGGATGTAATTGGATGCGATGGGATGCCATTGGATGCGATGGGATGCCATTGGATGCGATGGGATGTCATGGGATGTAATTGGATGCCATTGGATGCGATGGGATGCCATTGGATGTAATTGGATGTAATTGGATGCGATGGGATGCCATTGGATGTAATTGGATGCCATTGGATGTAATTGGATGCGATGGGATGCGATGGGATGCCATTGGATGTAATTGGATGCGATGGGATGCCATTGGATGCGATGGGATGCCATTGGATGTAATTGGATGCCATTGGATGCGATGGGATGCCATTGGATGTAATTGGATGTAATTGGATGCGATGGGATGCCATTGGATGTAATTGGATGCCATTGGATGTAATTGGATGCGATGGGATGCGATGGGATGCCATTGGATGTAATTGGATGTAATTGGATGCCATTGGATGTAATTGGATGCGATCGGATGCGATGGGATGCCATTGGATGTAATTGGATGTAATTGGATGTAATTGGATGCCATTGGATGTAATTGGATGTAATTGGATGCGATGGGATATAATTGGATGCGATGGGATGCCATTGGATGTAATTGGATGTAATTGGATGTAATTGGATGCCATTGGATGTAATTGGATGTAATTGGATGTAATTGGATGCGATGGGATGCCATTGGATGTAATTGGATGTCATTGGATGTAATTGGATGCGATGGGATTCCATTGGATGTAATTGGATGTAATTGGATGTAATTGGATGTAATTGGATGCCATTGGATGTAATTGGATGTAATTGGATGTAATTGGATGTGATGGGATGCCATTGGATGTAATTGGATGTAATTGGATGTAATTGGATGAAATTGGATGTAATTGGATGCGATGGGATGTAATTGGATGCGATGGGATGCCATTGGATGCGATTGGATGCGATTGGATGCGATTGGATGTAATTGGATGCGATTGGATGTAATTGGATGCGATTGGATGTAATTGGATGCGATTGGATGTAATTGGATGCGATGGGATGTAATTGGATGTAATTGGATGCGATGGGATGTAATTGGATGTAATTGGATGCGATGGGATGCGATTGGATGTAATTGGATGCGATGGGATGTAATTGGATGCGATGGGATGTAATTGGATGCGATGGGATGCCATTGGATGTAATTGGATGTAATTGGATGCGATAGGATGTAATTGGATGTAATTGGATGCGATGGGATGTAATTGGATGTAATTGGATGTAATTGGATGCGATGGGATGTAATTGGATGCGATGGGATGCCATTGGATGCCATTGGATGTAATTGGATGTAATTGGATGTAATTGGATGTAATTGGATGCGATGGGATGCCATTGGATGTAATTGGATGTAATTGGATGTAATTGGATGCGATGGGATGCAATTGGATGTAATTGGATGTAATTGGATGCGATTGGATGTAATTGGATGCGATGGGATGTAATTGGATGTAATTGGATGTAATTGGATGCGATGGGATGTAATTGGATGTAATTGGATGCGATGGGATGTAATTGGATGCGATGGGATGTGATGGGATGTAATTGGATGTAATTGGATGTAATTGGATGTAATTGGATTCCATTGGATGTAATTGGATGCGATGGGATGCCATTGGATGCGATGGGATGCCATTGGATGTAATTGGATGCCATTGGATGCGATGGGATGCCATTGGATGTAATTGGATGTAATTGGATGCGATGGGATGCCATTGGATGTAATTGGATGCCATTGGATGTAATTGGATGCGATGGGATGCGATGGGATGCCATTGGATGTAATTGGATGCCATTGGATGTAATTGGATGCGATGGGATGCCATTGGATGCGATGGGATGCCATTGGATGTAATTGGATGCCATTGGATGCGATGGGATGCCATTGGATGTAATTGGATGTAATTGGATGCGATGGGATGCCATTGGATGTAATTGGATGCCATTGGATGTAATTGGATGCGATGGGATGCGATGGGATGCCATTGGATGTAATTGGATGCCATTGGATGTAATTGGATGCGATGGGATGCGATGGGATGCCATTGGATGTAATTGGATGTAATTGGATGTAATTGGATATAATTGGATGCGATTGGATGCGATTGGATGTAATTGGATGCGATGGGATGTAATTGGATGTAATTGGATGCGATGGGATGTAATTGGATGTAATTGGATGCGATGGGATGCGATTGGATGTAATTGGATGCCATTGGATGTAATTGGATGCGATGGGATGCGATGGGATGCCATTGGATGTAATTGGATGCCATTGGATGTAATTGGATGCGATGGGATGCGATGGGATGCCATTGGATGTAATTGGATGCCATTGGATGTAATTGGATGTAATTGGATGTAATTGGATATAATTGGATGTAATTGGATGTAATTGGATGTAATTGGATGCCATTGGATGCGATTGGATGTAATTGGATGCGATGGGATATAATTGGATGCGATGGGATGCCATTGGATGTAATTGGATGTAATTGGATGTAATTGGATGCCATTGGATGTAATTGGATGTAATTGGATGCCATTGGATGCGATGGGATGCCATTGGATGTAATTGGATGTCATTGGATGTAATTGGATGCGATGGGATGCCATTGGATGTAATTGGATGTAATTGGATGTAATTGGATGCCATTGGATGTAATTGGATGTAATTGGATGTGATGGGATGCCATTGGATGTAATTGGATGTAATTGGATGAAATTGGATGTAATTGGATGCGATGGGATGTAATTGGATGCGATGGGATGCGATTGGATGCGATTGGATGTAATTGGATGCGATTGGATGTAATTGGATGCGATTGGATGCGATTGGATGTAATTGGATGCGATGGGATGTAACTGGATGTAATTGGATGCGATGGGATGTAATTGGATGCGATGGGATGCGATTGGATGTAATTGGATGCGATGGGATGTAATTGGATGCGATGGGATGCCATTGGATGTAATTGGATGTAATTGGATGCGATAGGATGTAATTGGATGCGATGGGATGTAATTGGATGTAATTGGATGTAATTGGATGCGATGGGATGTAATTGGATGCGATGGGATGCCATTGGATGCCATTGGATGTAATTGGATGTAATTGGATGTAATTGGATGCGATTGGATGCGATTGGATGTAATTGGATGTAATTGGATGTAATTGGATGCGATGGGATGCCATTGGATGCGTTGGGATGCCATTGGATGCGATTGGATGTAATTGGATGCGATTGGATGTAATTGGATGCGATTGGATATGATTGCATGCGATTGAATGCGATTGAATGCGATTGGATATGATTGAATGCGATTGGATATGATTGAATGCGATTGGAAATGATTGAATGTGATTGGATATGATTGCATGCGATTGGATATGATTGCATGCGATTGAATGCGATTGGATATGATTGCATGCGATTGGATATGATTGCATGCGATTGAATGCGATTGGATATGATTGCATGCGATTGCATGCGATTGAATGCGATTGGATATGATTGCATGCGATTGAATGCGATTGGATATGATTGCATGCCATTGAATGCGATTGGTTATGATTGCATGCGATTGGATATGATTGAATGCGATTGGATATGATTGCATGCGATTGGATATGGTTGCATGCGATTGAATGCGATTGAATATGATTGCATGCGATTGGATGCGATTGGATATGATTGGATGCGATTGGATGCGATTGGATATGATTGGATGCGATTGGATATGATTGCATGCGATTGGATATGATTGCATGCGATTGAATGCGATTGGATATGATTGCATGCGATTGGATATGATTGCATGCGATTGAATGCGATTGGATATGATTGCATGCGATTGAATGCGATTGGATGCGATTGGATATGATTGCATGCGATTGAATGCGATTGGATATGATTGCATGCGATTGAATGCGATTGGATATGATTGAATGCGATTGAATGCGATTGAATGCGATTGAATGCGATTGGATATGATTGCATGCGATTGGATGCGATTGGATATGATTGAATGCGATTGGATATGATTGCATGCGATTGAATGCGATTGGATATGATTGCATGCGATTGAATGCGATTGGATGCGATTGGATGCGATTGAATGCGATTGGATATGATTGCATGCGATTGGATATGATTGCATGTGATTGAATGCGATTGGATATGATTGCATGCGATTGAATGCGATTGGATATGATTGCATGCGATTGGATATGATTGCATGCGATGGATGCGATTGGATATGATTGCATGCGATGGATGCGATTGGATGCGATTGCATGCGATTGGATGCGATTGGATATGATTGCATGCGATTGGATGCGATTGGATGCGATTGGATATGATTGCATGCGATTGAATGCGATTGCATGCGATTGGATATGATTGCATGCGATTGCATGCGATTGCATGCGATTGGATGCGATTGGATGCGATTGGATGCGATTGGGGATGCGATTGGATGCGATTGGGGATGCGATTGGATGCGATTGGATGCGATTGGGGATCCGATTGGATGCGATTGGATATGATTTGATGATTGGATATGATTTGATGCGATTGGATATGATTTGATGCGATTGGATATGATTTGATGATTTGATGCGATTGGATGTGATTTGATGATTTGATGCGATTGGATGTGATTTGATGCGATTGGATGCGATTGGATGTGATTTGATGCGATTGGATGCGATTGGATGCGATTGGATGCGATTGGATGCGATTGGATGCGATTGGATGCGATTGGATGCGATTGGATGCGATTGGATGTGATTGGATGCGATTGGATGCGATTGGATGTGATTGGATGTGATTGGATGCGATTGGATGTGATTGGATGCGATTGGATGTGGCGATGGGATGCCATTGGATGCCATTGGATGCCATTGGATGTGGCGATTGGATGCCATTGGATGCCATTGGATGTAATTGGATGCGATGGGATGCCATTGGATGCCATTGGATGCCATTGGATGTAATTGGATGCGATGGGATGCCATTGGATGTAATTGGATGCGATGGGATGCCATTGGATGTAATTGGATGTAATTGGATGCGATGGGATGCCATTGGATGTAATTGGGATGTAATTGGATGTAATGGGATGTAATTGGATGCGATGGGATGTAATTGGATGCGATGGGATGCCATTGGATGTAATGGGATGCCATTGGATGTAATTGGATGTAATGGGATGTAATTGGATGCGATGGGATGCCATTGGATGTAATTGGATGTAATTGGATGTAATGGGATGTAATTGGATGTAATGGGATACCATTGGATGTAATTGGATGCGATGGGATGTAATTGGATGTAATTGGATGTAATTGGATGCGATGGGATGCCATTGGATGTAATTGGATGCGATGGGATGTAATTGGATGTAATTGGATGCGATGGGATGTAATTGGATGTAATTGGATGCGATGGGATGTAATTGGATGTAATTGGATGCGATGGGATGCCATTGGATGTAATGGGATGTAATTGGATGCGATGGGATGCCATTGGATGTAATTGGATGTAATTGGGATGTAATTGGATGTAATGGGATGCCATTGGATGTAATTGGATGCGATGGGATGTAATTGGATGTAATTGGATGCGATGCGATGCCATTGGATGTAATTGGATGCGATGTAATTGGATGTAATTGGATGCGATGGGATGTAATTGGATGCGATGTAATTGGATGCGATGTAATTGGATGTAATTGGATGCGATGGGATGCCATTGGATGTAATTGGATGCGATGTAATTGGATGTAATTGGATGTAATTGGATGTAATTGGATGCGATGGGATGCCATTGGATGTAATTGGATGCGATGTAATTGGATGTAATTGGATGCGATGTAATTGGATGTAATTGGATGCGATGGGATGTAATTGGATGCGATGTAATTGCATGCGATGTAATTGGATGCGATGTAATTGGATGCGATGTAATTGGATGTAATTGGATGTAATTGGATGCGATGGGATGCCATTGGATGTAATTGGATACGATGTAATTGGATGTAATTGGATGCGATGTAATTGGATGCGATGTAATTGGATGTAATTGGATGCGATGTAATTGGATGCGATGGGATGCCATTGGATGTAATTGGATGCGATGTAATTGGATGTAATTGGATGTGATGGGATGCCATTGGATGTAATTGGATGCCATGTAATGGGATGCCATTGGATGTAATTGGATGCGATGGGATGCCATTGGATGTAATTGGATGCCATTGGATGTAATTAGATGCCATTGGATGTAATTGGATGCGATGGGATGCGACGGGATGCCATTGGATGTAATTGGATGCCATTGGATGTAATTGGATGCGATGGGATGCGATGGGATGCCATTGGATGTAATTGGATGCCATTGGATGTAATTGGATGCGATGGGATGCCATTGGATGCCATTGGATGCGATTTGGTGCCATTGCATGCCATTGGATGCCATTGGATGCCATTGGATGTAATTGGATGTAATTGGATGCGATTGGATGCGATTGTGTGAGATCCCCCTGTTCCCACCGAGCAACGGATTCGGGTACTAGCAGCGGAAGTAGCACTTCTCACGCGGGACAGGGATCCCACATTCGGGGCCTCGTCCACGGATATCCGGACAAGAGACTAATCCGTCGGTTTTTCCAAAACCGAACCTGGAAAAAACTTCCCTTACCGGAAAGCACGGGCGATTCCACCAGGATAATTTTTTTTCTCTAACGAAGACAAGATCATTTCTGATCAAGCTGATCCAATTGTATCTTCAAGATACTAGATCAGATCAAGGAAGAAACTTGCACTTGGATCATTGGGATCAACGCTTTTTTCCCCATTCAAGAGGCACAGCCGTTGATTCCTATCCATAGAACAATTACTGTCCGGGATTTACTTTATCTATCGTATTAACAAAAGTTGAGTCTCGATTTACGGATCCATCAGTCCAGCCTAACCCCATCCGATCCCATGGGTTAGCCAACCGCCCAACCACTGTAGTGATGGGATCCAATTTGGAATTTGGTTAGGTTTTGTCCCGGGTACCAAGGGAAATAGTTCCAAGGCCCCCTAGCCGGAAGTTCATGCAAACATAAAATTAGGCACACCACTTACACACCCAATATGAAATTGCCTTATTCTTAGCATCAGCTAACTTTAAAACAATCCTTTAATGAAACCATAGTACTACTGATCACAGTCTTCCAAATTATCCGGTTGATTCTCAAATTTCCCATCATTCCTTCATCATCAGAGTATCTATGGCATCATTGGCAACTAGAACGCTCACCACCTGTCCACTCAGAGGCCGTTTCCATAGTTCCTAGCCCATAATACTCGGCAATATAATCATTTATCAAGATGGACTCTCGTTGAAGATCAGCAAGATCAACCAACAGATCCATATAAAAGAGCCATGGACTCATCCGTTGAGGACCAGCAAGGTCAGTCAACCAGATCCATGCCCGGTTTCACAAAACAACTCTTACTCCTTGTTCCAATATCTTCCTCGACGCACGCGTGGGTATCCTAGGCGACCCAGAGCCCGAGCACCGTATGGTCAGCACCCTCTAGGATCCTTCGCAGGTGACCTAGCGCTTCACTCATAGGCCGCTTCCTTGGTCCCTCATCCACCGTACCGGAAGCTCACCATTTTAATCGAACCGAGGCTGGTCAAGACCTCGGTCGACCTTGCTACGCGAGACGTCCTCCATTGACTCTCCGTCAGCAGTTGCAACTTTATCAGTTAGGTCTCCATGACCTTAATCACAAGACGGTCAAAATGCTTCCCCAGCATTCTTGACATAAAACAGCCATTTACAAACAGCATTTACAAACAATTTACAAATACAGTTTCTATATTAACTCTCATTTTTCCACATTGTTCCTCATTAATCCACATTACTTATTCCACATTCCATTTATATGTGTACTCATCCAATCACCTCATTTTCCATCTCTTCACTTCAAATTCCTTCACATCACATATCATATATTCACATCCATATCCACATCCATACATCCACATCCATATCCACATTCACATCCATACATCCACATCTACATGCTTATCTCCATTTTCACATCTTCATTTATACATCCCATATCCACATCTACATGCTTATCTCCATTTTCACATCTTCATTTATACATCCACATCCCATATCCACATTCATACATACACATCCATATCCACATCCATACATCCACATCCACATCCACATTCACATCCATACATCCACATCTACATGCTTACCTTCATTTTCACATCCTCATTTATACATCCACATCCCATATCCACATTCATACATACACATCCATACATCCACATCTACATCCACATTCATACATACACATCCATACATCCACATCTACATCCACATACATACATACATCCACATCCACATTCACATTCACATACATCCACATCCACATTCCCATACATCCACATCTATACATCCACATTCCACATTCACATCTATACATCCACATCTACCTTCACATTCACATACATCCACATCCACATTCCCATTCACATCTATACATCCACATCCATTCACATCTATACATCCACATCTACATCCACATTCACATCTATGCATATATATCTTCATGCATATATCCATTTTCACGTTCATACATCCACATCTACATGCTTACCTCCATTTTCATATCCTCATTTATACATCCACATCCCATATCCACATTCATACATACACATCCATACATCCACATCTACATCCACATACATACATACATCCACATCCACATTCACATTCACATACATCCACATCCACATTCCCATACATCCACATTCCACATTCCCATACATCCACATCTATACATCCACATTCCACATTCACATCTATACATCCACATCTAGATTCACATTCATCCAATGACATCCAATGACATCCAATGGCATCCAATTACATCCAATGGCATCCCATCGCATCCAATTACATCCAATGACATCCAATTACATCCAATGGCATCCCATCGCATCCAATTACATCCAATTACATCCAATTACATCCAATTACATCCAATGGCATCCAATTACATCCAATTACATCCAATGGCATCCAATTACATCCAATTACATCCAATTACATCCAATGGCATCCCATCGCATCCAATTATATCCCATCGCATCCAATTACATCCAATTACATCCAATGGCATCCAATTACATCCAATTATATCCAATTACATCCAATTATATCCAATTACATCCAATTACATCCAATTACATCCAATGGCATCCAATTACATCCAATGGCATCCCATCGCATCCAATTACATCCAATGGCATCCAATTACATCCAATGGCATCCCATCGCATCCCATCGCATCCAATTACATCCAATGGCATCCAATTACATCCAATGGCATCCCATCGCATCCAATTACATCCAATTACATCCAATGGCATCCCATCGCATCCAATGGCATCCAATTACATCCAATGGCATCCCATCGCATCCAATGGCATCCCATCGCATCCAATTACATCCAATGGCATCCAATTACATTCAATTACATCCAATTACATCCAATTACATCCCATCGCATCCAATTACATCCAATTACATCCAATTACATCCCATCGCATCCAATTACATCCAATCGCATCCAATTACATCCCATCGCATCCAATTACATCCAATTACATCCAATTACATCCCATCGCATCCAATTACATCCAATCGCATCCAATTACATCCAATTATATCCAATTACATCCCATCGCATCCAATTACATCCAATTACATCCAATTACATCCAATTACATCCAATGGCATCCCATCGCATCCAATTACATCCAATTACATCCAATTACATCCAATTACATCCAATGGCATCCAATGGCATCCCATCGCATCCAATTACATCCCATCGCATCCAATTACATCCAATTACATCCAATTACATCCCATCGCATCCAATTACATCCAATTACATCCTATCGCATCCAATTACATCCAATTACATCCAATGGCATCCCATCGCATCCAATTACATCCCATCACATCCAATCGCATCCCATCGCATCCAATCACATCCAATTACATCCCATCGCATCCAATCGCATCCAATCGCATCCAATTACATCCAATCGCATCCAATTACATCCAATCGCATCCAATTACATCCAATCGCATCCAATCGCATCCAATGGCATCCCATCGCATCCAATTACATCCCATCGCATCCAATTACTTCCAATTTCATCCAATTACATCCAATTACATCCAATTACATCCAATGGCATCCCATCACATCCAATTACATCCAATTACATCCAATTACATCCAATGGCATCCAATTACATCCAATTACATCCAATTACATCCAATTACATCCAATGGCATCCCATCGCATCCAATTACATCCAATGACATCCAATTACATCCAATGGCATCTCATCGCATCCAATTACATCCAATTACATCCAATGGCATCCAATTACATCCAATTACATCCAATGGCATCCCATCGCATCCAATTATATCCCATCGCATCCAATTACATCCAATTACATCCAATGGCATCCAATTACATCCAATTACATCCAATTACATCCAATTATATCCAATTACATCCATTTACATCCAATTACATCCAATGGCATCCAATTACATCCAATGGCATCCCATCGCATCCCATCGCATCCAATTACATCCAATGGCATCCAATTACATCCAATGGCATCCCGTCGCATCCCATCGCATCCAATTACATCCAATGGCATCCAATTACATCCAATGGCATCCCATCGCATCCAATTACATCCAATTACATCCAATGGCATCCCATCGCATCCAATGGCATCCAATTACATCCAATGGCATCCCATCGCATCCAATGGCATCCCATCGCATCCAATTACATCCAATGGCATCCAATTACATCCAATGGCATCCCATCGCATCCCATCGTATCCAATTACATCCAATGGCATCCAATTACATCCAATGGCATCCCATCGCATCCAATTACATCCAATTACATCCAATGGCATCCCATCGCATCCATCGCATCCAATTACATCCAATTACATCCAATGGCATCCCATCGCATCCAATGGCATCCAATTACATCCAATGGCATCCCATCGCATCCAATGGCATCCCATCGCATCCAATTACATCCAATGGCATCCCATCGCATCCAATTACATCCAATTACATCCAATGGCATCCCATCGCATCCAATTACATCCAATGGCATCCCATCGCATCCAATTACATCCCATCGCATCCAATTACATCCAATTACATCCCATCGCATCCATGTACATCCAATTACATCCAATTACATCCAATTACATCCCATCGCATCCAATTACATCCAATTACATCCCATCGCATCCAATTACATCCAATTACATCCCATGGCATCCAATTACATCCAATGGCATCCCATCGCATCCCATCGCATCCAATTACATCCAATGGCATCCAATTACATCCAATGGCATCCCATCGCATCCAATGGCATCCAATTACATCCAATGGCATCCCATCGCATCCAATGGCATCCCATCGCATCCAATTACATCCAATGGCATCCAATTACATCCAATGGCATCCCATCGCATCCCATCGCATCCAATTACATCCAATGGCATCCAATTACATCCAATGGCATCCCATCGCATCCAATTACATCCAATTACATCCAATGGCATCCCATCGCATCCATCACATCCAATTACATCCAATTACATCCAATGGCATCCCATCGCATCCAATGGCATCCAATTACATCCAATGGCATCCCATCGCATCCAATGGCATCCCATCGCATCCAATTACATCCAATGGCATCCCATCGCATCCAATTACATCCAATTACATCCAATGGCATCCCATCGCATCCAATTACATCCAATGGCATCCCATCGCATCCAATTACATCCCATCGCATCCAATTACATCCAATTACATCCCTAATTGGATGTAATTGGATGTAATTGGATGCCATTGGATGTAATTGGATGTAATTGGATGTAATTGGATGTGATGGGATGCCATTGGATGTAATTGGATGTAATTGGATGTAATTGGATGAAATTGGATGTAATTGGATGCGATGGGATGTAATTGGATGCGATGGGATGCCATTGTATGCGATTGGATGCGATTGGATGCGATTGGATGTAATTGGATGCGATGGGATGCCATTGGATGTAATTGGATGCGATGGGATGCCATTGGATGTAATTGGATGCGATGGGATGCCATTGGATGTAATTGGATGTAATTGGATGTAATTGGATGCGATGGGATGCGATGGGATGCCATTGGATGTAATTGGATGCGATGGGATGCCATTGGATGTAATTGGATGCGATGGGATGCCATTGGATGTAATTGGATGTAATTGGATGCGATGGGATGCCATTGGATGTAATTGGATGCGATGGGATGCCATTGGATGCGATGGGATGCCATTGGATGTAATTGGATGCCATTGGATGCGATGGGATGCCATTGGATGTAATTGGATGTAATTGGATGCGATGGGATGCCATTGGATGTAATTGGATGCCATTGGATGTAATTGGATGCGATGGGATGCGATGGGATGCCATTGGATGTAATTGGATGCCATTGGATGTAATTGGATGCGATGGGATGCCATTGGATGCGATGGGATGCCATTGGATGTAATTGGATGCCATTGGATGCGATGGGATGCCATTGGATGTAATTGGATGTAATTGGATGCGATGGGATGCCATTGGATGTAATTGGATGCCATTGGATGTAATTGGATGCGATGGGATGCGATGGGATGCCATTGGATGTAATTGGATGCCATTGGATGTAATTGGATGCGATGGGATGCGATGGGATGCCATTGGATGTAATTGGATGCCATTGGATGTAATTGGATGTAATTGGATGTAATTGGATATAATTGGATGTAATTGGATGTAATTGGATGTAATTGGATGCCATTGGATGTAATTGGATGTAATTGGATGCGATGGGATATAATTGGATGCGAAGGGATGCCATTGGATGTAATTGGATGTAATTGGATGCCATTGGATGTAATTGGATGTAATTGGATGTAATTGGATGCGATGGGATGCCATTGGATGTAATTGGATGTCATTGGATGTAATTGGATGCGATGGGATGCCATTGGATGTAATTGGATGTAATTGGATGTAATTGGATGCCATTGGATGTAATTGGATGTAATTGGATGTAATTGGATGTGATGGGATGCCATTGGATGTAATTGGATGAAATTGGATGCGATGGGATGTAATTGGATGCGATGGGATGCCATTGGATGCGATTGGATGCGATTGGATGCGATTGGATGTAATTGGATGCGATTGGATGTAATTGGATGCGATTGGATGTAATTGGATGCGATTGGATGCGATTGGATGTAATTGGATGCGATGGGATGTAATTGGATGTAATTGGATGCGATGGGATGTAATTGGATGTAATTGGATGCGATGGGATGCGATTGGATGTAATTGGATGCGATGGGATGTAATTGGATGCGATGGGATGTAATTGGATGCAATGGGATGCCATTGGATCTAATTGGATGTAATTGGATGCGATAGGATGTAATTGGATGTAATTGGATGCGATGGGATGTAATTGGATGTAATTGGATGTAATTGGATGCGATGGGATGTAATTGGATGCGATGGGATGCCATTGGATGCCATTGGATGTAATTGGATGTAATTGGATGTAATTGGATGTAATTGGATGTAATTGGATGCGATGGGATGCCATTGGATGTAATTGGATGTAATTGGATGTAATTGGATGCGATGGGATGTAATTGGATGTAATTGGATGCGATTGGATGTAATTGGATGCGATGGGATGTAATTGGATGTAATTGGATGTAATTGGATGCGATGGGATGTAATTGGATGCGATGGGATGTAATTGGATGTAATTGGATGTAATTGGATGCGATGGGATGTAATTGGATGTAATTGGATGTAATTGGATGTAATTGGATGCGATGGGATGTAATTGGATGTAATTGGATGTAATTGGATGCGATGGGATGTAATTGGATGTAATTGGATGTAATTGGATGCGATGGGATGTAATTGGATATAATTGGATGTAATTGGATGTAATTGGATGTAATTGGATGTAATTGGATGCCATTGGATGTAATTGGATGTAATTGGATGTAATTGGATGTAATTGGATGTAATTGGATGCGATGGGATGTAATTGGATGTAATTGGATGTAATTGGATGCCATTGGATGTAATTGGATGTAATTGGATGCGATTGGATGTAATTGGATGCGATTGGATGTAATTGGATGCGATTGGATGGATGCGATTGGATGCGATTGGATGGATGCGATTGGATGCGATTGGATGCGATTGGATGCGATTGGATGCCATTGGATGCGATTGGATGCCATTGGATGTAATTGGATGCGATGGGATGCCATTTGATGTAATTGGATGCGATGGGATGCCATTGGATGTAATTGGATGCGATGGGATGCCATTGGATGTAATTGGATGTAATTGGATGTAATTGGATGCGATGGGATGCGATGGGATGCCATTGGATGTAATTGGATGCGATGGGATGCCATTGGATGTAATTGGATGCGATGGGATGCCATTGGATGTAATTGGATGCGATGGGATGCCATTGGATGTAATTGGATGCGATGGGATGCCATTGGATGCGATTGGATGCCATTGGATGCGATGGGATGCCATTGGATGTAATTGGATGCCATTGGATGCGATGGGATGCCATTGGATGTAATTGGATGTAATTGGATGCGATGGGATGCCATTGGATGTAATTGGATGCCATTGGATGTAATTGGATGCGATGGGATGCGATGGGATGCCATTGGATGTAATTGGATGCCATTGGATGTAATTGGATGCGATGGGATGCGATGGGACGCCATTGGATGTAATTGGATGCCATTGGATGTAATTGGATGTAATTGGATGTAATTGGATGTAATTGGATATAATTGGATGTAATTGGATGCCATTGGATGTAATTGGATGTAATAGGATGCGATGGGATATAATTGGATGTAATTGTACGCGATGGGATGCCATTGGATGTAATTGGATGTAATTGGATGCCATTGGATGTAATTGGATGTAATTGGATGCGATGGGATGCCATTGGATGTAATTGGATGTGATTGGATGTGATGGGATGCCATTGGATGTAATTGGATGTAATTGGATGTAATTGGATGTAATTGGATCCGATGGGATGTAATTGGATGCGATGGGATGCCATTGGATGCGATTGGATGTAATTGGATGTAATTGGAGGCGATTGGATGTAATTGGATGCGATTGGATGTAATTGGATGCGATGGGATGTAATTGGATGCGATTGGATGCGATTGGATGCGATTGGATGCGATTGGATGTAATTGGATGCGATGGGATGTAATTGGATGTAATTGGATGCGATGGGATGTAATTGGATGTAATTGGATGCGATGGGATGCGATTGGATGTAATTGGATGCCATTGGATGTAATTGGATGCGATGGGATGCCATTGGATGTAATTGGATGCCATTGGATGTAATTGGATGCGATGGGATGCGATGGGATGCCATTGGATGTAATTGGATGCCATTGGATGTAATTGGATGTAATTGGATGTAATTGGATATAATTGGATGTAATTGGATGTAATTGGATGTAATTGGATGTAATTGGATGCCTTTGGATGTAATTGGATGTAATTGGATGCGATGGGATATAATTGGATGCGATGGGATGCCATTGGATGTAATTGGATGTAATTGGATGTAATTGGATGCCATTGGATGTAATTGGATGTAATTGGATGTAATTGGATGCGATGGGATGCCATTGGATGTAATTGGATGTCATTGGATGTAATTGGATGCGATGGGATGCCATTGGATGTAATTGGATGTAATTGGATGCCATTGGATGTAATTGGATGTAATTGGATGTAATTGGATGTGATGGGATGCCATTGGATGTAATTGGATGTAATTGGATGTAATTGGATGAAATTGGATGTAATTGGATGCGATTGGATGTAATTGGATGCGATGGGATGCGATTGGATGCGATTGGATGTAATTGGATGCGATTGGATGTAATTGGATGCGATTGGATGCGATTGGATGTAATTGGATGCGATGGGATGTAATTGGATGTAATTGGATGCGATGGGATGTAATTGGATGCGATGGGATGCGATTGGATGTAATTGGATGCGATGGGATGTAATTGGATGCGATGGGATGTAATTGGATGCGATGGGATGCCATTGGATGTAATTGGATGTAATTGGATGCGATAGGATGTAATTGGATGTAATTGGATGCGATGGGATGTAATTGGATGTAATTGGATGTAATTGGATGCGATGGGTTGCAATTGGATGCGATGGGATGCCATTGGATGCCATTGGATGTAATTGGATGTAATTGGATGTAATTGGATGTAATTGGATGCGATGGGATGCCATTGGATGTAATTGGATGTAATTGGATGTAATTGGATGCGATGGGATGTAATTGGATGTAATTGGATGTAATTGGATGCGATTGGATGTAATTGGATGCGATGGGATGTAATTGGATGTAATTGGATGTAATTGGATGCGATGGGATGTAATTGGATGTAATTGGATGCGATTGGATGTAATTGGATGCGATGGGATGTAATTGGATGTAATTGGATGCGATGGGATGTAATTGGATGTAATTGGATGTAATTGGATGCGATGGGATGTAATTGGATGTAATTGGATGCGATGGGATGTAATTGGATGTAATTGGATGTAATTGGATGCGATGTAATGGGATGCCTTTGGATGTAATTGGATGCGATGGGATGCCATTAGATGTAATTGGATGCCATTGGATGTAATTGGATGCCATTGGATGTAATTGGATGCGATGGGATGCGACGGGATGCCATTGGATGTAATTGGATGCCATTGGATGTAATTGGATGCGATGGGATGCGATGGGATGCCATTGGATGTAATTGGATGCCATTGGATGTAATTGGATGCGATGGGATGCGATGGGATGCGATGGGATGCCATTGGATGCCATTGGATGCCATTGGATGCGATTTGGTGCCATTGGATGCCATTGGATGCCATTGGATGCCATTGGATGCCATTGGATGTAATTGGATGTAATTGGATGCGATTGGATGCGATTGGATGTAATTGGATGCGATTGGATGTGATTGGATGTCATTGGATGCGATTGGATGCGATTGGATGCGATTGGATGCGATTGGATGTCATTGGATGCGATTGGATGCGATTGGATGCGATTGGATGCGATTGGATGTAATTGGATGAGATTGGATGCGATTGGATGCGATTGGATGTAATTGGATGTAATTGGATGTAATTGGATGCGATTGGATGCGATTGGATGTAATTGGATGCGATTGGATGCGATTGGATGTAATTGGATGCGATTGGATGTAATTGGATGCGATTGGATGGGATTGGATGCGATTGGATGCGATTGGATGTCATTGGATGCGATTGGATGCGATTGGATGCGATTGGATGCGATTGGATGTAATTGGATGCGATTGGATGCGATTGGATGTAATTGGATGCGATTGGATGTAATTGGATGTAATTGGATGCGATTGGATGTAATTGGATGCGATTGGATGTAAGTGGATGTAATTGGATGTAATTGGATGTAATTGGATGCGATTGGATGTAATTGGATGGATGCGATGGGATGCCATTGGATGTAATTGGATGCGATGGGATGCCATTGGATGCCATTGGATGTAATTGGATGTAATTGGATGTAATTGGATGTAATTGGATGCCATTGGATGTAATTGGATGCCATTGGATGCGATTGGATGCGATTGGATGCGATTGGATGCCATTGGATGTAATTGGATGCGATTGGATGCGATTGGATGCCATTGGATGTAATTGGATGCCATTGGATGTAATTGGATGCGATTGGATGTAATTGGATGCGATTGGATGTAATTGGAAGTGATTGGATGCCATTGGATGCCATTGGATGCCATTGGATGCCATTGGATGCCATTGGATGCGATTGGATGCCATTGGATGCGATTGGATGTAATTGGATGCAATTGGATGCGATGGGATGCGATGGGATGCGATGGGATGCGATGGGATGCCATTGGATGTAATTGGATGCCATTGGATGTAATTGGATGCGATGGGATGCGATGGGATGCGATGGGATGCCATTGGATGCCATTGGATGTAATTGGATGTAATTGGATGTAATTGGATATAATTGGATGTAATTGGATGTAATTGGATGTAATTGGATGTAATTGGATGCGATGGGATATAATTGGATGCGAAGGGATGCCATTGGATGTAATTGGATGTAATTGGATGCCATTGGATGTAATTGGATGTAATTGGATGTAATTGGATGCGATGGGATGCCATTGGATGTAATTGGATGTCATTGGATGTAATTGGATGCGATGGGATGCCATTGGATGTAATTGGATGTAATTGGATGTAATTGGATGCCATTGGATGTAATTGGATGTAATTGGATGTGATGGGATGCCATTGGATGTAATTGGATGAAATTGGATGCGATGGGATGTAATTGGATGCGATGGGATGCCATTGGATGCGATTGGATGCGATTGGATGTAATTGGATGCGATTGGATGTAATTGGATGCGATTGGATGTAATTGGATGCGATTGGATGCGATTGGATGTAATTGGATGCGATGGGATGTAATTGGATGTAATTGGATGCGATGGGATGTAATTGGATGTAATTGGATGCGATGGGATGCGATTGGATGTAATTGGATGCGATGGGATGTAATTGGATGCGATGGGATGTAATTGGATGCAATGGGATGCCATTGGATGTAATTGGATGTAATTGGATGCGATAGGATGTAATTGGATGTAATTGGATGCGATGGGATGTAATTGGATGTAATTGGATGTAATTGGATGCGATGGGATGTAATTGGATGCGATGGGATGCCATTGGATGCCATTGGATGTAATTGGATGTAATTGGATGTAATTGGATGCGATGGGATGCCATTGGATGTAATTGGATGTAATTGGATGTAATTGGATGCGATGGGATGTAATTGGATGTAATTGGATGCGATTGGATGTAATTGGATGCGATGGGATGTAATTGGATGTAATTGGATGCGATGGGATGTAATTGGATGCGATGGGATGTAATTGGATGTAATTGGATGTAATTGGATGCGATGGGATGTAATTGGATGTAATTGGATGTAATTGGATGCGATGGGATGTAATTGGATGTAATTGGATGTAATTGGATGCGATGGGATGTAATTGGATGTAATTGGATGCGATGGGATGTAATTGGATATAATTGGATGTAATTGGATGTAATTGGATGTAATTGGATGTAATTGGATGTAATTGGATGTAATTGGATGCCATTGGATGTAATTGGATGTAATTGGATGTAATTGGATGTAATTGGATGCGATGGGATGTAATTGGATGTAATTGGATGTAATTGGATGCCATTGGATGTAATTGGATGTAATTGGATGCGATTGGATGTAATTGGATGCGATTGGATGGATGCGATTGCATGCGATTGGATGGATGCGATTGGATGCGATTGGATGCGATTGGATGCCATTGGATGCGATTGGATGCCATTGGATGCGATTGGATGCCATTGGATGTAATTGGATGCGATGGGATGCCATTTGATGTAATTGGATGCGATGGGATGCCATTGGATGTAATTGGATGCGATGGGATGCCATTGGATGTAATTGGATGTAATTGGATGCGATGGGATGCGATGGGATGCCATTGGATGTAATTGGATGCGATGGGATGCCATTGGATGTAATTGGATGCGATGGGATGCCATTGGATGTAATTGGATGTAATTGGATGCGATGGGATGCCATTGGATGTAATTGGATGCGATGGGATGCCATTGGATGCGATGGGATGCCATTGGATGCGATGGGATGCCATTGGATGTAATTGGATGCCATTGGATGCGATGGGATGCCATTGGATGTAATTGGATGTAATTGGATGCGATGGGATGCCATTGGATGTAATTGGATGCCATTGGATGTAATTGGATGCGATGGGATGCGATGGGATGCCATTGGATGTAATTGGATGCCATTGGATGTAATTGGATGCGATGGGATGCGATGGGACGCCATTGGATGTAATTGGATGTAGTTGGATGTAATTGGATGTAATTGGATGTAATTGGATGTAATTGGATATAATTGGATGTAATTGGATGCCATTGGATGTAATTGGATGTAATTGGATGCGATGGGATATAATTGGATGTAATTGGATGCGATGGGATGCCATTGGATGTAATTGGATGTAATTGGATGCCATTGGATGTAATTGGATGTAATTGGATGCGATGGGATGCCATTAGATGTAATTGGATGTGATTGGATGTGATGGGATGCCATTGGATGTAATTGGATGTAATTGGATGTAATTGGATGTAATTGGATCCGATGGGATGTAATTGGATGCGATGGGATGCCATTGGATGCGATTGGATGTAATTGGATGTAATTGGAGGCGATTGGATGTAATTGGATGCGATTGGATGTAATTGGATGCGATGGGATGTAATTGGATGCGATTGGATGTAATTGGATGCGATTGGATGCGATTGGATGTAATTGGATGCGATTGGATGTAATTGGATGCGATGGGATGTAATTGGATGTAATTGGATGCGATGGGATGTAATTGGATGTAATTGGATGCGATGGGATGCGATTGGATGTAATTGGATGCCATTGGATGTAATTGGATGCGATGGGATGCGATGGGATGCCATTGGATGTAATTGGATGCCATTGGATGTAATTGGATGCGATGGGATGCGATGGGATGCCATTGGATGTAATTGGATGCCATTGGATGTAATTGGATGTAATTGGATGTAATTGGATATAATTGGATGTAATTGGATGTAATTGGATGTAATTGGATGTAATTGGATGCCTTTGGATGAAATTGGATGTAATTGGATGCGATGGGATATAATTGGATGCGATGGGATGCCATTGGATGTAATTGGATGTAATTGGATGTAATTGGATGCCATTGGATGTAATTGGATGTAATTGGATGTAATTGGATGCGATGGGATGCCATTGGATGTAATTGGATGTCATTGGATGTAATTGGATGCGATGGGATGCCATTGGATGTAATTGGATGTAATTGGATGCCATTGGATGTAATTGGATGTAATTGGATGTAATTGGATGTGATGGGATGCCATTGGATGTAATTGGATGTAATTGGATGTAATTGGATGTAATTGGATGAAATTGGATGTAATTGGATGCGATTGGATGTAATTGGATGCGATGGGATGCGATTGGATGCGTTTGGATGTAATTGGATGCGATTGGATGTAATTGGATGCGATTGGATGCGATTGGATGTAATTGGATGCGATGGGATGTAATTGGATGTAATTGGATGCGATGGGATGTAATTGGATGCGATGGGATGCGATTGGATGTAATTGGATGCGATGGGATGTAATTGGATGCGATGGGATGTAATTGGATGCGATGGGATGCCATTGGATGTAATTGGATGTAATTGGATGCGATAGGATGTAATTGGATGTAATTGGATGCGATGGGATGTAATTGGATGTAATTGGATGTAATTGGATGCGATGGGATGTAATTGGATGCGATGGGATGCCATTGGATGCCATTGGATGTAATTGGATGTAATTGGATGTAATTGGATGTAATTGGATGCGATGGGATGCCATTGGATGTAATTGGATGTAATTGGATGCGATGGGATGTAATTGGATGCGATTGGATGTAATTGGATGCGATGGGATGTAATTGGATGTAATTGGATGTAATTGGATGTAATTGGATGTAATTGGATGCGATGGGATGTAATTGGATGTAATTGGATGTAATTGGATGCGATTGGATGTAATTGGATGCGATGGGATGTAATTGGATGTAATTGGATGCGATGGGATGTAATTGGATGTAATTGGATGTAATTGGATGCGATGGGATGTAATTGGATGTAATTGGATGTAATTGGATGCGATGGGATGTAATTGGATGTAATTGGATGTAATTGGATGCGATGTAATGGGATGCCATTGGATGTAATTGGATGCGATGGGATGCCATTGGATGTAATTGGATGCCATTGGATGTAATTGGATGCCATTGGATGTAATTGGATGCGATGGGATGCGACGGGATGCCATTGGATGTAATTGGATGCCATTGGATGTAATTGGATGCGATGGGATGCGATGGGATGCCATTGGATGTAATTGGATGCCATTGGATGTAATTGGATGCGATGGGATGCGATGGGATGCCATTGGATGCCATTGGATGCCATTGGATGCGATTTGGTGCCATTGGATGCCATTGGATGCCATTGGATGCCATTGGATGTAATTGGATGCGATTGGATGCGATTGGATGTAATTGGATGCGATTGGATGTGATTGGATGTCATTGGATGCGATTGGATGTCATTGGATGCGATTGGATGCGATTGGATGCGATTGGATGTCATTGGATGCGATTGGATGCGATTGGATGCGATTGGATGCGATTGGATGTAATTGGATGCGATTGGATGCGATTGGATGCGATTGGATGCGATTGGATGCGATTGGATGTAATTGGATGTAATTGGATGCGATTGGATGCGATTGGATGCGATTGGATGCGATTGGATGCGATTGGATGCGATTGGATGCGATTGGATGCGATTGGATGCGATTGGATGTCATTGGATGCGATTGGATGCGATTGGATGCGATTGGATGCGATTGGATGTAATTGGATGCGATTGGATGCGATTGGATGTAATTGGATGCGATTGGATGTAATTGGATGTCATTGGATGCGATTGGATGTAATTGGATGCGATTGGATGTAATTGGATGTAATTGGATGTAATTGGATGTAATTGGATGCGATTGGATGTAATTGGATGGATGCGATGGGATGCCATTGGATGTAATTGGATGCGATGGGATGCCATTGGATGCCATTGGATGTAATTGGATGTAATTGGATGTAATTGGATGTAATTGGATGTAATTGGATGCCATTGGATGCGATTGGATGCGATTGGATGCGATTGGATGTAATTGGATGCGATTGGATGCGATTGGATGCGATTGGATGTAATTGGATGCCATTGGATGTAATTGGATGCGATTGGATGTAATTGGATGCGATTGGATGTAATTGGATGCCATTGGATGCGATTGGATGCCATTGGATGCGATTGGATGCCATTGGATGCGATTGGATGCAATTGGATGCAATTGGATGCGATTGGATGCAATTGGATGCGATTGGATGCGATGGATGCAATTGGATGCGATGGATGCAATTGGATGCGATTGGATGCCATTGGATGCGATTGGATGCCATTGGATGCCATTGGATGCGATTGGATGCCATTGGATGTAATTGGATGCCATTGGATGTAATTGGATGCGATTGGATGCGATTGGATGCGATTGGATGTCATTGGATGCGATTGGATGTAATTGGATGCGATTGGATGCGATTGGATGTAATTGGATGCGATTGGATGCGATTGGATGCGATTGGATGCGATTGGATGCCATTGGATGCGATTGGATGCCATTGGATGTAATTGGCTGCCATTGGGATATAATTGGATGCCATTGGATGTAATTGGATGCGATGGGATGCCATTGGATGTAATGGGTGCGATGGGATGTAATTGGATGTAATTGGATGTAATTGGATGCGATGGGATGCGATGGGATGCCATTGGATGTAATTGGATGCGATGGGATGCCATTGGATGTAATTGGATGCGATGGGATGCCATTGGATGTAATTGGATGTAATTGGATGCGATGGGATGCCATTGGATGCGATGGGATGCCATTGGATGCGATGGGATGCCATTGGATGTAATTGGATGCCATTGGATGCGATGGGATGCCATTGGATGTAATTGGATGTAATTGGATGCGATGGGATGCCATTGGATGTAATTGGATGCCATTGGATGTAATTGGATGCGATGGGATGCGATGGGATGCCATTGGATGTAATTGGATGCCATTGGATGTAATTGGATGCGATGGGATGCCATTGGATGCGATGGGATGCCATTGGATGTAATTGGATGCCATTGGATGCGATGGGATGCCATTGGATGTAATTGGATGTAATTGGATGCGATGGGATGCCATTGGATGTAATTGGATGCCATTAAATGTAATTGGATGCGATGGGATGCGATGGGATGCCATTGGATGTAATTGGATGCCATTGGATGTAATTGGATGCGATGGGATGCGATGGGATGCCATTGGATGTAATTGGATGCCATTGGATGTAATTGGATGTAATTGGATGTAATTGGATATAATTGGATGTAATTGGATGCCATTGGATGTAATTGGATGCCATTGGATGTAATTGGATGTAATTGGATGTAATTGGATGCGATGGGATGCCATTGGATGTAATTGGATGTAATTGGATGCGATTGGATGTAATTGGATGCGATGGGATGTAATTGGATGCGATGGGATGTAATTGGATGTAATTGGATGTAATTGGATGTAATTGGATGTAATTGGATGCGATGGGATTTAATTGGATGTAATTGGATGTAATTGGATGCGATTGGATGTAATTGGATGCGATGGGATGTAATTGGATGTAATTGGATGCGATGGGATGTAATTGGATGTAATTGGATGTAATTGGATGCGATGGGATGTAATTGGATGTAATTGGATGTAATTGGATGCGATGGGATGTAATTGGATGTAATTGGATGTAATTGGATGCGATGTAATGGGATGCCATTGGATGTAATTGGATGCGATGGGATGCCATTGGATGTAATTGGATGCCATTGGATGTAATTGGATGCCATTGGATGTAATTGGATGCGATGGGATGCGACGGGATGCCATTGGATGTAATTGGATGCCATTGGATGTAATTGGATGCGATGGGATGCGATGGGATGCCATTGGATGTAATTGGATGCCATTGGATGTAATTGGATGCGATGGGATGCGATGGGATGCCATTGGATGCCATTGGATGCCATTGGATGCGATTTGGTGCCATTGGATGCCATTGGATGCCATTGGATGCCATTGGATGTAATTGGATGCGATTGGATGCGATTGGATGTAATTGGATGCGATTGGATGTGATTGGATGTCATTGGATGCGATTGGATGTCATTGGATGCGATTGGATGCGATTGGATGCGATTGGATGTCATTGGATGCGATTGGATGCGATTGGATGCGATTGGATGCGATTGGATGTAATTGGATGCGATTGGATGCGATTGGATGCGATTGGATGTAATTGGATGTAATTGGATGTAATTGGATGCGATTGGATGCGATTGGATGCGATTGGATGCGATTGGATGCGATTGGATGGGATTGGATGTGATTGGATGCGATTGGATGCGATTGGATGTCATTGGATGCGATTGGATGCGATTGGATGCGATTGGATGTAATTGGATGCGATTGGATGCGATTGGATGTAATTGGATGCGATTGGATGTAATTGGATGTCATTGGATGCGATTGGATGTAATTGGATGCGATTGGATGTAATTGGGTGTAATTGGATGTAATTGGATGTAATTGGATGCGATTGGATGTAATTGGATGGATGCGATGGGATGCCATTGGATGTAATTGGATGCGATGGGATGCCATTGGATGCCATTGGATGTAATTGGATGTAATTGGATGTAATTGGATGTAATTGGATGCCATTGGATGCGATTGGATGCGATTGGATGCGATTGGATGTAATTGGATGCGATTGGATGCGATTGGATGCGATTGGATGTAATTGGATGCCATTGGATGTAATTGGATGCGATTGGATGTAATTGGATGCGATTGGATGTAATTGGATGCCATTGGATGCGATTGGATGCCATTGGATGCGATTGGATGCCATTGGATGCGATTGGATGTAATTTGATGCAATTGGATGCGATTGGATGCGATGGATGCAATTGGATGCGATGGATGCCATTGGATGCGATTGGATGCCATTGGATGCGATTGGATGCCATTGGATGCCATTGGATGCGATTGGATGCCATTGGATGTAATTGGATGCCATTGGATGTAATTGGATGCGATTGGATGCGATTGGATGCGATTGGATGTAATTGGATGCAATTGGATGCGATTGGATGTAATTGGATGCGATTGGATGCGATTGGATGGATGCGATTGGATGCGATTGGATGCGATTGGATGCCATTGGATGCGATTGGATGCCATTGGATGTAATTGGCTGCCATTGGGATATAATTGGATGCCATTGGATGTAATTGGATGCGATGGGATGCCATTGGATGTAATGGGTGCGATGGGATGTAATTGGATGTAATTGGATGTAATTGGATGCGATGGGATGCGATGGGATGCCATTGGATGTAATTGGATGCGATGGGATGCCATTGGATGTAATTTGATGCGATGGGATGCCATTGGATGTAATTGGATGTAATTGGATGCGATGGGATGCCATTGGATGTAATTGGATGCGATGGGATGCCATTGGATGCGATGGGATGCCATTGGATGTAATTGGATGCCATTCGATGCGATGGGATGCCATTGGATGTAATTGGATGTAATTGGATGCGATGGGATGCCATTGGATGTAATTGGATGCCATTGGATGTAATTGGATGCGATGGGATGCGATGGGATGCCATTGGATGTAATTGGATGCCATTGGATGTAATTGGATGCGATGGGATGCCATTGGATGCGATGGGATGCCATTGGATGTAATTGGATGCCATTGGATGCGATGGGATGCCATTGGATGTAATTGGATGTAATTGGATGCGATGGGATGCCATTGGATGTAATTGGATGCCATTAAATGTAATTGGATGCGATGGGATGCGATGGGATGCCATTGGATGTAATTGGATGCCATTGGATGTAATTGGATGCGATGGGATGCGATGGGATGCCATTGGATGTAATTGGATGCCATTGGATGTAATTGGATGTAATTGGATGTAATTGGATATAATTGGATGTAATTGGATGCCATTGGATGTAATTGGATGCGATGGGATATAATTGGATGCGATGGGATGCCATTGGATGTAATTGGATGTAATTGGATGCCATTGGATGTAATTGGATGCGATGGGATGCCATTGGATGTAATTGGATGTCATTGGATGTAATTGGATGCGATGGGATGCCATTGGATGTAATTGGATGTAATTGGATGCCATTGGATGTAATTGGATGTAATTGGATGTAATTGGATGTAATTGGATGTGATGGGATGCCATTGGATGTAATTGGATGTAATTGGATGTAATTGGATGAAATTGGATGTAATTGGATGCGATGGGATGTAATTGGATGCGATGGGATGCCATTGTATGCGATTGGATGCGATTGGATGTAATTGGATGCGATTGGATGCGATTTAATGTAATTGGATGCGATTGGATGCGATTCGATGTAATTGGATGCGATGGGATGTAATTGGATGTAATTGGATGCGATGGGATGTAATTGGATGTAATTGGATGCGATGGGATGCGATTGGATGTAATTGGATGCGATGGGATGCCATTGGATGTAATTGGATGCGATGGATGTAATTGGATGTAATTGGATGTAATTGGATGCGATGGATGTAATTGGATGTAATTGGATGTAATTGGATGCCATTGGATGTAATTGGATGTAATTGGATGTAATTGGATGTAATTGGATGCGATGGGATGCCATTGGATGTAATTGGATGTAATTGGATGTAATTGGATGCGATGGGATGTAATTGGATGTAATTGGATGCGATGGGATGTAATTGGATGTAATTGGATGCGATTGGATGTAATTGGATGCGATGGGATGTAATTGGATGTAATTGGATGCGATGGGATGTAATTGGATGTAATTGGATGTAATTGGATGTAATTGGATGCGATGGGATGTAATTGGATGTAATTGGATGCGATGGGATGTAATTGGATATAATTGGATGTAATTGGATGTAATTGGATGTAATTGGATGTAATTGGATGCCATTGGATGTAATTGGATGTAATTGGATGTAATTGGATGCGATGGGATGTAATTGGATGTAATTGGATGTAATTGGATGCCATTGGATGTAATTGGATGTAATTGGATGCGATTGGATGTAATTGGATGCGATTGGATGTAATTGGATGCGATTGGATGGATGCGATTGGATGCGATTGGATGGATGCGATTGGATGCGATTGGATGCCATTGGATGCGATTGGATGCCATTGGATGTAATTGGATGCGATGGGATGCCATTGGATGTAATTGGATGCGATGGGATGCCATTGGATGTAATTGGATGTAATTGGATGTAATTGGATGCGATGGGATGCGATGGGATGCCATTGGATGTAATTGGATGCGATGGGATGCCATTGGATGTAATTGGATGCGATGGGATGCCATTGGATTTAATTGGATGTAATTGGATGCGATGGGATGCCATTGGATGTAATTGGATGCGATGGGATGCCATTGGATGCGATGGGATGCCATTGGATGTAATTGGATGCCATTGGATGCGATGGGATGCCATTGGATGTAATTGGATGTAATTGGATGCGATGGGATGCCATTGGATGTAATTGGATGCCATTGGATGTAATTGGATGCGATGGGATGCGATGGGATGCCATTGGATGTAATTGGATGCCATTGGATGTAATTGGATGCGATGGGATGCGATGGGATGCCATTGGATGTAATTGGATGCCATTGGATGTAATTGGATGTAATTGGATGTAATTGGATATAATTGGATGTAATTGGATGTAATTGGATGCCATTGGATGTAATTGGATGTAATTGGATGCGATGGGATATAATTGGATGTAATTGGATGCGATGGGATGCCATTGGATGTAATTGGATGTAATTGGATGCCATTGGATGTAATTGGATGTAATTGGATGCGATGGGATGCCATTGGATGTAATTGGATGTCATTGGATGTAATTGGATGCGATGGGATGCCATTGGATGTAATTGGATGTAATTGGATGTAATTGGATGTAATTGGATGTAATTGGATGCGATGGGATGTAATTGGATGTAATTGGATGTAATTGTATGTAATTGGATGCCATTGGATGTAATTGGATGTAATTGCATGCGATTGGATGTAATTAGATGCGATTGGATGTAATTGGATGCGATTGGATGGATGCGATTGGATGCGATTGGATGGATGCGATTGGATACGATTGGATGCGATTGGATGCGATTGGATGCCATTGGATGCCATTGGATGCCATTGGATGTAATTGGATGCGATGGGATGCCATTGGATGTAATTGGATGCGATGGGATGCCATTGGATGTAATTGGATGTAATTGGATGTAATTGGATGTAATTGGATGCCATTGGATGTAATTGGATGCGATGGGATGCGATGGGATGCCATTGGATGTAATTGGATGCCATTGGATGTAATTGGATGTAATTGGATATAATTGAATGTAATTGGATGTAATTGGATGTAATTGGATGCCATTGGATGTAATTGGATGTAATTGGATGTAATTGGATGCCATTGGATGTAATTGGATGTAATTGGATGTAATTGGATGCGATGGGATGCCGTTGGATGTAATTGGATGTCATTGGATGTAATTGGATGCGATGGGATGCCATTGGATGTAATTGGATGTAATTGGATGTAATTGGATGCCATTGGATGTAATTGGATGTAATTGGATGTAATTGGATGTGATGGGATGCCATTGGATGTAATTGGATGTAATTGGATGAAATTGGATGCGATGGGATGTAATTGGATGCGATGGGATGCCATTGGATGCGATTGGATGCGATTGGATGCGATTGGATGTAATTGGATGCGATTGGATGTAATTGGATGCGATTGGATGCGATTGGATGTAATTGGATGCGATGGGATGTAATTGGATGTAATTGGATGCGATGGGATGTAATTGGATGTAATTGGATGCGATGGGATGCGATTGGATGTAATTGGATGCGATGGGATGTAATTGGATGCGATGGGATGTAATTGGATGCGATGGGATGCCATTGGATGTAATTGGATGTAATTGGATGCGATAGGATGTAATTGGATGTAATTGGATGCGATGGGATGTAATTGGATGTAATTGGATGCGATGGGATGTAATTGGATGCGATGGGATGCCATTGGATGCCATTGGATGCCATTGGATGCGATGGGATGTAATTGGATGCGATGGGATGCCATTGGATGCCATTGGATGTAATTGGATGTAATTGGATGTAATTGGATGCGATGGGATGCCATTGGATGTAATTGGATGTAATTGGATGTAATTGGATGCGATGGGATGTAATTGGATGCGATGGGATGTAATTGGATGCGATTGGATGTAATTGGATGTAATTGGATGTAATTGGATGCGATGGGATGTAATTGGATGCGATGGGATGTAATTGGATGCGATGGGATGTAATTGGATGTAATTGGATGTAATTGGATGCGATGGGATGTAATTGGATGTAATTGGATGTAATTGGATGCGATGGGATGTAATTGGATGTAATTGGATGTAATTGGATGCGATGGGATGTAATTGGATGTAATTGGATGTAATTGGATGCGATGGGATGTAATTGGATATAATTGGATGTAATTGGATATCATTGCATGTAATTGGATGTAATTGGATGCCATTGGATGTAATTGGATGTAATTGGATGCGATGGGATGTAATTGGATGTAATTGGATGCCATTGGATGTAATTGGATGTAATTGGATGCGATTGGATGTAATTGGATGCGATTGGATGTAATTGGATGCGATTGGATGGATGCGATTGGATGTAATTGGATGCGATTGGATGTAATTGGATGCCATTGGATGTAATTGGATGTAATTGGATGTAATTGGATGCGATGGGATGTAATTGGATGTAATTGGATGTAATTGGATGTAATTGGATGCCATTGGATGTAATTGGATGTAATTGGATGCGATTGGATGCGATTGGATGTAATTGGATGCGATTGGATGGATGCGATTGGATGCGATTGGATGGATGCGATTGGATGCGATTGGATGCGATTGGATGCCATTGGATGCGATTCGATGCCATTGGATGCGATTGGATGCCATTGGATGTAATTGGATGCGATGGGATGCCATTTGATGTAATTGGATGCGATGGGATGCCATTGGATGTAATTGGATGCGATGGGATGCCATTGGATGTAATTGGATGCGATGGGATGCGATGGGATGCCATTGGATGTAATTGGATGCCATTGGATGTAATTGGATGTAATTGGATGTAATTGGATGTAATTGGATGTAATTGGATGCCATTGGATGTAATTGGATGTAATTGGATGCGATGGGATATAATTGGATGTAATTGGATGCGATGGGATGCCATTGGATGTAATTGGATGTAATTGGATGCCATTGGATGTAATTGGATGTAATTGGATGCGATGGGATGCCATTGGATGTAATTGGATGTGATTGGATGTGATGGGATGCCATTGGATGTAATTGGATGTAATTGGATGTAATTGGATGTAATTGGATCCGATGGGATGTAATTGGATGCGATGGGATGCCATTGGATGCGATTGGATGTAATTGGATGTAATTGGATGCGATTGGATGTAATTGGATGCGATGGGATGTAATTGGATGCGATTGGATGTAATTGGATGCGATTGGATGCGATTGGATGCGATTGGATGTAATTGGATGCGATGGGATGTAATTGGATGTAATTGGATGCGATGGGATGTAATTGGATGTAATTGGATGCGATGGGATGCGATTGGATGCGATTGGATGCCATTGGATGCGATTGGATGCGATTGGATGTAATTGGATGCGATTGGATGTAATTGGATGCGATGGGATGTAATTGGATGTAATTGGATGCCATTGGATGTAATTGGATGCCATTGGATGTAATTGGATATAATTTGCTGTAATTGGATGTAATTGGATGCCATTGGATGTAATTGGATGTAATTGGATGCGATGGGATATAATTGGATGCGATGGGATGCCATTGGATGTGATTGGATGTAATTGGATGCCATTGGATGTAATTGGATGTAATTGGATGCGATGGGATGCCATTGGATGTAATTGGATGTCATTGGATGTAATTGGATGCGATGGGATGCCATTGGATGTAATTGGATGTAATTGGATGCCATTGGATGTAATTGGATGTAATTGGATGTAATTGGATGTGATGGGATGCCATTGGATGTAATTGGATGTAATTGGATGAAATTGGATGTAATTGGATGCGATTGGATGTAATTGGATGCGATTGGATGTAATTGGATGCGATGGGATGCGATTGGATGCGATTGGATGTAATTGGATGCGATTGGATGTAATTGGATGCGATTGGATGCGATTGGATGTAATTGGATGCGATGGGATGTAATTGGATGTAATAGGATGCGATGGGATGTAATTGGATGCGATGGGATGCGATTGGATGTAATTGGATGCGATGGGATGTAATTGGATGCGATGGGATGTAATTGGATGCGATGGGATGCCATTGGATGTAATTGGATGTAATTGGATGCGATAGGATGTAATTGGATGTAATTGGATGCGATGGGATGTAATTGGATGTAATTGGATAAAATTGGATGCGATGGGATGTAATTGGATGCGATGGGATGCCATTGGATGCCATTGGATGTAATTGGATGTAATTGGATGCGATGGGATGCCATTGGATGTAATTGGATGTAATTGGATGCGATGGGATATAATTGGATGTAATTGGATGTAATTGGATGCGATTGGATGTAATTGGATGCGATGGGATGTAATTGGATGTAATTGGATGTAATTGGATGCGATGGGATGTAATTGGATGTAATTGGATGTAATTGGATGCGATTGGATGTAATTGGATGCGATGGGATGTAATTGGATGTAATTGGATGCGATGGGATGTAATTGGATGTAATTGGATGTAATTGGATGCGATGGGATGTAATTGGATGTAATTGGATGCGATGGGATGTAATTGGATGTAATTGGATGTAATTGGATGCGATGCAATGGGATGCCATTGGATGTAATTGGATGCGATGGGATGCCATTGGATGTAATTGGATGCCATTGGATGTAATTGGATGCCATTGGATGTAATTGGATGCGATGGGATGCGACGGATGCCATTGGATGTAATTGGATGCCATTGGATGTAATTGGATGCGATGGGATGCGATGGGAGGCCATTGGATGTAATTGGATGCCATTGGATGTAATTGGATGCGATGGGATGCGATGGGATGCCATTGGATGCCATTGGATGCCATTGGATGCGATTTGGTGCCATTGGATGCCATTGGATGCCATTGGATGCCATTGGATGTAATTGGATGTAATTGGATGCGATTGGATGTAATTGGATGCGATTGGATGTGATTGGATGTCATTGGATGCGATTGGATGCGATTGGATGCGATTGGATGCGATTGGATGTCATTGGATGCGATTGGATGCGATTGGATGCGATTGGATGTAATTCGATGCGATTGGATGCGATTGGATGCGATTGGATGTAATTGGATGTAATTGGATGTAATTGGATGCGATTGGATGCGATTGGATGTAATTGGATGCGATTGGATGCGATTGCATGTAATTGGATGCGATTGGATGTGATTGGATGCGATTGGATGCGATTGGATGTCATTGGATGCGATTGGATGCGATTGGATGCGATTGGATGTAATTGGATGCGATTGGATGCGATTGGATGTAATTGGATGCGATTGGATGTGATTGGATGCGATTGGATGCGATTGGATGTAATTGGATGCGATTGGATGTAATTGGATGTAATTGGATGTAATTGGATGTAATTGGATGCGATTGGATGTAATTGGATGGATGCGATGGGATGCCATTGGATGTAATTGGATGCGATGGGATGCCATTGGATGCCATTGGATGTAATTGGATGTAATTGGATGTAATTGGATGTAATTGGATGTAATTGGATGTAATTGGATGCCATTGGATGTAATTGGATGCCATTGGATGCGATTGGATGCGATTGGATGCGATTGGATGTAATTGGATGCCATTGGATGTAATTGGATGCGATTGGATGCGATTGGATGTAATTGGATGTAATTGGATGCCATTGGATGCCATTGGATGCCATTGGATGTAATTGGATGCCATTGGATGTAATTGGATGCGATTGGATGTAATTGGATGCGATTGGATGCCATTGGATGCGATTGGATGCCATTGGATGCCATTGGATGCGATTGGATGCCATTGGATGTAATTGGATGCAATTGGATGCGATTGGATGTACTTGGATGCAATTGGATGCGATTGGATGCGATGGATGCAATTGGATGCGATGGATGCAATTGGATGCGATTGGATGCCATTGGATGCGATTGGATGCCATTGGATGTAATTGGATGCGATTGGATGCCATTGGATGTAATTGGATGCCATTGGATGTAATTGGATGCCATTGGATGTAATTGGATGTAATTGGATGCGATTGGATGTCATTGGATGCGATTGGATGCGATTGGATGCGATTGGATGCGATTGGATGCGATTGGATGTAATTGGATGCCATTGGGATATAATTGGATGCCATTGGATGTAATTGGATGCGATGGGATGCCATTGGATGTAATTGGATGCGATGGGATGTAATTGGATGTAATTGGATGTAATTGGATGTAATTGGATGCGATGGGATGCGATGGGATGCCATTAGATGTAATTGGATGCGATGGGATGCCATTGGATGTAATTGGATGCGATGGGATGCCATTGGATGTAATTGGATGCGATGGGATGCCATTGGATGCGATGGGATGCCATTGGATGTAATTGGATGCCATTGGATGCGATGGGATGCCATTGGATGTAATTGGATGTAATTGGATACGATGGGATGCCATTGGATGTAATTGGATGCCATTGGATGTAATTGGATGCGATGGGATGCGATGGGATGCCATTGGATGTAATTGGATGCCATTGGATGTAATTGGATGCGATGGGATGCCATTGGATGCGATGGGATGCCATTGGATGTAATTGGATGCCATTGGATGCGATGGGATGCCATTGGATGTAATTGGATGTAATTGGATGCGATGGGATGCCATTGGATGTAATTGGATGCCATTGGATGTAATTGGATGCGATGGGATGCGATGGGATGCCATTGGATGTAATTGGATGCCATTGGATGTAATTGGATGCGATGGGATGCGATGGGATGCCATTGGATGTAATTGGATGCCATTGGATGTAATTGGATGTAATTGGATGTAATTGGATGTAATTGGATGTAATTGGATGCCATTGGATGTAATTGGATGTAATTGGATGCGATGGGATATAATTGGATGCGATGGGATGCCATTGGATGTAATTGGATGTAATTGGATGCCATTGGATGTAATTGGATGTAATTGGATGTAATTGGATGCGATGGGATGCCATTGGATGTAATTGGATGTCATTGGATGCGATGGGATGCCATTGGATGTAATTGGATGTAATTGGATGTAATTGGATGTAATTGGATGCCATTGGATGTAATTGGATGTAATTGGATGTAATTGGATGTGATGGGATGCCATTGGATGTAATTGGATGTAATTGGATGTAATTGGATGTAATTGGATGCGATGGGATGTAATTGGATGCGATGGGATGCCATTGTATGCGATTGGATGCGATTGGATGCGATTGGATGTAATTGGATGCGATTGGATGCGATTCGATGTAATTGGATGCGATGGGATGTAATTGGATGTAATTGGATGCGATGGGATGCGATTGGATGTAATTGGATGCGATGGGATGCGATTGGATGTAATTGGATGCGATGGGATGTAATTGGATGCGATGGGATGCCATTGGATGTAATTGGATGTAATTGGATGCGATAGGATGTAATTGGATGTAATTGGATGCGATGGGATGTAATTGGATGTAATTGGATGCGATGGGATGTAATTGGATGCGATGGGATGCCATTGGATGCCATTGGATGTAATTGGATGTAATTGGATGTAATTGGATGCGATGGGATGCCATTGGATGTAATTGGATGTAATTGGATGTAATTGGATGCGATGGGATGTAATTGGATGTAATTGGATGTAATTGGATGCGATTGGATGTAATTGGATGCGATGGGATGTAATTGGATGTAATTGGATGCGATGGGATGTAATTGGATGTAATTGGATGTAATTGGATGCGATTGGATGTAATTGGATGCTATGGGATGTAATTGGATGTAATTGGATGCGATGGGATGTAATTGGATGTAATTGGATGTAATTGGATGTAATTGGATGCGATGGGATGTAATTGGATGTAATTGGATGTAATTGGATGCGATGGGATGTAATTGGATGTAATTGGATGTAATTGGATGTAATTGGATGCGATGGGATGTAATTGGATATAATTGGATGTAATTGGATGTAATTGGATGTAATTGGATGCCATTGGATGTAATTGGATGTAATTGGATGTAATTGGATGTAATTGGATGCGATGGGATGTAATTGGATGTAATTGGATGCCATTGGATGTAATTGGATGTAATTGGATGCGATTGGATGTAATTGGATGCGATTGGATGGATGCGATTGGATGCGATTGGATGGATGCGATTGGATGCGATTGGATGCCATTGGATGCGATGGGATGCCATTGGATGTAATTGGATGCGATGGGATGCCATTGGATGTAATTGGATGCGATGGGATGCCATTGGATGTAATTGGATGTAATTGGATGTAATTGGATGTAATTGGATGCGATGGGATGCGATGGGATGCCATTGGATGTAATTGGATGCGATGGGATGCCATTGGATGTAATTGGATGCGATGGGATGCCATTGGATGTAATTGGATGCGATGGGATGCCATTGGATGTAATTGGATGTAATTGGATGCGATGGGATGCCATTGGATGTAATTGGATGCGATGGGATGCCATTGGATGCCATGGGATGCCATTGGATGCGATGGGATGCCATTGGATGTAATTGGATGCCATTGGATGCGATGGGATGCCATTGGATGTAATTGGATGTAATTGGATGCGATGGGATGCCATTGGATGTAATTGGATGCCATTGGATGTAATTGGATGCGATGGGATGCGATGGGATGCCATTGGATGTAATTGGATGCCATTGGATGTAATTGGATGCGATGGGATGCGATGGGATGCCATTGGATGTAATTGGATGACATTGGATGTAATTGGATGTAATTGGATGTAATTGGATATAATTGGATGTAATTGGATGTAATTGGATGTAATTGGATGCCATTGGATGTAATTGGATGTAATTGGATGCGATGGGATATAATTGGATGTAATTGGATGCGATGGGATGCCGTTGGATGTAATTGGATGTAATTGGATGTAATTGGATGCCATTGGATGTAATTGGATGTAATTGGATGTAATTGGATGCGATGGGATGCCATTGGATGTAATTGGATGTGATTGGATGTGATGGGATGCCATTGGATGTAATTGGATGTAATTGGATGTAATTGGATGCGATGGGATGTAATTGGATGTGATGGGATGCCATTGGATGCGATTGGATGTAATTGGATGTAATTGGATGCGATTGGATGTAATTGGATGCGATTGGATGTAATTGGATGCGATTGGATGCGATTGGATGTAATTGGATGCGATGGGATGTAATTGGATGTAATTGGATGCGATGGGATGTAATTGGATGTAATTGGATGCGATGGGATGCGATTGGATGTAATTGGATGCGATGGGATGTAATTGGATGCGATGGGATGCCATTGGATGCGATGGGATGCCATTGGATGTAATTGGATGCGATGGGATGTAATTGGATGTAATTGGATGTAATTGGATGCGATGGGATGTAATTGGATGCGATGGGATGCCATTGGATGCCATTGGATGCCATTGGATGTAATTGGATGTAATTGGATGTAATTGGATGCGATGGGATGCGATGGGATGCCATTGGATGTAATTGGATGTAATTGGATGCGATGGGATGTAATTGGATGTAATTGGATGCGATTGGATGTAATTGGATGCGATTGGATGTAATTGGATGCGATGGGATGTAATTGGATGTAATTGGATGTAATTGGATGCGATGGGATGTAATTGGATGTAATTGGATGTAATTGGATGCGATTGGATGTAATTGGATGTAATTGGATGCGATGGGATGTAATTGGATGTAATTGGATGTAATTGGATGCGATGGGATGTAATTGGATGTAATTGGATGTAATTGGATGTAATTGGATGCCATTGGATGTAATTGGATGTAATTGGATGCCATTGGATGTAATTGGATGTAATTGGATGTAATTGGATGTAATTGGATGCGATGGGATATAATTGGATGTAATTGGATGCCATTGGATGTAATTGGATGTAATTGGATGTAATTGGATGCCATTGGATGTAATTTGATGTAATTGGATGCCATTGGATGTAATTGGATGCGATGGGATGCCATTGGATGTAATTGGATGTAATTGGATGCGATGTAATTGGATGTAATTGGATGCGATGGGATGTAATTGGATGTAATTGGATGTAATTGGATGCCATTGGATGTAATTGGATGTAATTGGATGCGATGGGATGCCATTGGATGTAATTGGATGCGATGGGATGCCATTGGATGTAATTGGATGTAATTGGATGCGATGGGATGCCATTGGATGCCATTAAAAAAAACCAGCAATGATAATCTCACATGTGAGCATGTGAGCATGCAAGTGAAAGGCCGATTAGAGTTTTAATAAAGAGTGCTAAAAGAAGTGAGTAAAGACTAGTCAAAGTGAGACTAAGTGGTAGATAGTGCTATGCAAAGGCAAGTGTGCTTGTACACCGCAGGTTATGATGACCACAGTCTCAATGTCCTACAAGTGTTTAAGTTATTCCTAAGTGGCAACCCTACTCCTAAATATAAGCAATGGTGATTGGACCTTTCTTTCTTTCTTTCTTTCTTTTTTTCTTTTTTTTGTACGCGCGTGTGTGTGTGTGTGTAAAGAGCAGAAGATTAAAGAGAATTATTATTTTTATCTTGATAAAGAGGAAGGTTCCATCCCAATGAGACCCAAGCAATGGCCAAGAGACCTCTGCCAAGAGAATCTAAAGGCCGGTAAGTATCTCAAGGGCGACAGACCCTTTTCTTTCTTTTTGACATAAGGAGTACCCCATGAAGATGAGGGCATCGGTCTCGAGGGCTCATAATGTACCCAAGAGTCCTATCAGCATCTATCAAGGCAATAGAGTCCTTGAAGGTCTTCTTCTTAATCTTTTAGACGTCAGTGTTCACCCCATGGAAACCAAGGCATCGGCCCCAAGGTGCTAAGACAACCCAAGATCCTACCAAGCATTCCACATGGCCGTAGACACGTCATGTCTCGATTCGCTTGTATATATTTTTTAGGGTATGAGTTTCGTAAATTTTTTATTAATCGTAGCACCTAGCCCATACCTAAGAGGTAGCTACCACTAGGGATAACTAATATACTTCGAGAGCATAAGAACTTGGCACACTCCATTGGCATATTTCTTACACCATCTTCAAATAGAAATACCTTCTACTAAGTCCTCTAAGAATCTAGAAATCACTTACCACATAGTAACAACTAATTTAAAACTTAAACTAGCCAACTGTGTGTGAACATGCAAACAATATATGCAAAAGTGAAAAGCACATAAAGAACAAAAGATTATGATTTGAATACACCTGTTGTAGTGCTCGTTGATGTTATGCGTCTGTCTTGGTGCATTGCTGATGTGCAGATTGCTTCTCTTTGCTCTTCATAGGCATTGCATGTCTCCCCCCTTCCTAATTTGTGTGCACGGTAGGTGGATTATTGGGGCGTATTTATATGCTCTTGTTTAGCTGAGATCTCTGTAAAATGTCTTATTAACAAACAAGAAAAGAAAAGAAAAGAATCAAATTTGTTATTAGTGCCAATCACCGAATATAGCCGAGGGGAAAAACCCAGTGGGAGAAAAGTGCCCTGGCTTGTTGATCTTATTGTGGAGTTGATGAGCTTACCCTTGCACTGGCGGTGGATCCGTGTCCACTTCTGCTGGAAAGATGGTATCAATCACTTCAGGATGCAAGGACAACCCTGTACAAAAGCTGACCTCTAGAGAAGGTGGTAGAGGAAGGAGTGCTTCCTTGCTAAAATATGGCATTGGTTCTATGGGAAGGTTAAGCAGACAATTCCGATTTTGGAATTGCTCAATATAGGTGCTCATAGTGATCCAAAATTGACATGTTGAGACTGGGGGAAGAAGGGCTTGCAAGATAGGTGGTTGCAAGATAGGTGGTTGCAAGTCATTTATGCATGTATCCCTCCATTGTTGTGCTTGAACCTCCTCAAGTAATCTACATTGATTTGGTCCTCGGTCTGGTACTCTCACATCAAGAAGGTTATGGCGTTGGGGTGTAATTCCCACAATTTGTTTCATTAAGCCTGTGCCATATCGTCGAAAGTAAGAGCGGCATAGCCAACAAAAATGTGAAGCTTCCCCTAATACGAGTCGTGCACACTCTTGTTGACAATGTGGAAATGGATGATGCTGTTGATAGAATAAAGTGACAAAGTGATGCCCACAGCAAATTTCACCTAAGGAAGCATAAAAGTACCTAGAATGAGTTTGAAAAGGAGGAGCACTATAACCCCCGCAATGTTCAGGTTGAGTACTATCAGGGTCAATGCATGGTGGACATGTATCTCGCCAAGTATCCATCAGGAGGTATCTGGGCGTAGAACAATGAAATTTAGAAACTTCAAACTTTATACACTCATATCCATCATTACAATCCCTATCAAAAACAATGTAGATAAGATCATCTCAAAAAGAACACAATCCTGTAAAGGCATAAGGAACCACATTAGTAAAAGTGAGGCTATTCAAACACTCATCTACCAAAGAGCTTCAATTGTAGTGTTAATGCCTTACCTTTGGTTTTGGGTCTGTCCTTCTTAAGAGGTGGGAAGGATAGCAATTGTTGAGGAATTTGAGCAAGATAAGAGGATTTAGGCAGTGAAGTGCTAGAATCTATGCTCAAAGAAGACTCATGTAAAGTTGGATTTGTCTTAGGTACACAAGTTGATGGTGGAAGTGTGTAACAAGGAGAAGTTGGGACAACTGGTGATTCAATACATGTTTGGGGAAGGTCAACACAAGGAGATTTGTAGGTGCTATCACAACCACCTATCCTATCTTGAAGAGGTTGTGTTGATTTCCTTTGCACCCATTGATATGAAAAACCAAGAGTGGCTTTTAGAATCTTATTGATACACTCTTCTGGCTCTAGCAAACCTTGGCATTTGGGAAGCCAAAGTGCTGTTGCACCCTCATAATAGCCTTGTGCTTTAAGAACATGCTTTGGGACCCAATGAGTAACAATCTGAGGCTTAGGCTTGGAAAAGATATGCTTTTTAGGAGGTTTAGCAACTAGGCTAGATGGTACAAGTTTATACGCATCTTTGGGTAGCCAAATTGACAATTCCTTCTTGCCTGGCCTTCTTTCAGCAGTGACTAGAGTAGTCGGAACATGCCAGCCATGGTCCTCACTTGAGGACTCATGATTATCCACATCATTTGTCTTGGAGCTTGAAGAGCAGTTGTTGAAAGTGGGTTGTGTAAGGTAGAACTACCACCCTTTTGACATGATAAAACTTGTGGAGCAGCAGATCCCAAGATGCAATTAGAATCAATTTGCAATTTGTATTGTCTATTCTTTCAATCTAATGAACAATTGGTAGCACTTAACCATGATTGACCAAGAACAACCTCTACCACTGCCTTACTAGCCACATAAAAGGGAACTGATTTGGTGATCCTGAATGGACACCATGATGACACATTTTTCCTCTATAGGGTTATCTTCACCTGAGAAGCTTCGTAAGTCAATAGGAATGTGCACAAGTGTTGGTTGTCCCAAGGCTACCCATGTGTCAAATGAGAGAACATTATAATCTGCACCAGAGTCAATTAAGGCAGAGACAAAGTAGGTAGTCTCATGAAGATGAAGACACACGTGAATATTGAAAGGATCGACATATTGTTCATCAGTAGCCAACTGTAAGGTCAACACAGAAGCCTTGCGACGCTCCTTGGCTTTTGCAACTCTAGCTTTAGCTTCTTCTTGAGCCTGACGTTTAAGTAGGTCATGTGCTTCTTTTCGCGTGTCGACAGCATGCATTTGTTGAAGCATGGCTTGAGTTAATGGTTCATTGTATTTCTTGAGACGACTTCCATTAATGAAGTTAGGCATTTGCTCACCTTCTAGTGTCTCTAAACGCACCTGCACCACTAGGAGTAAGCTCATTAATCACAAATGGTCCTAGGCCACGTTTCTTGATCTTTCGCTTATGCTTCTTAAGTGTGTACAAGAGCACAAGGTCCCCTTTTTTGAATCGGCCAGTTGTTACATTTCGATCATACCATTGCTTTTGTCTCTTCTCGAAATACATCCCCATTACTGCCAATAAGAGGGTCTCATCAAGCTTTTCCAATTCATCAATGCATTGAGAAAGCTCATGACTAGTCCAATCCAATTGTTTAGCAACTCGTAGAGTAGGTACAAGAAATTCAATGGGAAGAGCGGTTGACCCTTCGTAGAGGACCCTTCGTAGAGGACTCAATAACAACTACTCGATCCACTACACTCCACTTGTGTAAAACGTGCCATAAAATAGATGATGAAAAGAATAACGAGGAATGTGCACCTCTTCCGGAGCCGAAAGCGTATCCTCTCTACCTTGGACATACTTCCAAGGCACACAGGAATGAGGTTTGGAACAGAGCCAATGGGTAGGAGATTGCATCTCTCTACATGCTTAGCACTGCATACTTGTGTGGATGTCGCCACTCATGAACGTAAAAAGGTCGATAAGGCGAAACCATCATAGGAAACACACTCACATAGAACTCGCAACCCTGATGGATTCCCTAGCCAAGAATGCTATGTTTTCCCTACTGATTCAGACACCCACTGGCTGAAATACGTAGGGGCAGTTGATGCACATGAACAAATACCCAAGGCCAATATACATTAGGGATGACCTCTCTACTGAGGAAGAGACCGAACTCATCGCTCTACTCACAAAACTCTAGGATTGTTTTGCACGGATATGAAGGGTGTACATCTTGAAGTAGTCAAACACACCATTCCTATGGTTGATGGAGCGAGACCAATCAAGCAAGGGCCTACCCTATAAATCCAAAGTACGCGAAGATGGTCCGGGAAGAAATCGATTGACTCATTGGCGCCAAATTCATCTATGAAATTGCGCACACAAAATGGATATCACCCATAGTGATAGTACCCAAAAAGAATGGGAAGGTACACGCGTGTGCGTAACCTCAAAAAGGCCAATGATGCCACCACTATATTGGATCACTATGCCTTACCCTTCACTATGCCACCACTATATTGGATCACTATGCCTTACCCTTCACAGAGCACGTGCTTGAACGAGTCAGAGGAAAGGAAGCCTATAGCTTCTTGGATGATTCTTTGGCTACAATCAAGTATTGATCGACCCCAAGGATTGACACAAAACAGCCTTTACTACAAAATGGGAAACTTATGCATACTGTATCATGCCTTTTGGGGGGGCTAACCAATGCCCCTGGCACCTTCCAACATCTAATGTGCATGGCCTACAAGGAGTATATTTGAAAATTCCTTAAGGTCCTAATGGATGACCTCTGTGTCAATTCCAAATGGGAAGCACACCTTGAATTTTTACAGAAGATGTTAGAAAGATGCAGGCTATACCGCATTTCATTAAACCCTCTCAAATGCCAGTTCTGGGTTAGGCATGGAGTTGTCATAGGACACATTGTCTCCAAACAAGGAACCTCCACTGCAAGGTGCAGCTCATCCTTGAGCTACCCCTAGCACCAACTTTAAGGGAGTCCAGTGCTTCATAGGACATGTTGGCTATTATCGACGTTTCATTTTCATGTATGCTGATATAGCTCACCCTCTTTATAGACCCCCTCTTTATAGACTCTTGATCCTCTTTGAGTGGACAGAGGAATGCCAACAAGCTTATACCACCCTATACCTCTACAACTATCTCTAATTTACAGAGACATATGATGCCAATGAGGCCATAGGTCAGGTGCTAGATAATGATAACCACACTGTCCATCTGAGTCTCGACCTAGTTCGAGAAGCCCTCCACCTCCCAAGAATGAAACAACCTTACGTGCACCTCACCAACTCCCCAGATTTGACTCGCGACACCTTCCAAGGCAGCACCGCCAACAAGGACAGGGTGGAGTGGGCAAATATCACATAGGACGAGCTTGTGATGCTAGCCAGGGCCCTCTCCTTTTTACTCACAACCATGTGGATGGATCGATTTAGCAGGTGCAGCCTCTCAACACTAGCCAGTGTGGTCCACCAGGGCATGCCCGCGTTAATTGGGCCGAGTACCTACATAAGGAGCTGGACTCAATATGTGCCAACCCCCAAGGAAATCTCGCAACAACATCCCTCCTCACCAAGGTACTCTACCATGCGGCTGGATGGGAGGAACTCCCTAGGGGAATATAGCTAACAGGGCCCGATGTCGTACCAATATCTCTCCCTCCCCCCCAATCCTCTCCCACCTCTCCACCCCCCAAAGTGCCATCAATCCTCTCCCACCGCTCCACCCCCCAAAGTGCCATCACCGAGAACCCAAGCAGTGAGAGCAAATTCCACCCGAATTCAGTCAGGGCCCTCCATAGAGGAGTTGGCTGCCCGCCGCCGCTGAAGCCCAATGCAAAGCCGTCGAGGAGGAGGCGCAATGCTAAGCCTTTTATGATCAAAACCTCTACCAAACCCCACCCCCTACAGGCTCTTCTCCATACCCTCCATCACTCATAAGCTAGCCTGTTCCACGGGAACACTCACGGGAACACGGATTATGGAAGGAGGCCGGAAGAAATTAATGCGAGAGAGCGGGATTGTAGCCATGGGAACATAAAGACGCATATAATTTTTCCATATTTTTGTGCCGAAGTGCAATGTAAATCGTTTTAGGCCAATGTGGGTTCAAAATGAGAGTTCTAAGTGTATTAAGCAAGGCTCACTAATGGGGTTGTCCGCCCATGTGTGAAAGAGGCCTAGGGTTAGGGTTAGTGACATCTTTATAAAAGAGATGTTAGCTAAAGAAAGGGTACGTTTTTTGACCATTCTCATAAGCTATTGAGTGAAGCTCTTGAGCTCTCAAGCTATGGCAACTCTCTAACTCTCTCTCTATTGTACTCTAATGAGCATCAAGCTCCAATGAGTATAGCTCCACTTCATTCTCTTAATCTGTTTTAGCATCATTGAAGTAGATTAATCTATGATTAGTTGAATGCTTCTTTCTTTCTCTTGTGTATGCTGCATGCTTGTAGTGTGTGTGTGTGTGTAGTCTCCATTGATGCAAGCTCTTGCCCACTTCATTGGCAATGAGTTATTCATGGATAGACTCTCTCTATGAGCTTGTGGGTTTGTGAATGTTACATTCTATGCTTGCTTAAGCTTGTGGGTTAGTAGATGCACGCTTATGGATTTGCTGGCATTAGGGAAAGCTAAGATTTAATCAATGTTTGAATGGGATTAAGAGATTGCCATGCATTGCTTGTTTGAATGGGATTAAGAGATTGCCATGCATTGCTTGTTCTCTTGATTAGTGTAGTGGGTTTAAGGGATTGAGAGATTGATTGAGGTGTTGAATGGTTGAATCATCAAGTGGTGGTTCGTGAATGTGAGCTCTCCCGCAAAGGATAAGCCTTCATGCACTAATCGGGTCGAGTCCTCGGATTGACATTGTGTTTCTCAACACATTTGTTGATCGGTAGTACTCTATGAGTACTATATTGCACGGTAGAGAGAACCGCTCTACAATGGCACCGCTGCTGCCGGGGAAAGAGTGCCTACATTAGTTGAGCACCATACACACACTACCACTCCTTGTTAAGCTCCAATCGGCGGTTGCAAAACCGTTGGATATAGGAGAGTAGGCTTTGGGACTAATTTTGGTACTTATTTATAAGACTAATCTGTTGTTAAATTCTCTTTATTGTCTTGCAATTTGAGTGCGATTGGCTAGCTATGCCTCTCCCTTGAGGTCAGGACAAGGATTCAACACACGGGAAGGATTGGAGGTAGGCGCTAAACCTGCCAATTTCAATTTGTGTGCGAAAGAGAGAGGCCTGTTTTGCATTTCTGTCATTCTGTTTGAGGATAATTTTTACTGTCTGAGGTTAATTTTTAGAGTTTCAATTTTCTACATGTTCGTTTTATTTTCTGTTCTTAGCTTAGTTTAGTTTTTTGCATCTTTAATTTTGTGCATTTTAGTTCTCTGTTAAACTTGCACCTGTACAAAAACTGAAATCTGTACACACACATGAAGATTAAACATTTCGAATTTGCTGCAAATCTCACAGCTGCACACGCACTTCAAAAAAGAAAAAAATAATAATAATAAAAGAAGGCGGTTGTGCGTGAATAGCGCACCGTGCGGAGAGACCCACACACCGCACCATAAAGACTGCCACCGCGCACCGGATAAGGGGGTGCCAAAAAAAAGTCTGGAAAATTTTTCATTTTCTGCCGCAAAAAATTGGGAGGTTATCTAACTTTTCGAGAGGAGTTAGAAAACACCCATCGTCGAAATTTCGGTCCTGGAACCATTTTCCCATAGTGAGTCAGTATGGAAAACTAGTAAATTTTAGGCGATTTTTGATCCTGAAAAATACGCTATTTTTTTGGCCTAATGTGTTCGAGAGGGTTCAAAATGGGTTTTGGCAAAGTTTGAGCCAACTTGAAAATTTTTGGATTTTTTGGAGAAAATTAAAATTAAAATTAAAATTAAAATTAAAATTTAAATTAAAATTAAAATTAAAATTAAAAAAAAACCTTAAAATTTGACCTTATGCACTTGCGGTCGGGATGTCATATAGACACTGCCATAGGGTCTAGGGCACCTTCTAGAGTGCTTACATAGGAAAGTGGGACCCAATAGGTAAGAAATTTGGCAGATATTTGCTGAAACCTTTTTCGAATCCCAATCTGATACCCTTTCCAGGACAACTACCTCATTGTCTATGGACAATCTAGGGCCATCCCTTAGCCCCAAATAGGACACCCACAAGATCTTTTAATCCATTTGAAGCCGACATCATGGGGTTACCACTCAATGTGAGACTTCAATATGTCTACACAAATGCTCAAGGAGCTGAGATCTTTAGGGATCCACAACAACGGTATCTCGTTAAGATTGCAGACTTTTTCTCAGAGCTTGATAGAGCACCTCTAGTCGATGACCAGGGTAACATGTACATGGGCGGAGATGGTGTTCGCTACTACGAAGTCACCTATCATGCAGAGAATGTAGACAAATTAGGAGGACTCTCTAAGAGTGAGTTCCTAGATTTATCGAAGCCTTCTGGAGCAAGGGAGTCTAGAGATGATTGGCTCATTGAGCCGGACATGCCTAGACCATCCAATGCCCAGTCCTCAAAGCCATCCATAGATGATTTACTTTTTGTAGATCTAAATTTGGAAAGGGACAGGAAAAGCAAGAGCAAAATGGATCAGGGGGCTGAGAACCAATGGGAGTTTGTACGACAAATTCATGTGACAAAGGTCTTTCAGGATGACCCACTTCAAGAGGTCTATAAGGACTCTTTAGAAGGATATTATGCCACAACTAGATTGCCAGAGCTAGATCTTCCTCTAGCACTTGTGGTGGTAGTCGAGAAGCTTGCAGGATACAAGAACCGAATCGTTCATAAATGGGCCAATGAATACCGAACCTTAGATTGGAAGGAGATTCGTGAGCTCGCGTGGAGAGGACAACCATTATTCTTGGAAGTGTTCTCAACTAATACAGCTAAACCAGGAGAGACAGCCTTTCTTGGAGAAATTGTTGCTCCTCCCCTACGAGAGTTCACTAGAGAGGGACCCTCAACATCAAAGTGGACCACTGCAAGTAGCCCAACTCTAGCACCAAGATATTATCCTACACCAAAAGTGCGACCACAGATTACACCACAACGAAGTTTCTCTCACTATGATAATCGGAGGGTAGGGGAGCCAACTCGGCCTCCCATAAATGCACCTCCTGAAATGCGGGTAACAAGATCTTTGGAGGGGGTTGGTGAGTAATAGGGGACCCACACCAATTTGGGATGCATATGGACCATCTTACCAAAGAGAGGAACCACTGAGAGTGAGAGGTTGTAGGCCCAATGATGAGTATTCAAGACAATAAGGCCATCAACTCTTCAGAAACTGGTAAAGAAGTACGAGGGTCGGGAGATCCATATGACCATGTAGCAGCATTTAGGCAAGCAGTTTGAGCTGCAAGCATACACAAATCGAAGGATTTGGGCTCATTCTTGAGGGAAAGGCCCTTGCTTGGTTTCAGGCACTAGAGGCTTCAGACAAATCTTCTTTATTACGAGTTTTGGAAGAGAGATTCATTGCCGCTTTTTCCTTGATGGGGATTCAGCATGACATAGTAGCAAACATCTACTCTTTCAAGCAAGGCAAGATTGAGAGTGTTAGAGACTGTGTAAATAGGATGAAGCAGTACATTAATCGTTGCCCAGAAGATGAGAAGCCCACCCAGAGTCGACCCAGAGTCGATTAATTTCTCTCTTCTTAAAAGGACTCAAAAATTCAACACTGCACACACATCTCTATGCAAAGAAGAATACAAATTTCAATGAGTGTTGCCATGATGCTATGGATTTCACAGATAACTTCAAATTCCAAGATGGTACTGGCCCTGAGGTGCAACCTAGAGATCAGTGGGGTGATGACCAAAGTTTAGGGTCTAGCGCACTAGTAAATCCAGACCAGATAGCTAACCTAGTACTAAGGAGATTGGGACAAACCTATCGCCCACCCATGCAGCCACAACAAAAGCAGCGAATGAGGAGTGTACTACCTATAGGTCCTCATCTTTGTGGAGCATGTGGCGGTAACCATAAAACCGAAGAATGTAATACCTTTTCTCCTCTAGTCACAAACCAACCCACAAAGAAGTGGTGCCAGGCTTGTGCTTGGAATTATACCCACACCACACAGGAATGTACTCGCATTGAAAGAATGAGACAAGAGCGTGAGTAGCAAAGGGGTGTAGTGGCTTCACAAATGCATCAACATTATACTAATTTTGAACGTAAGCCACCGATGGCACAAGAGCAAGCACGACCTATACTTGGAGCTCAACCTCCTGCTCCTGGGACTGCTCCTGTGAGGTTTGTTGACTACGACAATTCAAATATGTGTAGAGACTTGGTAAACCCTAGCTATGTGGAGGAGGAATATGCATCATATTCATCCAAGGAAAATCTCTTTGAAAGTCCCGCATATCCAAGCCAAGCAGTGGAGCCTCAACCGAGGGAACAAAATTCTTTGATGTTGCTAGGCGGCTACCAACCTAGGACTCCAGGCCCCTCAGGTCAATGGTAGCAAAGGAAAGTAGAAGCCAAACTAATGGGCCCCTGTTATGAGTGCGGAGAAGCCCATTGGGCTTGTCCACATTACCAAAGGCAAGCAGCTTGATCCAATACAACAGTACCACAGTTTTCACCAATTGAAAGCTATTGTCTAGGGTTTTGTGTAGAACACTTTCCAAAGGATTGTTTGCTAAAACCATATGAGGAAGGCATCTCTCAACCAAAGGTCTCACTCAACTTTGTAGAGGCAGCTCCATTGCCACCTTCATCAGAGAATGAGGATGTCGTGCCACTTAGAGTCATGACTAGATCACAGACACGAAATGCCGAAATGTAGACTGATGAGACACCTCGAACTAGGGATGCAAAGGCAAATCTAGTGGACAAGACCCTACATTCCAATAGAAAAAGGACCACTCAGAGGAAAAAGAACCGCAACAAGCAAACTAAGAGTGCATCCACTAGCTCTCAAGAAGTCTCTCAGAGGAAAAAGAACCGCAACAAGCAAACTAAGAGTGCATCCACTAGCTCTCAAGAAGTCTCTAAACAAAACATGAAGGATCAAGCTTTTACATCCCAAGAAGTGCATGAAGAGCATCAACCTCAACCTGGGCCTAGTGCTAAACAAGATGAGGCTATTACAACCGGGGGTTCTGTTTTTGTGGATAAGGTGAATGAGACTCTAGATGCCATCATTGATGCTTATAGAAGTCGCATTGCAGCTTTATTTGAGCTACCCGAAGAAGCTTCAAGAATACCCAAACCCTCGTGAGAAGAAGATCAATCTAGCTGTACATCAGCAACTCATTAGGGAAGCTCAATCGATACTTGAGGGCCCACCTCCACCTATCCCTCGGGCCCCACCTCTCTTAAGCCAACATTAGAAACCATACCAGAAGTGTCATCAAGTTGGGAAATGAAAAGTGAGTTGATCTCACAAGCTCAATACGAGAAGTCTGCACCAATTGACACCCCATTGAAAGAAGGCACTCTGCCACCACCTAGTCTTGCATTCCCATGCAATGATGAAGTTATTGATGCTAACGAGGACATGGCAAATGAGGACATGGCAAACGAGATGTGGGCAGCAGCAGTTCATGAGAAAGTTAATGAGAATATGTCCTCTATTATTTCACCTCCATTCTCTGAAGTGGATTTTACCAGGGGCACAGAAAACAACTCTAGACGCCCAAGCACCCAGGAGAAAGTTCAAACAATTGTTTCTCCTAGAAGTAAGCATACAATGAAAACCTTACCATCTTATTTGGGAGAATATGAGAACTGTTCTCAAACCTTGAGGATACTCTCCATGCATAGAAGGTTGACAAAGGAGATGGATATGGGTATCGTGCAAGCTATTTTGTCAGCACCAGTGGCTTGTAACTTACCTTTGCTTGATTTGATAAAGCTTTGACTAGAGTTGTGGAATGATATTGCCACATGTTTGTCAGAGTAAGTATTGCTACAAAAGGGTCACCATCATTGTACTATACACCCTGAGACAAAGCATGTTATGCCAGTTCCTAAACAAAGTAGGAAAATTTTGTGAGGACGATTAGGGAAATGCTACCCTCCCATTAGAAGTGCGAAAAGTAGCTTCAACTGCAATACTTGATAGTGGTGCAGGAGTGGGCATTGTGACAAGGTCTATTTGGGAAAAGTGGGGCAAACCAGCTATTAGGAGTACCAGGATGTGCTTTGCAGTAGATGGAAGCTTAGAACATCCCATTGGGCTGCTAGAGAACATATTGGTCACCACATGTGGAATTGAATATGAGCACACATTTGCAGTAGTGGATTTTAAAAAGCATCCAAACTATGAAGTGATATTGGGTAGACCATTCATGCGACAATTTCAAATGATTCAAGATTGGGGATACAAGTATTTGTACCTCCGACATGATTCTGTCATCACAAGGGTCAATCTAAAGAATCACTCATATCGTGATGTAACAAGGTCTCCAATAGATGAGTTCGATTCTGCTTCATTTGAGGGCTCAAGAGTTACATTGTCAGATGGGCGAGAAGATCTGTGGATGTGTGGAGCCTCATGTAAGGATTTCAACACTGAGAGACTTAAGGGTAATCGAAGTGTATCAGATGAGGCATACATTCCACAACCCTTCCCTGAGCACTTAATTGATCCCCTAGAATGGAGTCATGTCCTTGCAACATGTGCTTTACCTAAGCCAATTCAATTTTGTGACTCAGATGGATATGGCATTATTCCTATACAAATGGTACAACCACGTGACCTTCTAGATGATTTGTACTATGGGGAAGCATCCACAACAGCATTGCATGTAGAGGAAGTCTTAGTTGAGGATTTAACACTCGAATATGCTAATGATGCTGATAAGGAAGATGGATGGGACTCTGATTTTGATGATGATGTGATAATCCCCGAGGAAGAGTTAGGAAAGGCACGCCTACTCTTGAGAGGAAGGGAGGTTCAAGTAGAGATCCGACCCGTAAATGCTGTAAGAGCCATAAGAGAATCCGTAAACAAGATGAGAGGGAACGACGTGAGAGAATACAAAAAGAAGACGAGGAGTTTAAGAATGAACACTCTCGACCACCACCTTACTTCTCAGGAAAGAATGGATATCTATACTATGTCCAAGCACAAGATAGTATCAAAGACCAAGTAAAACAATCAGATGGATTCCAACCAGGAGAAAAGCTAAAAACTGTTAGCAAAAATCACAAAAAAACAAAGAGACTAAAACAAAAACTCAAGTCTCAAACAGATTCAAAAGAGAGTGTTGGAAGTGCAAAGATAAAGGTTGAACGAAAAACTCTGATGCAAGATTGCAAAAGAGAGCTCAAAACCGCATGGTCTTCAATTAGTTGGATGACTCAAGTGGACAAGAACAAGGTCTCAATGTTCCCCCCATCAAGATCGAAAGATTGTTCTTCAACAGCCCATGCGACAAAAGCCAAGCATGCCAGGGGTTTCATATGATGGGCCAGAAGATGCAAAAAAAATTGATATCGCTGAGCCAGGAAAAGAGCCTCGCTATGTGTGGATTGCCACAAACTTGTCCTTAGATGAGGAGAAGTTATTAATTCAAACAATAAAGGAGTATCACGATGTTTTTGCTTGGAGTTATAAAGACCTCAAAGGAGTTGATCCAAGCATATGTTAGCATACAATTCCATTCATACAATTCCATTGCGAGAGGATGCAAAGCCTTCCAAGCAACGTCCTTATACTTACAATGAGAATTTTGCACGAAAGATAAAAGAAGAAATAGATAAGCTCTTAGAGGCAAAATTTATCTATGAGACTGAACACACTGAATGGGTCTCCCCTATTGTAGTGGTGCCCAAGAAAAATGGAAAACTTCGAGTATGCGTAAACCTCAAGAAGGTAAATGCAGCTACTGTACGTGATCATTACCCACTTCCAATCACGGATCATGTTTTGGAACGTGTTGCAGGGAAAAAGGCATATAGTTTCTTGGATGGATTCTCCGGTTACAATCAAGTGTCAATTGATCCAAAGGATCAACACAAGACAGCCTTTGCTATTGAAGATGGCATCTTTGCCTATCGTGTTATGCCATTTGGTCTAACAAATGCACCTACAACCTTTCAGCGGCGGTTAATGAGTCATGTATTCAAGGAGTACCTTAGGCTATTTCTTGAGATCTTCATGGATGATTTATGTGTTCACTCACAAGAGCGTGATGATCATATAGAACACCTCAGACTTGTGTTTCAAAAGTGTCAAGTTTATCGTATATGCTTGAATCCTGACAAGTGCAAATTCATGGTACGACTTGGGAAGATTTTGGGCCATATTGTTTCTCGCAAATGGGATTTCAACAGATATGGATAAAATTGATGTCATTGTCTCATTACCTGGGCCTATCAACCCTAAAGGGGTACAAATATTCATGGGACATTGTGGCTATTATCGTCGATTCATCTACATGTACGTTGTCCTAGCCAGACCATTATATGCTCTTCTTGTAAAGTTTAATTGGACTGACGAGTGTGAGGAATCCTTTGAAAAGTTGAAGCAAGCATTAGTGTCTACACCCATCTTACGGACACCAGATTGGAACCAAATATTTCATGTCCATATTGATGCTTCAAACTTTGCAATTGGATGTATTTTGGCTCAATCGGGATAACATAATAAGGATTTCCCAATCTCATATGCTAGTCGACAGTTGAACAATGCTGAGAAGAATTATACCACAACAGAAAGAGAAGGTTTGTCCATAATATATGTAGTGAAAAAATTTTGCCATTACCTTTTGGCAAACAAATTTATATATTTTTGTGGACCATCAAGCACTACTATATTTGGTGAATAAGCCTTGTGCAACTGGAAGGTGGTTTGTCATCCTTCTTGAGTTTTATTTTGAAGTGGCAATCCAAAAAGGAACAACTCATCTCAAGGCAGATCATTTGTCTCGAATCACATCTGGAGAAGCTCCTATGGGTGTGGATGATGATATGTTAGATTCAACACTTTTCCTTGTAGAGACAGCTCCTAAATGGTCTAAACCCATCTTAGAAATTTTGACAAGTGGGCAGATACAACTAGCGGGCCTAATGTGGACCTATGGCAACCATTCAAGTTAATCTCAGGGAGATTATATCATCAGGGTAATGATGGAGTGTTGCGGCTTATACCTAACCCTGACCAATATGAGGAGATCTTGGAATGAGCACATGAGGGTATTGGTGGAATCCATGCATCAGCTACTACTTGTGTGTGACGTATAACTTAGGATGGGCAATGGTGGCCTACCATGCATGCGGATGCTAAAAAAATTGTTCGTAACTGTGCTTCATGTCATATTCAACAAACAATTCATAATGTCACATTATTCCAAATTTCAACTACACCAAGTTGGAGTAAGTATATTGTGGACTATCTTCAGCATGGTCATATTGATCGAACAATTCCTAAATATCAAAAGCGTGCTATTGAAGTTGAAGCGGCCAACTATATGCTGATAGAGGGTCAACTCTACAAGAGGGGCAAGGATGGCAACTTGCGCATGTGTGTATGTGAAGCTGACTACTTGAAAATCTTGACTCATGCACATGCAGGTGTTGGGGGTGGACACTTTTCGGGCAATACCACATCTAAGTTAATTAGGTGGTCTGGGCTTTGGTGGCCAACCTTACAAATGGATGCCAAAGAATATGTAAAACGTTGTGACGATTGTCAAAGGGCCAAACCTCCCATCACAAAGGACAATATGCCATTGCGGCCTATGTTAAGCACACGTGCTTTGCCAAATGGGGTATTGATTTTGTCGGTCCCATTAAACCTCCAGCTCGTCACACGCGTGCCGAATATATTATAGTCGCAACTGACTATTTGACCAAATAGGTAGAGGCAAAGGCTACTGTAAAAAATGATGCTAGATCCATAGCCAAGTTCTTGTATGAGTACGTTTTTACACGCTATGGCTTACCTATTGAAATTGTTAGTGATCAAGGTGTGCACTTTGTGAATGAGGTCATAGAGTTTTTACTTCAAGAATTTCTGGTAATTCACAAGCGTTCTAAACCATATCATCCCCAGACCAATGTCAAGCTGAGAGTACTAACAAGATTCTCTAACTCTCCGGACTCGACCCTTGCATGTATCTCTCTTCTCTTCTCTTTCCTTCTTGTGTGTAAGGTAGCATGTTATCCTTAACATCTTTGGCACCACTTTTGTAACCACAAAATGCGATGGGATGACTGAGCTTATGGCTTGTGTAATGCTGGTCATGATGAGGAATAGTTGTACATAGAACTAGAAAGACTAGTTTTGGGTCCCCAATTGTAAATGGGCAACCGGCCATTATAACTATGAGCTCTTGTATAAGTCATTTTATGAAATATGAAAGGGGACAATCTCATTTGTCTCATTTGAGTTTGCCTCTTCCCTCTCTCTCTCATTTGAGCTTGTGGATACATGTTGGCTTGTGTTCTTGCATGCTTGCATGTTTGATTGTTAGTGTATGTAAGTAGGGATGGTAATTATCTCATTTCTCTTCTTCTCTACTCTCTCTTTGCTATCTACCGAGTCCCTTTTGCATGCTAGTTGCATGAGGTGAAGGTTAAGCTCTTCATAACTTCCTTCCTTCTTACTCTCTACCTAACCATTGGATCTCTTCTTGGACGACACAAGAAGAGGTGGAGTGAGCCCCTAGTGGCTTCACACATGGAGCAATTCTCCGGACTCAACCCTTGCATGTATCTCTCTTCTCTTCTCTTTCGTTCTTGTGTGCAAGGTAGCATGTTATCATTAACACTAGCACGAAGTATCTCTCTTCTCTTCTCTTTCCTTCTTGTGTGCAAGGTAGCATGTTATCATTAACACTAGCACGAAGTGTCCACATCTGTGACCCCGTCCCACCCTCTACTGCACATACTGCCAAAGATGGGGCAATCATGAAATCTTAAATTGTTATCAACAAAGGGCTTCTCAAGCCCAAGCCCTGCCCGCCTTGCCAACACTGAAGCTTCACAACGTACCTCAACCATGCTAGGAAGTGGCCTAGAGAGGAATCCTTAGGGTACCAAATATGCCCTTACCACCCCTAGTACTCCCACCTCAATCCCCATTGCCATGAGCCACACCTGTTTGTCAGCTAACCACCCTGACAAAAATTTTCGTCGAAAAAGGGGACAAGGGGGAAGTTTCTGAAGGTCCCACTTACGAGCCTCTAGAGAAAAATAGACCACCCTCCCAAATTTTAAGCCACTATGTGATGGAGGGAAACCAAATGTTCCTTGTATACTTAGCTTCCCCAATTCCACGAGGATGGGACATGAATACTATGGCTAAATGACCCATGCAATGTTACCATTGTGCCAGGACCTCACCTAGCAGCTGAGTGTCCAGTCAAAAAAGGGATGGTGAGTACCTCTATAGGTGCTTCCGCATTAATCCCTTTATGCATTGGGTGTGGGATGATAGACCACATGTATAAGGATTGTCCCCGTCTCGCCGCTAAGAGTAGGGACAACATGAAAAGCTCATGAAGTTAATCCTAGCACCAACATTAATTTACTGAGTGTGTAAGAGATGGCTTCATCCATACGCTCCCTCTCAATGCTATGACCAGATTACAGAATAGACAGAGGGCCATAGCTCATGCTACACAGAGGCATCGACATGGCAAAAATAGGGACATGCAAAGGTTTTATCTTCAAATAATGTCCCAGAAAAAACATGTGAAACTAGATGTTAGAGAAAGAAAACCACAAAAATCGGCAAAGGGGATAGCCAAGTAGTTATTAAGAGTGGTTCGAAAGATGGCATAACCACCCATGCATTAGCATTCTTTGTTAGAAGAGGAACATCTGCTCCCTTCAACCACCCATGACAAGGATCCAATTGACACTAACCAACTCTCTAAAAAGCTAGCCGAATACCCTAATCCCATTGAGGAAAAGGAAAGGCTCTTAGAAGCCCAAGAACTGGTCAGGGTCTACCAAGCTAACCGAATACCCTAATCCCATTGAGGAAAAGGAAAGGCTCTTAGAAGCCCAAGAACAGCTGGTCAGGGTCTACCAAGCTTAGATAGAAGATGAGTTTCCCACAGCTCCATGCCCCTCAGTCTCCAATATGTAAACCTATTAAAGAAGATCAAGTATATAATAAAGAGCTCCCAATATGCAAACCTATTGAAGATGATCAAGTATATAATAAAGAGCTCCCACATCAGTCAACCCCTAATAGGCCAACACAAGCAACAGCACCACTGCGCACAGCTACCCCCACCAAGGAAATCAAGTAGCTGAATATCTTAAAAACCTAGGGGAAGACCATCTCAAAAGAACAGACACAGAGGTCCCAATCCAAATACCCTATATGAATAAGAGCTTGAGGACAACAAGCCAAGATTACCTTCCTCAAGGAACAACCTCTATTCCTAGAGACATTACAAGTCTCTCTTCCTTTCTCTCTTCTCTCTTGCTTCCTCTCTTCTCAGATCCAAATTCCCATTGGCACCTTGCTTCAAGGTAGCCCAAGCTTATGGAAAGACCTAAAAGATTGGATGAAGAGACGCCTCGAGGTAGGCATGCAAGAATCCATGGATAGCTCTAATGAGATTAAGGAAGATAAACTCATAGAACCCCACGAGATCACTGGCACCCCCACAGTTTGAGCCAATAAACACGGATAATATTTTGAAGGCGATGAACTCAATGTTGCATTGCCAATAACCTTTGATGGACTCCACGTCACTGCAATCCTAAATGGGGGGACAGGAGTGAGCGTTGTTACCAAACAATGTTAGGAAAAATGGAGGGCACTAGCCATGTATGACACGATATTATCAGGAAAACTCGCTGACGGAGCCACCGCAAGACCCATTGTTCTATTGAAGAAGGATTTAAAAATAAAGATTATTCTACTTGGCCAACCCTAAGAGGGTTAACTCCTCGATGTGAAGCCGCTAGGGGCTCACTCCACCTCTTCTTGTGTCACCCAAGAAGAGATCCAATGGCTAGAGAGCAAGAAGGAAGGAACCTATGGAGAGCTCAACCTTCACCTCCTGCAAACTAGCATGCAAAAGGGACTTGGTAGATAGCAAAGAGAGGGTAGAGAAGAAGAGAAATGAGAGCATTACCATCCCTACTTACATACACCGACAATCAAGCAATCAAGCAAGCAAGCAAGCAAGTGCACAAGGGTGGTTGCAAGATGAGGTTATCTAGTTTCATGTAGTGGGCGCCCTTGGCTTTAGCTGGAAAACAGGCATTTTTTCAAGAAGAATAGTCAATCTCTCATAGTTAGCCAAGGAGTTTCACTTCAAGGTCTTCTAACGAAACATCATATGCAAAGTTGGGCACCTAAAACTATAATCTGATCGAATATCCAATAATTACAAATCCCCTTTTCTTTGGGAACCAAGTTTGTATACAGGCCCTGTCCTAGGTTTAGACAGGTATAGTGAATGTGAGTAAATTGCCTATAACTTTTACATTATTACTCATATGATGTTCCCACTTTTCATATCACAAATACAAATAACATAGAGCTTAACTTGATTTATCGAGTAATTTTTGATGTGTTCTACTATTTTCTATATTATTTAAAAGGTATTAGAATTGTTAAAAAACATACTATTTTATCTTCCCACCACATCTACCATTTAAAATGCTCAAATTGTATGGATCTAGTGATGATTAGATTGGGAAAGATTAGTATAATGTGGGTATAAGGTGAAATTATAAATCTAACGGTTGGATTTTTGTAGATTTACTTTGGAAAATTTATTATGACTATTAGAGGCCCATTAAATCAATAGTAATTTAATTCTAGAAAATTAAATATTGAATCTTTCAATATAAAAACTCAAGGGATCAATACTCTTGTTGCCATGAATTTATTAAAAAAAATTTGGCTTGAATTGAGTATGGGAAGGTCCATTTTCAATCCTCCCAAGTGAAAATTCCCATATTGTGTCCACTCTCCCCTTTTCAAGTCTAAAACCAATCCTAGTTAGGTTTGGAAATCTAGGCTTGGTAAACTTCACAGCTTAGGTTTCATTCCATGTGTGAGGCTTGGGTAGGCACAAATCTTATATATGCATGCCACTTTATGTCCACATGAGCATCGAGAGGATCCACATAAGCAGCTTGCCACCTCAGCTTGCCACCTCCACCCTCCATGTCAACATGGTCAACCTAGTTGACTCCCCACCTCATCATCCTAGTCATCATTAATGCCACATCATCTTGCCACCTCATCATCCTAGTCATCATTAATGCCACATCATCTTGCCACCTTTGCATGCCACCTCGCACATGGTGACATGGCATGCCACATCATGGAATTGCCACATCAACCATAATAGTGCCACATGTCAAGAGAATGCCACGTGTCATACACGCTTGTGACACGTGGCATCTCCTTCCCACCTCCCCTCTTTTTTCAAAAACATATTTTTGGAAAAGTTAATTTAGTAATTTAGAGAAATAGAATATAGAAATTTAAATAATAAAATATATGTAACTTATTAAATAAAAGAATTTAAAATCACTAATTTTAAAAGATTATATTTTGGGATTAGATCAATAAAAATATTATTAAAGATCATATTATTAATTTTAAAAAAATTAATTAAATATTTCTTAAAATTTTTTTATGTAGAATAAACCTTTGAATAAAATTTAAAAAAAATACTTTATTTAAAAAAAATAGTTATATAATTATAAAATAAAAGATATATTTAAAGATCTAGTAATGATAAATATTTAGACTTGTTAATAAATATTATAAATAATATTAATTTTTAAGTGGATAATAGTTTATCCTTAATTATCTTTATGTTTATCTTAGTTATCCAATCAATCTTAGATAGGAAATCCAATGAGATTTGAAGTGGATAACCTATTTTTCCTATATAATCACATATCTCTAGTACTATCCCACACTTATCTCTAGTCTCGGGGGGGTCACTCGTATAAATATGTAAGTATCACGTGGGTTCAACAGAAGGACATTTTAAATATTTAAAACTTATAGAAATATATTTACAGATGGGATTTATTTATTGTATTTTAAAAAAAATTTACAGATTTGAATAGAAAAGGATACATTATATTCACTAAAAAATTCACAGATAAGGGACTTTTTAAATAGGCCTTGAACGCACGAACGCACGTGATATAGAGGAATAACATATAGTGACCTCCCCGAGTCTCTAGTACTATCCCATCATTGAGCCTTTATAATATTTTCTCTCTTAGCTTCCTTGAGAATGGGTTCTCAAAGTCGTAGGAGTCGGAAACATGATAGGACTAGACTCCCCCCCATCCACCAAGTTCAAGAGGAGGAGAGGAGAAGGGTAGCTCGTGAGAGAAAGAGAGAGTGGAGAGCACGTCAACGAGCAACACCTTCTGTTGGCGATGATCCAAGCCTTGCTCCTCCTCTTCCACTTCCTCTCCCTACGCCCTCTTCCCCTCCACTACCCCTTAGTTTAGATAATCCACATGAACCCGCCCTTCTTGAGTCCTCTCTTCTACAAGAACCCACCCCCCCTCCTTTGGGCGCCCTTCGTGTGGATAGGAAAGAACTATCAAAGTCAGGGGCACATCATCGTGCCCAATCTTCCATTCCTATTTCAAAGACCTCACGCCTTCATCACAGGCATGTGTGCTTTGATGCTTTGATTGATCTGCCCAACATGGCCAACTGTAGGGCGCTTTCCGACATTGGAGGTCGAAGAGAGAGGAGAGCTGGCATGGCGGTGCTACAAAGTGTTCGTCATTCCTATATAGTTAACAAGAAGAGGAACTCTACGGACGCTTTGGCGGCTCGACGGGCTATTGTGGCAGCCATAAGTAGCTCCCAAATTAAGGGTAAGGTTAGTGCCACATCTCGCATCCTTTCCATAGCACCACATGCACTTAGAGTTGGGTCTATTAGGCGACAAAGTTTAGATGCCAATGAGGTTGGTGCTATGTGGGCGAGTAGTGGTCGTGTAGCTAGGCATGATCGTCTACTAGATGAAACCACTAGAACCTTGATAGAAAGTTTTTGGGAGGAGAATTGTCGTGCATCGCCAGTTTTCAAGAAAGCTTTGCGTAAGAGAGTGACAAGAGGAGTGTTCATTGAGCACGGTGCTTGCTTTCTTGAAATGACCCAAACTGAGTTGTATTCTCAGTTTGTGGCTTCGTATCCAGAGCTTAAAATTGGGCAAAGGTCATTTGAGGGGTGTAAGCCTTGGTTTGTGAGGTACTCACGTCAGCGTGACACATGTTGTTGTCGCTACCATGTTGTTGTCGCTACCATGTTGTTGTCGCTACCATGTTGAGTTCAAACTTTTTTATGATGTGTTCTGTTCTCTTAGTGGGCATAGAGAGTTGCCTCGTAGTCCACGTGATTTCATCCACTCTCTTTTGTGTGCACGCACGGAGGATGCCCAGTTCCATAGGATGCCTTGTGTGGAGAGCAATTGCACATCATGTGGTTTACTTGCACATCTACAGATGGTAGATCTTGATGCAAGTGACCAAGAGATAGTGGCATGGCAACGTTATGAGTATGTGACACACCAGCTCCAGAGTGGTGGACAGTCCAGGAAGTTGCAGCTCCAAAGTGGTGGACAGTCCAGGAAGTTGCAGCTCGTGGACAAACATACACCACGTTGTCACTTCACATTTAGGGAGCAGATCTACCCCTACATACGGCACAATCATTGTGCCAAGTGGCAGGATCGTCAGTTCCGAGCATGCCTAGTAGAGTTTCCTATTGGTGTGGTCGTCTCTGTGATTGATTTTGCAGAGAACTACACTTTCACACCTTTTCAGGAGATACAATCTGAGTATTACTTCTCAGAGCAGGTAATGGTTATATTTTGTAATATTTGTCTTATGTTTGAGCTACATTACTTATTTGATTTTTTGTGTCCTAAACGTATGTATTGCTTACCTCACCAGGTTGCTATTATGGTCCACATTAGCTATCGACATGCAGAGGCTCATGTAGATGGGATAGCGAGTACCCCTGAGACCCGTGTCATTATTCGAGAGTATCATTTCTATATCAGTGATGATCGTTCACATGATGCACATTTTGTGCAACACTGTTTTCGTCTCCATGACGATTTTTTAGGAGATTGTGGGATCAGGCATGTCCAGCGATGGGTTTGGTCGGATGGTTGTGGCGCACAGTTCAAGTCATCACGTCAATTCTATTGGCTCTACAGGTAGTACTTATGGCTTTCTTACATTTACAATTAAACTAAATTCACTAGAACATCTTAAAGAAAACAATAACTAAGACTATCTTTTATGGATTTATAGGTGGCATGTGGAGTCTAGTATCCCAGTGATTTGGTCATTCTTTGAGACTGGTCACGGGAAGGGAGAGCATGATGGTGCGGGCGCGTGTGTGAAACGTACCTTGAGGCTGCGACATGATGCTCAGCGGTTCAGAGATGCGGGCCACGTAGTCGAGTGGTTCTCCCAACATTTGTGTGGGAGTGCAGCATCATCGTACCCCAAACGTGATGCTCGGATTGTCAGGAGATTTTTTTGGCATGTGGATGGTGGCATGATTGACCGTAGAGCCTCCCATGATTGTGACACAGTACCTGGCACCTTGGGCTTACATTCCATCAGGAGCACGTGCATGGCGGCCCCCACGATTTACACACGACGGTTTGCATGCTTCTGTGGAGCATGTATGGATGGCGATTGGTCACATTGTGCCTCGAGAGGATGGGCAGATGCATGGATACAGACATTCCTCTCCCCCGAGCATCCTTCACATCCCAGTGGTGTCTGATGAGCACACAGGTCCTGCGTTCATGGTCAGTTATGATGACCTGACAGATTTGCTACAGGAGGGTGATGTATTTGCTGTTATTGCCAATGAGGGAAATAGCGAGGGAGTAGACTACTATCTGATGAGTTGCACTAGGCCAAAGTGCATGCTTGACCAGGATACAGTGGATGATCATGGGTTTTCTTATGACGCCCATAGCATGATTGTGGCAGGCCGGTTCTACCAGCAGATTCGACTTCATCGGTCTTGAGTTCCAGCAGTGGAAGTGGGAGTTAGAGGCATTTCAGTTCTCTCATCTAGTGGTTGCTACCAGGCTCACTCTTGTTCGAGTACAGAGCCGAAAACACAGTTCTCACCCTCGTTTTTGGCTTTGAGTGGATGACCATGAGAGCAATCTAGAGCAGTTGAGAGCTAGAGAGGGTGCTGCTGATAGTGACTAAACTCAGACTAGCTGGGTTAGCTCACTTACATTGTACTTAGATCTCTATCTTGATAGTGACTAAACTCAGACTAGCTGGGTTAGCTCACTTACATTGTACTTAGATTTTTGGGCAGTGACTAACCTCAGACTAGCTGGGGTAGCTCATTTTCATTCCGATGTACTTATTTGATGTTTATATCATTATGAGTTTTCTCATTATTGAGGATCATTACATTTTAGTTGATGTTCTTGATTTTATTATATTTTTTAACACTTTGGCTATCATATTGTTTGTTGAAAATCTCCATGCCATCGTACCCAAACATGCTCCGATAGGGACCAAACTTTGATGGCATGTGGGGGTGGGTCCCCCCCACATGCTTGCAAAGTTTGGTCACAACAATCAGAGCATGTCTGGATTGGTAATTAGTGCCCAGTGTGCGGGTTTTTGAAGTCTCTTGGTGCTTAAGAGGCCATGGAAAATCCGGGCCTTCCCCATACCATCGTACCCAAACATGCTGTGATTGTGACCAAACTTTGCAAGCATGTGGGGGGGACCCACCCCCACATGCTTGCAAAGTTTGGTCCCCATCGGAGTATGTTTGGGTACGATGGTATGGGGAAGGCCCGGATTTTCCATGGCCTCTTAAGCACCAAGAGACTTCAAAAGCCCGCACTGGGCGCTAATTACCAATCCAAACATGCTCTGATTGTGACTAAACTTTGCAAGCATGTGGGGGGGACCCACCCCCACATGCTTGCAAAGTTTGGTCCCCATCGGAGCATGTTTGGGTACGATGGTATGGGGAAGGCCCGGATTTTCCATGGCCTCTTAAGCACAAAGAGACTTGAAAAATCCGGACTGGGCGCTAATTACCAATCCAAACATGCTCTGATTGTGACCAAACTTTGTAAGCATGTGGGGGGGACCCACATGCTTGCAAGCATGGGGGGGACCCACCCCCCCATGCTTGCAAAGTTTGGTCCCTATCGGAGCATGTTTGGGTACGATGGTATGGGGAAGGCTCGGATTTTCCATGGCCTCTTAAGCACCAAGAGACTTCAAAAACCCGCACACTGGGCGTTAATTACCAATCCAAACATGCTCTGATTGTGACCAAACTTTGCAAGCATGTGGGGGGCAACCACCCCCCCATGCTTGCAAAGTTTGGTCCCCATTGGAGCATGTTTAGGTACGATGGTATGGGGAAGGCCCGGATTTTCCATGGCCTCTTAAGCACCAAGAGACTTAAAAAACCCGCACTGGGCGCTAATTACCAATCCAAACATGCTGTGATTGTGACCAAACTTTGCAATCATGTGGGGGGGACCCACCCCCACTGGGCGCTAATTACCAATCCAAACATGCTTTGATTGTGACCAAACTTTTCAAGCATGTGGGGGGGACCCACCCCCACATGCTTGCAAAGTTTGGTCCCCATCGAGTACGATGGTATGGGGAAGGCCCGGATTTTCCATGGCCTCTTAAGCACCAAGAGACTTGAAAAACCCGCACTGGGCGCTAATTACCAATCCAAACATGCTCTGATTGTGACCAAACTTTGCAAGCATGTGGGGGGGACCCACCTTCCCATGCTTGCAAAGTTTGGTCCCCATCGGAGCATGTTGGGTACGATGGTATGGGGAAGGCCCGGATTTTCCATGGCCTCTTAAGCACCAAGAGACTTCAAAAACCCGGACTCGGCCCTAATTACCAATCCAAACATGCTCTGATTGTGACCAAACTTTGCAAGCATGTGGGGGGGACCCACCCCCACATGCTTGCAAAGTTTGGTCCCCATCGGAGTATGTTTGGGTACGATGGTATGGGGAAGGCCTGGATTTTCCATGGCCTCAAGCACCAAGAGACTTCAAAAACCCGGACTGGGCGCTAATTACCAATCCAAACATGCTCTGATTGTGACCAAACTTTGCAAGCATGTGGGGGGGACCCACCCCCACATTCTTGCAAAGTTTGGTCCCCATCGGAGCATGTTTGGGTACGATGGTATGGGGAAGGCCCGGATTTTCCATGGCCTCTTAAGCACCAAGAGACTTCAAAAACCCGGACTGGGCGCTAATTACCAATCCAAACATGCTCTGATTGTGACCACACTTTGCAAGCATGTGGGGGGACCCACCCCCACATGCTTGCAAAGTTTGGTCCCCATCGGAGCATGTTTGGGTACGATGGTATGGGGAAGGCCCGGATTTTCCATGGCCTCTTAAGCACCAAGAGACTTCAAAAACCCGGACTGGGCGCTAATTACCAATCCAAACATGCTCCGATGAGGACCAAATTTTGCAAGCATGTGAGGGGGACCCACCCCCACATGCTTACAAAGTTTGGTCCCCATCGGAGCATGTTTGGGTACGATGGTATGGGGAAGGCTTGGATTTTCCATGGCCTCTTAAGCACCAAGAGACGTGAAAAACCCGCACGGGCGCTAATTACCAATCCAAACATGCTCTGATTGTGACCAAACTTTTCAAGCATGTGGGGGGGACCCACCCCCACATGCTTGCAAAGTTTGGTCCCCATCGGAGCATGTTTGGGTACGATGGTATGGGGAAGGCTTGGATTTTCCATGGCCTCTTAAGCACCAAGAGACGTGAAAAACCCGCACGGGCGCTAATTACCAATCCAAACATGCTCTGATTGTGATCAAACTTTTCAAGCATGTGGGGGGGACCCACCCCCACATGCTTGCAAAGTTTGGTCCCCATCGGAGCATGTTTGGGTACGATGGTATGGGGAAGGCCCGGATTTTCCATGGCCTCTTAAGCACCAAGAGACTTCAAAAACCGGCACTGGGCGCTAATTACCAATCCAAACATGCTCCGATGGGGACCAAACTTTGCAAGCATGTGGGGGGGACCCACCCCCACATGCTTGCAAAGTTTGGTCCCCATCGGAGCATGTTTGGGTACGATGGTATGGGGAAGGCCCGGATTTTCCATGGCCTCTTAAGCACCAAGAGACTTCAAAAACCCGCACTGGGCGCTAATTACCAATCCAAACATGCTCTGATTGTGCCCCCCCCATGCTTGCAAAGTTTGGTCCCCATCAGAGCATGTTTGGGTACGATGGCATGGAGATTTTCAACAAACAATATGATAGCCAAAGTGTTAAAAAATATAATAAAATCAAGAACATCAACTAAAATGTAATGATACTCAATAATGAAAAAACTCATAATGATATAAACATCAAATAAGTACATCAGAATGAAAATGAGCTACCCCAGCTAGTCTGAGGTTAGTCATCGCCCAAAAATCTAAGTACAATGTAAGTGAGCTAACCCAGCTAGTCTGAGTTTAGTCACTATCAACGGCAACCCAATCAAAATTGTCATCTCTAACTGCCGGTCGACGTGCGCGTCGAGGCTGCTGTGCACGTCGAGGAGGCTATGCCGGCTGCGGGGGTTGTCGAATGTCTGCGGGGAGGTCTGCCTCAAAGGCAGGATCGTGAGCCGGTGCCGGTGTACTCGGGAGCTCACGAGTCCCAAAAGCTGCTATGGCCCTCTCTCTCTCTCTACGTCGTGCTAATGCAAGACGCCTCTGTCTGTAAACCCAAAATCTATAATCTGCAATGGTACGTGTCTATCACTCTGCTCGTGTAAGCTCCTCTGCTGTAAGGACACAGCTGCTCATGAGAAGCAGCACTGCTGCTAGCACCATCACCCGAGGTCTAGGGCCAGCACCACCCACGTGCTCATATGCTGTGACCTGGCTCTCATGTAGGACTCTCTGGTAAGCATCGAACTCATGTGAGCTCCACTCTATCTCAGGAGGCACCTCAGGCTCCTGGGCTCTATCGTCGAAGGCGTCGAGTCCCAAGTCAATAGCTGATGTAAAGTCAATAGGCCTGCCAGTCCTGGCATCTACTCGAACGAGGCCTGGGTGAAGATCATCGATGCCCAAAACCCTGCACGTCGCTAGGTCGACGCGTGTACGGCAGGAGGGGCATGCTGAGAACCGAACTAGCTCCTGGGTGATGCAAGACAAGTGGAAAATATGTCCACATCCCAGGGCATATCCACCTGTACTATCAATGTCCTCGATACATAAAGCGCAGCACGCATCACGTAGGAAGGGTGGTGCATCCTGCGGGAGAGGTCGTCGAAAAACCTCTGTGTGACAGGCCGTGGATATAAAGGTAGGTAAGGCACTGTCACGTCCGAGGATCTACGAAACTCTCGAACATGCAGCATCAGCTGCTCTGCCCTGTGCTGGGCAATCTGCTCCATAATCTGATGATGCTGTGCCTCAGCTCTGGAGCTCTCTACCTCGGTCCGAGCCTACGCAAAAAAGTAAAGCATTAAAATAATTGATTAGTCTCTCATTAGGTATTACTTAAAGAAATTTATAACTTAGGACCTTAATTATAACTCTTTTACGTGCAAGAGAAACCTACCTGCTGGATGTTGGACTCTCTCAGATGCTGTGCCTCTGCAGTAGCTGCCTCTGCCATCTGTAATGTAGCTCTCAGGCGGTCAATCTCCGCTCTCGCCTCTACCAACTCATGAGTGAGCCTCTCAGTGGTAGGTGTGGAAACCTACGTGACACAATCAACCATGCTGCTCATATAAAAATATAGAAAAGTATATATAAACATGTAGATAAATGACCAAAAAAACTTAAGACGTAATATATATGTAAATACCTCGACATCTATCGTCGGTATAGATCGTGAGAACTGGCGCACCACGTGCTGGATGCTCTCCGTGGTACTCCGTACGTCAATGCCGACCTGAGTGCCAAGAGCCTCTACTGTCGACAATGGCACAAATGAAGGATCTGTGGTAGGTGCTACACGAAGGGCTGGTGGAGGCCGCCTACCCTGGTCCTTGAGACGGCCTCGGCCAGCACCACCACCTGGACGATGGCTGGTGTAATCCACCTCCTCCCCTAAGACAAACTCCGCATATAACTGCTTTGCGAAGTATATGGGAATCTGGCGGTTATTCGGCATCCTCCCATATGCGGCAACATATCGACTATAGATATGTGCCGCCATACGAGGATGCGAACACCGCGAAATAGTAAGGGGCTTGCCCGCCCCAGGCCTCATCCCACGACTATCGAGGAAAAGATCTAGGTAGGCTCCATCCCTAATAGGAGCAAGATCACAGACCTGACGATATGTCAGGCCATGTGACACAGGAGCAGCGCGATGGTGGGCTATCCACTCATCTATATAAACAATATCGTGAAGGCTACGAAGGGACGCAAGCATCGCCTCCAAGTCTGCCACGATATGTAATGTAGACGGTGTGTCTCTAGCACTCCTACGAATAGCCGCTAACTCACGGTCTATCTCCGTGATGAGGTCCGCAATAGATGAGCGGCCCTCCTCGTGGCCCTCCTCGTGTGACTCCATGCTAAAACCTAAGCCAAACACAAAGGTCCAATGTGAAGGGTCTAATGCTTTAGTGCTAAACACAAAGGTCCACCCAATGTGAAGGGTCTAATGTGAAGGGTCTAATGTGAAGGGTCCAATGTGAAGGGTCTAATGTGAAGGGTCTAATGTGAAGGGTCTAATGTGAAGGGTCTAATGCTTAGTGCTAAGTAGCACTAATGAAGCTATAACACAATGCTAATGGGCTCACTAATGCTAATCCAAATCAAGAGAGCAAGGAGAGTGAAAACGGCTTGTGACAATGAGGCAAAAAAAAAGTATTCCGGTTTTATAACCTCGATCGAGGTTCGGTAACATCATGCAATTTAGGGTTTGCAAGATTAACGCTCTGGATATTAGGGTTAGTGCAACATACGGCCAAGATACACACCTAATTTTAGGGTTGGGGAAGGATCGACGGCTGAGATTTGATATTACTATCTCGTTCGAGGTACATGGACGGCCACGATTTAAAGTCATTACCACGACAAGGTATGTCGACGGTCAAGATTCATTATATACCTCGATCGATGTAAGGACCCCCAACCCATAGGGCGGGGGAATCCTTTTGATAGGCGGTCAAGTCTCATGTTATTTTTCGATTGACGACACCTCGATCTCGTAGAAATACGAGGTTACGAGCAAACGGACGGACCTAACTCTATCTCGCAAGGGAAGCGTAGTCATCCTAAAGGAAATTCTAATCCCCAGCACGAAATGTGCGTGGAGATGGAACAAGACCCACACTTGGTTCAAGGAAGCCAACGCCTTTTTTCCCCGTATTTCAAGAGGCACGGCCGCTGGCTCGGTCCCCTAAAACAAGTCTTGTTCGTGACTCTACTATTCCCTAAGTATCGTAAGTTACGACTAGTAGAAAGCTACCCGACTGATCGGGTCCACCCATCCTTAGAATGGTACCGTCAGGGCATCCATTCTCCCACTTTCCACGCACTCACCCGTTCAATTATTTTCTAATTACGTCCTACCACACTGTGAAACACTTAAAAACAAATTCCTTTGTTAATTAATTACACTTGATTCCTTAAGAAAAATCTTCCTTAGCACAACATTGAAATCAACGAGCATACTTTCAGTGAAAAATATTTACAAAGACCCTGAAACCGGGCCGATATTCCAATCCAAACTCATGTCCAAACCATAACCATAACCACAATCCAATCACAGTCACAACCACAACCACAACCACATCGATGATCTAGAATTCGATCTTCCAGCCTCAACCAGCTGGGTAAACCTCATGGACCGTCTCCCCTCGTCGTCAGCCAGCCGACGAGGGCCAAGCCGTCCTGTCACCCCCTCAGGTACTGACGCTTGTACCAAACCCTCTCGCTCTTCGGAGGGGACGTCTCCTCATGAGGTGGGGGTTAAGTCACCGCACTAGCCTGGACCCACAGAACTAGGCAGCATATATACATCACCCTGGTGGTGAAAACCAATTCCCAGTGGCATAGGAGGGGATTGCCCTGGGCCGACTCCCGGCCTCGCTATATCCTCCGCCCGTCTACACAGACAAGCACGGAGTTAGCTAAGGGGGGGAGAAGCTGTACCTGCATGTTAGCAATAAACCAGCAGTATATCCAATAAAAGAAAGACATAGCCTTTATTCAATGAATTCACACATTAACAAAACCCATCGTTTTGGAAAGACAATGATTCAAAAGCAAGATTATTTTGCTATAACTTTACTTAAGAGTAACCATAAGGTACTTTAGGCCATCTATACTAGGGTTTAACCTTGGTTCCTTTCCTATTATTTCGAATTTTTGCATTAAACTTTATAAGAGAGAATTTTTACTTAAACTTATTAAATGACCAACCTGGTTATCATTTTCATGCCTATTCGCTTCAAGAGGGGCGAAGTCGATTGAAGGGACGCGATTCGCCTCGTTCCCTCCTTGGGCAGCGCGTGGTTCTTCAATTCGGCGGCGTTTCGGCGCCATAGGAGCACTAGAGTTTTAAGAGGATAGAGAGAAAACGAGGTGAATATAAGAGGTTGGGAGCGTGGAGAGAGAAGAGAGAATTCTACTGGTTCAAACGGATTCGAAAACGGACTCCGTTTGGGATAGGAAAAGCTTGTTGGGCTTATAGGCAGGAACGACCTCTTAGCCTAAGTTTAAGTCGCCGCATATGGGGGGGGGAATTGAGAGGGGTGTCCTTAACTTGGAGAGCTCTTGAGAAGAGTGTACGTCTAGGGAGGCCTAGGGAAGAGTAAGGCAAGGATTGAAGGAGAGGCACACTTTAAGTCTATTCACACGGGGGGGGGGGAGAAGAGTGTAGGACATGTCCTAGAGCTTGAGAGAGAGCTTGCGCGTAGAGGCTTGCTGGGGGCTTGTCTGGAGAAGGGGGCTGGGAGGGTCCTTTTATAGGTGCTGGAGGGTGGACGTCCGGGTACGGGAGGGTGACACCTGGGTGGTGTAGGTGTCCGGGAGAGGTGTGGGCGTGAGACACCTGGGGGTGGAGGTGTCTCGAGGAGAGAGAAAGTGTGACACATGGGGGTGGAGGTGTCCCCAAGAGAGAGAGAGCGCGACACCTGTGGATAGAGGGTTCTGGGAGGAGGGGGTACGTGTAGGGGTGTGCTGGAGGGTGCGTCTAGGTCGTGTACACGCTTGGGTGTCCCGGGCGGATTGTCGGTTTTTTTCACGGGCGGCGCCCGTGGTGGGGCCCACGCCGGCCGCCCGCCGCCCGGGGGGGTCAAAAAAATATTTTTTGACGGAAATGTCCGGCCTTGCCCCGTGACCATGGAGGCGTATTCCGTTCGTTGATTAGACGCCTGGATAGTTACTATTTTTGGTCGGAAGTTCGCAGATTAAAGGCTTAAAAGCTTAATTAAACCCATTCCGGGTGCCCGTTTTTAGTTCAGAAAAAACCATTTTAAGCGTAAAATTACACGTAGATTTCAAATTTGGATTCAAAATTACAAATTTCTAAGTAAAAATGGCTCATTTTCCAAAAATAGAAGTTTTTTGATCGTAAAAATGACAAACTAAGTTATATTTTTCAACTCTGAAGCAAGTACATTGTTATTTACAATGGGTATGTTACATCCTTCCCTACTAAAAGAACTCGAGATGTCCTCATCTCGGCACGAACTCTGGGTAATTCTTTTGGAGGGTTGACTCTTCCTCCCAAGTGGCATCCTCCTCAGGGTAATCTTTCCATTCCACTAAATGTTCCCTAAGGATTCTATTGCGAAGCACTCTTTCTCTAGAGTTGATGATTCTATTAGGTCTCATTTCAAGGACTCCCTGAGTTGGCATTACAATTTGTTCATCATCAAGAACATGATCAGGATGAGGCACATATGGCTTTAGTAAGCTTACATGGAATACATCATGGATCTTGAGGTGGGTTGGGAGGCGAAGTTTGTAGGCATGTTTTCCCAAACATTTGATGACTTCATAAGGCCCACAATACCTTGGACTCAGTTTCCTAAACTTTCCAAGAGATAAAGAACTTCTCTTTGGCCGCACTCGAAGAAAAACTGTCTCCTTGCTGAAAAATTCTGTCAGATCTTTTGGTATCAGCATAATGCTTCTGTCGATCCTGGGCGGCTTTAATATCCTTACGAATAGCTTTGGTTTGTTCTTCCATTTCTTCAAGCATTATCCTGGAGGCTTCAACCTTTAGTGTGGGGTCAGAGAAATTTAAGGGAGATAAACACTCCTGACCATAAAGAGCTTTGAATGGTGACATCCCTATGCTTTGGTGATAGGATGTATTGTAAGAGAACTCCACTAGAGGGAGATACTGAATCCACTTTCTTGGTTCACGCCCACAATAGGCTCTCAGGATGTCTTTTATAATCTGATTAACTCTCTCAGTTTGACCATCTGTTTCTGGGTGGTAAGCTGTACTGAAACAAAGTTGTGTTCCAATAGCCTGGAATAATGATGTCCAGAACTTTGAAGTGAAGTCAGAGTCCTGGTCACTGACTATTCTTTTTGGCAATCCATGAAGCCTAAAGATTTCCTTGATGAAAAGGCGGGCAATATCAGAAGATTTAAATATCTTCTTTACTGGGATAATATGGGTGACTTTGGTAAGCATATCCACAACTACTAAAAAAGAATCATACCCTCCTTGTGTTGTGGGAAGACTTGTGACAAAATCCATACTGATACATTCCCACTTCATCTGAGGAATGTCCAGAGGCTGGAGTTTCCCGGGCATTTTGATTCTTTCAGCTTTAATCCTTTGACATGAAAGGCATTGTCTGATGTATTGAAGGATATCTCTCTTCATTCCAGGCCAAAAGTAACTTCTCCTTAAGGCATTCAAGGTTTTTGCATAACCTGGATGTCCTGCTACGGGGCTATCATGAGCTTCATACAAGATCATCTTCTTCAGTGCAAGATCTTTGGGAATACATAACCTATGCATGAAGTAGAGGCATTCATCATCGAGGGTGTATCCCTTGATCAATATATTTTCCTTTTCTGTGGGTGCTTCCTTGTGAACCAGGCTTACTAGCTTTTGGTAATCAGGGTCATGAAGTGAAACCTGCTTTACCTTCTCTAGGATGGGGTTATTTGGCATAGAGATTGCACTTAGGAAGGATTTGCGACTGAGGGCATCTGCTACAACATTATCCTTTCCAGGACGAAATTTGATATCAAAATCAAACTCTTGCAGAATCTCAATCCACCTTCTTTGCCTCATATTGAGATTGGGCTGGGTGAAGATCCACTTTAAACTCTGGTGGTCAGTTACAAGCAGAAACTTACGGCCTAGGAGATAGTGTCTCCATAACTTGAAACAATGAACAACTGCAAGGAGTTCCAAATCATGGGTGGCATAATTGACTTCATAGGATTTAAGCTTACGAGAAGTGTAAGCCACAGGCCTTCCTTCTTGAATTAAGACACCACCAAGTGCAAGGCTACTAGCATCAGTGACAACCTCAAACTCTTTGGTGAAGTCAGGGAGCTTCAGAACTGGTGCTGAGGTGAGGATAGCCTTAAGTTGGCTAAAACTGATTTGGTGGATTGGTAACCATACTATCTTACATTCCTTCTTGAGGAGATCAGTTAAGGGTGCGGCTATCTTGGCATAATCCTTGATGAAGATCCTATACCATCCTGTGATGCCTAGAAACCCACGGATTTCTTTGACTGTCCTAGGGGGTGGCCATTCCAATATATCCTTGACTTTGGCAGGGTCTACTGAGATGCCCCTTGAGGAGACAATGAACCCTAGATATTCAATTTGGGAAGTGAAGAAGGTACATTTGCTTTTCTTGGCATAGAGCTTATGTTCGCGCAGTAATTGCAATACTTTGCGTACATGCTCCTCATGTTCCTCTTTTGACTGAGAATAGACCAAGATGTCATCGAAGAAGACAAGGACAAATTCATCCAAGTAGGGTCGGAAGATATCCTGCATCAGGCGGTTGAAGGTGGCGGGAGCATTGGTTAATCCGAATGGCATGACTGTAAATTCATAGTGGCCATAGCGGGTATTGAAAGCGGTTTTTGAGATATCTGATTCCTTGATCCTAATTTGATAGTAGCCAGATCTTAAATCCATCTTGGAGAAAACTTTGGATCCATAAAGTCTGTCAAGAAGTTCGTCGATGCGAGGAATGGGGTATTTGTTTTTGACAGTGACCTTGTTTAGGCCTCGGTAGTCAATACAAAGTCGAAGCGAGCCATCCTTCTTTCTCTGGAAAAGAACAGGCGCTCCCCATGGGGAATTACTAGGGCGAATGAATCCTTGCTCAATGAGCTGCCTAAGTTGTTCCTTGAGCTCTATGGCTTCGGGAAGAGACATTTTGTAAGGTCTCCTTGAAACTGATTCAGCACCAGGGATTAACTCAATCCCATGATCTACTTCTCGAGATGGGGGTAGTTTTGTAAGTTCCTCTGGAAAGATATCTGAAAACTCCTGGAGCCAAGAGGGTTCTAAATCTGGGTTGCTTTCTTCTACCTTGTTGAGTTTGACAAGGAAGATCTGTTGGCCCTTGCGCACTCCCTTAAGAAGACGATTAGCTTTGACCAAATGAAATTTGGGTTTACCTGTTTTTCCCTGGGCTGATACTACCTGTCCTTGACTATTCTTAAAGGTGATGCTTCCTTCAGCACAGTGAATGTCAGCATTGTTTGCAATTAACCAATCCATACCAAGGATTCCATCATAAATCCCTAATGGTAAGCTTCTAAAATACCCATGGGTTGATTCACCATCCAATTCAAATTCAAGATCTCCCACACAATGTCGGGATACTTCTTCTTTTCCACTAGCTAATTCAACAATCATTGCTTGGGCTGGTTTTTGATCTAACTGTAACTTACGCAAGCATTTTGGAGAAAGAAATGAATGCGTACTACCACAATCGACCAAAAGCTGGAAATATCTACCTTGATAAGTAGCCGGAGCTTGGATAACAGAAAACTGCTGATTAGGTCCTTGATGTTCTATAGCTGCATGAATGGTGGCTTGCTCTTCTTCTTCCATCTCTAAAGTCGGTTCACCAATCATAGAGCAGACACGGGCAGTCACTCCACGACCTCTACCACGTCCACCACCACCTCGTCTAGCTTGGCGGTTATTAGGAATCCCACGACCTTGAACTACCTGGCCGCCTTGTGGAGCAGCAGTGACACTAGGATTGAAAGAGGGTCTTGCAAGTTTGGGGCATTCATTCCGGAAGTGGCCAACTTCATTGCAATAAAAGCACCTTTGGTCCCCATAGGATTCTGAAGTGGAATTAGCATAACTGCGGGGGACAAAATTATTGGGATACTGACCAATAGTGTTGTGGCGGAAATTCGATTGGTAATTCCTCTGAAGGCGCCCCCTTGGGTTAGACTCAGGATAGACTCTCTTCTTTGCTTGACCACTCTTTATTTCTTTAGCCAGAGGTTTGGCTCGGGTAAGAGCATCTTGCAAGGTAGTTGGCCTCATTGCCTCAAGGCGAGAATCCAAAGGTTCATTCAGCCCTTGGCAAAATCGGGCCACTTGTTGAGTGATCGACATAGGTGGAGCATATTTGCCAAGTGTGACAAATTTTGAGTAGTATTCCTCCAGGGTTAAGCTAAGCTGCTTGAGGCTGAAGAACTCGTTCATCTTAATAGATTCATGAGATGGGGGAAGATAACGGCCCTTCACAGCTTGCTTAATGTCACTCCAGGTTTGGGTATCTTCAGTGACGCCCTTATCTCGGCACCATTGCTTCCACCAAAGTTTGGCGTCCCCAGTAAGACGGAATCTGGCAAGCATGGATTGATTCCCAATTCCTGTACCAGCAGCCGAAAAGTAATCGTCCATGGCTTCTATCCAAACTTCCGCATCCCTTTCAATCTTTGAGCCTGCCCCATTAAATGAGGGAGGTTGCATTTGTTTGAGGAGAAGCTTCTTCTCCTGTGTATCTGTATATAATGCATTGGGAGCAAGAAGTTGACGATCCTGGTTATCAATAAGAAGCTAAATTTAGAATCATGTCACTTAGGCGGTTTAATATACATAAGACAATGAGTGTGAAAATCAAAACCTTTTATTCCAAGCTTTAATATTTACAAGTAAACCAAGCCATTTACAAGTAAACCAAGCCATTTACAAGGATTGGACTAAATCCAATCTTATTTATTTACATGGTAGTCCTCTAAGGATCCTAATAAAGATCTGCGGTGGTAGCATTGAAAAAGTAGGGGGGTTCTCCCATGGTTTCAAGAACTCGATAAGTCTCTGGTAGGGGAGGTAAACCTCGTCTAGAAAGACGGGTAACGGCTACTCTATCAGGGGATACAACTTGAGTCACCTTATCATAAACCCAACGATTCTGCAGCATGCGATTCCCATCGATAGTGACATAGGTGTTACGAGGAGTGCCAATAAGCCAGAACAGGCGAACCATCCGCAACATCTCGGCATATCGGATCCGCCTCAAGTCGTTGGTGAGATTGCCGACGTGCTCAGCTCGAATGATGAAATAGGTAGATCGACGATGCCAATACTCAGTTCTGTTCCATCCCCTTTCGATGCGAGTGTAAAGAGGAAGGGTTAGCTTGTCTACAATGTGCATCATAGTGTCACGGAACTCGAATTCGGAAGAGCGACAAGCAGTCATGAACATGCATTGGAATACCAGGAAGCGAGAATAGGGATCCATCTCGTCCTCCTGCATCCAGCCGTAACTAGATTAGTTTAACAAGAATTCCTAGAGCAACAAGAGAATACAATATAAAATCTCCCAAGTCTAAACCTGCTCTGATACCACGTGTAAGGACCCCCAACCCATAGGGCGGGGGAATCCTTTTGATAGGCGGTCAAGTCTCATGTTATTTTCCGATTGACGACACCTCGATCTCGTAGAAATACGAGGTTACGAGCAAACGGACGGACCTAACTCTATCTCGCAAGGGAAGTGTAGTCATCCTAAAGGAAATTCTAATCCCCAGCACAAAATGTGCGTGGAGATGGAACAAGACCCACACTTGGTTCAAGGAAGCCAACGCCTTTTTCCCCCGTATTTCAAGAGGCACGGCCGCTGGCTCGGTCCCCTAAAACAAGTCTTGTTCGTGACTCTACTATTCCCTAAGTATCGTAAGTTACGACTAGTAGAAAGCTACCCGACTGATCGGGTCCACCCATCCTTAGAATGGTACCGTCAGGGCATCCATTCTCCCACTTTCCACGCACTCACCCGTTCAATTATTTTCTAATTACGTCCTACCACACTGTGAAACACTTAAAAACAAATTCCTTTGTTAATTAATTACACTTGATTCCTTAAGAAAAATCTTCCTTAGCACAACATTGAAATCAACGAGCATACTTTCAGTGAAAAATATTTACAAAGACCCTGAAACCGGGCCGATATTCCAATCCAAACTCATGTCCAAACCATAACCATAACCACAATCCAATCACAGTCACAACCACAACCACAACCACAACCACATCGATGATCTAGAATTCGATCTTCCAGCCTCAACCAGCTGGGTAAACCTCACGGACCGTCTCCCCTCGTCGTCAGCCAGCCGACGAGGGCCAAGCCGTCCTGTCACCCCCTCAGGTACTGACGCTTGTACCAAACCCTCTCGCTCTTCGGAGGGGACGTCTCCTCATGAGGTGGGGGTTAAGTCACCGCACTAGCCTGGACCCACAGAACTAGGCAGCATATATACATCACCCTGGTGGTGAAAACCAATTCCCAGTGGCATAGGAGGGGATTGCCCTGGGCCGACTCCCGGCCTCGCTATATCCTCCGCCCGTCTACACAGACAAGCACGGAGTTAGCTAAGGGGGGGAGAAGCTGTACCTGCATGTTAGCAATAAACCAGCAGTATATCCAATAAAAGAAAGACATAGCCTTTATTCAATGAATTCACACATTAACAAAACCCATCGTTTTGGAAAGACAATGATTCAAAAGCAAGATTATTTTGCTATAACTTTACTTAAGAGTAACCATAAGGTACTTTAGGCCATCTATACTAGGGTTTAACCTTGGTTCCTTTCCTATTATTTCGAATTTTTGCATTAAACTTTATAAGAGAGAATTTTTACTTAAACTTATTAAATGACCAACCTAGTTATCATTTTCATGCCTATTCGCTTCAAGAGGGGCGAAGTCGATTGAAGGGACGCGATTCGCCTCGTTCCCTCCTTGGGCAGCGCGTGGTTCTTCAATTCGGCGGCGTTTCGGCGCCATAGGAGCACTAGAGTTTTAAGAGGATAGAGAGAAAACGAGGTGAATATAAGAGGTTGGGAGCGTGGAGAGAGAAGAGAGAATTCTACTGGTTCAAACGGATTCGAAAACGGACTTCGTTTGGGATAGGAAAAGCTTGTTGGGCTTATAGGCAGGAACGACCTCTTAGCCTAAGTTTAAGTCGCCGCATATGGGGGGGGGGAATTGAGAGGGGTGTCCTTAACTTGGAGAGCTCTTGAGAAGAGTGTACGTCTAGGGAGGCCTAGGGAAGAGTAAGGCAAGGATTGAAGGAGAGGCACACTTTAAGTCTATTCACACGGGGGGGGGAGAAGAGTGTAGGACATGTCCTAGAGCTTGAGAGAGAGCTTGCGCGTAGAGGCTTGCTGGGGGCTTGTCTGGAGAAGGGGGCTGGGAGGGTCCTTTTATAGGTGCTGGAGGGTGGACGTCCGGGTACGGGAGGGTGACACCTGGGTGGTGTAGGTGTCCGGGAGAGGTGTGGGCGTGAGACACCTGGGGGTGGAGGTGTCTCGAGGAGAGAGAAAGTGTGACACATGGGGGTGGAGGTGTCCCCAAGAGAGAGAGAGCGCGACACCTGTGGATAGAGGGTTCTGGGAGGAGGGGGTACGTGTAGGGGTGTGCTGGAGGGTGCGTCTAGGTCGTGTACACGCTTGGGTGTCCCGGGCGGATTGTCGGTTTTTTTCACGGGCGGCGCCCGTGGTGGGGCCCACGCCGGCCGCCCGCCGCCCGGGGGGGTCAAAAAAATATTTTTTGACGGAAATGTCCGGCCTTGCCCCGTGACCATGGAGGCGTATTCCGTTCGTTGATTAGACGCCTGGATAGTTACTATTTTTGGTCGGAAGTTCGCAGATTAAAGGCTTAAAAGCTTAATTAAACCCATTCCGGGTGCCCGTTTTTAGTTCAGAAAAAACCATTTTAAGCGTAAAATTACGCGTAGATTTCAAATTTGGATTCAAAATTACAAATTTCTAAGTAAAAATGGCTCATTTTCCAAAAATAGAAGTTTTTTGATCGTAAAAATGACAAACTAAGTTATATTTTTCAACTCTGAAGCAAGTACATTGTTATTTACAATGGGTATGTTACAATCGAGATATTTAAACGGCCGAGATCGCATCTTCCAACGTACGTGAATGGATGGTATAGATCGCGTTTACGTATCTCGATCGAGATAATTGGACGATGGATATTGCATCTACGTATCTCGATCGAGATATTTGGACGATGCAGATTGTGTCTCTGTATCTCGATCGAGATATTTGGATGGTTGAGATTTGATCTCAGTATCTCGATCGAGATATGGGGACGGTGGAGATTGTATCCCATTACCTCGAACAATGAATGGTCGCGATTTGATGTTAATTTCTCGTTCGAGATACGTGGACGATGGAGATGTGCTGGTCAAATATGCCTAGGGGAATACAGCGTGGCCCTGATGTGGATCCGAGTGGCATAGATATCTCGATCGAGATAATGTGGTGGCGGTGACATGGATTGGTGACATGGATGACGCCTGGAAACCCGGACTTGCTAGCGTGGCATTAGTTGGCATCTCGATCGAGATATGTCGATTTAGGCTCGGGAGGCACGTGTCGTCTTTTAATTCGCGGCACTATCACGATCGAGGTACTCCGCCCGAGATGCATGGATGTCCCAATTTTAGAGAGAGTGAACGAAAGTGAGCACCCTCATCTTGCAACCACCCACAAATCAACATGCATCCACAAGCTCAAATCAGAGAGAGAGAGAAGAGGCAAGCTCAAATGAGAGAGAGAGAGAGAGAAGAGGCAAGCTCAAATGAGAAAAATGGGATTGTCCCCTTATATTTTATAAAATGAGAAAAATGGGATTGTCTCCTTTTATATTTTATAAAATGACTTATATACAAGAGCTCATAGTTACAATGGCCGACCGCCCATTGACAATTGGGGGCCCGAAACTAGTCTTCCTAGTCTTTCTAGCTATATTCCTCATGACCGGAATTACACAAGTCGTAAGCTCAATCATCCCATGTCTCTTATACAATCAGTGCATTGTGCAGTTACAAAAGATAGATTACAAAGAGTGTAGCCACGCTAAAGGTAATGTTAATCAAAGTGGTTAACATACCCCCCTCCCTAATGTAGATCCGTCCTCGAAGCTCGCTAGATCTATCTATAATAGATCGAATAGGTTCAGATGAAGTCGTGACATAAGGTTGGAGTAGGGGGAGCTCGATGGAAGACCTTGTAGCTTGCCCCAGCAGGTGGTCTCCATCATGTCTTTGAAGGTCTATAGGCTCGAGGCGGCGGGCATCCACATGATGTGCTCATAGTAGCCAAAAATCTTCTTGAGGGTTGGGCCTTTGTTGATGTCGAAGATCAAACCCCGTGCGCCTTCATGGTAATGGTCTCAATCTGAAAGGACTCCAGTAGCATGATGATCAAGTGGAAGAAGCAAATTGTTGCGATCATCACAGCTGGGTCTGGGACTTAGTTGTTAAAGTGTCTGATCATCATGTCTTCAGTACATGGCTGCTGCGCGCTGACGGAGGACCAAACCAAGGAAAGTTGAATTTAAGCTTAGGGTTCGACTTCTCCTCATGGAAAACATGCCACCCCCACCGTCTTCGTTTAGGAAGGTAGTCTGTGCTGATGTAGACTGTGTGAGGTGCGTTGTAGTAAGTCTCCCAGATGAAAGGTTTGAAGAGGAAAGGGTGCCTTTAGGTCGGTCGCTTGCCATAAGTTCAAATGTGATGGGGCAAGCACCGGCTCGTGTGTTGAGATGCCAAGCTCAACATGAGCTGACACTCACGAGGCACCTCCATGACCATTTGACATTTACATCACTAGCAGATTTGGTAGTAGCAAAGACATATCTTCGCTAGAGATTCTACAGCTGGGGGCTATACAGACTAGTCCACACCTACCCAACCACCACTCCACTTAGCGTGTTTATATTATAGACCGCTTGTATATACTCTATTATGTGTGTTAGTCACTTTAGACCTCTTCTTTGTAGACCTCTTCTGTTGTATGAAGAAGAAGAAGAATTTTTAGCCTCTCACCTTGTGTGTTCTCTTCTAGTGTGTGTGAGTGTGTGTGTGCTTTACAAGAGCTCAAGCTCTCTTCTCCCCTGCATCTTTTCATGGTATCAGAGCTTGTTTCATGCTAAGGGGGCTGAGCAGCAACAAGCAAGATAAGCACAGGAAGCGGTACGAGGGTAAGAGCTTCATCTACTCTTCCCCCTCCTTTGTGTTGGTTACTACACCCTTGTCGTGAGCTCTTCGGGAGGCACCGGCAAACGAACTCCAGTTGAGGAGCTTTCTTTGTGGGAGCGGAGCTTAAGGGCAACTATACTATTCTTTGGATGATATTTTCAGGCCGAAAACACGTTTTGGGTGTGTCTGGACCTCCATTTTTCAGTTCAAAGATGTTCACGGGCAGAGTGGATAAGTTTTGATTCTCTACAGAACTCTGTTTTTGGAACTGTATGAATGGTGATTGGTTGTGAGACACTCTGTGTACTACAAAGAGGTCTCAAAGTTGGCATTGGGTGTATGTATGCAAATTGAGGTCACTGGTTGTAGCAGTTTGGGTGCAATATAGTATTGCTGTGGGAGAATATAACAATTAGTGCAGGTCCAATAAGAGTGTTGTTTTTGGTAAATTTGTGTTGCAGACAAGATGTCGAATGATGGAATAAACCAGAATATTGCAGAGAAGCTTGACAAGAACAACTTCCATGCTTGGAGGTCTATATTAACAAATTTCTTGATGGGAAAAGGTTACTGGGAAGGTGAACATGAGGAGGCACCAGGGATATTAGAGATTAATCGAATTGTTATAGGTGTAAAAGAATTCAAGGATTGGAATCAAGGAGCAAGGAAAGTCATGTATTGGCGGCATATAGGACACTACTATGATTGGGAATGTACAGGATGCCAACTCACCTAAGGATTCAATATATATATAGGACACTATGATTGGGCATATACAGGATGCCAAGTCACCTAAGGAGGCATGGGACACCTTGGTGAAGCTATATGAAACTAACACCAAGGCACAAAAGATTCAGTTGAAGAATGAGCTTCATATTGTGGAGAAGAAAAATATGTCTGTGAATGATTATGCCTTGAAGATCAAGGGCATTGTGGAATCCCTTGCATCAATTGGTGTTTTTGTTTGATGATGATGATAAGGTGAAGTGTGTGTGGTCTCACGCCACAATTCAAGGCGTCTATTCAAACTTGGGAGAATATTTCCAACTTTAGAGATTTGGTGTCAATGTGGATCATTGAAGAGAAGAATTTGGGTGAAGATCAATAGTATTCACAAAACAAAAATAGTACAGAGTAGCATGCCTTCTACACAAGTGCAGGTAGAGGTGCACGTAGAGGTCATGGATGTGGCTAAGGTGGTGGCCAAACAGGTAATCAGAATTATGGTAAGTAGCAGCCATAGTCCTAGGATTCGCAACAACAACACACACACAGATGGAAGAGGCGAGTTTAGAGGTAAGGGGGAGTCAAAGAGGTCATGGCCTGCTATAGCTATACATGATGTAGCATGAGAGGAGAAGTTTACTAGTAAGAAACCTGATTTGTCTCACTTGAAAGTTTTTGGATGTATTGCATATGTGTATGTGCCAGATGAGTTGCGTACTAAACTAGATCCAAAGGTAGAAAAATGCGTGTTTATTGGGTATTCCCTTGAGCAAAAGGGATATAGCTGCTATAACTGCTACACGTGAATTGAGGGTAAGCAAGGATGTAGAAAAATGTGTGTTTATTGGGTATTCCCTTGAGCAAAAGGGATATAGATGCTATAATTGTGCTACACGTGAATTGAGGGTAAGCAGGGATGTTGTTTTTCAAGTCAGCAATCACAGTCATTGAGTGGATGAGGAGAGTCCTCATCCAGTGGTATTGTTGATAGACCATGGAAGTGGCAAGTTGCATCATAATACAAGTCGTGAAAAGGTATATCACATAAAGGTAAAGAGAAAGTGGTTGAGCCCCTTCGTATGCCTGATATTTATGTAGGGCATTCTCTTGTTGTTGATGGAGAGTCTAGTGGCTCGGAGATGAGCCTTGATAAGGAACTTGGGATTCCAGGAATGAGGACCCCTGTGTGAAGAAGGCTATAGAAGCCATGAATACAAAGTTACAAAGATCTAGATGAGTCAAAAACCCTATGCAAGAGATTGACTTATGATGGTTATGTGGCACATCACTATGCTTATATGGCAAAAGTTGTGCATGTTGTAGAACCCTGTGCAAGAGGTTGACTTATGATGGTTATGTGGCACATCACTATGCTTATATGGCAAAAGTTGTGCATGTTGTAGAACCCTGTGCAAGAGGTTGACTTATGATGGTTATGTGGCACATCACTATGCTTATATGGCAAAAGTTGTGCATGTTGTAGAACCCTGTGCAAGAGGTTGACTTATGATGGTTATGTGGCTATTGGAAATGTGTGTTGGGAGAAAGCTATGGATGAGGAGATGGATGCATTGTATGAAAATGAGACTTGGGATTTGGTGCCATTGCCTAAGGGCAAGAAAGCTATTGGTTGGTAAGTGGGTGTATAACGTGAAACATAACAATGATGGTAGCATAAGCATATACAAGGCTAGATTGGTAGCCAAAGGATATGCACAGACACATGGGATTGATTATGAGGAGACATTTGCCCCAGTTGCAAAGATGGCAACTGTGAGAGCCATGATTGCAGTGGTTGCAGCTAAAGGCTAGTTTTTACATCAAATGGATGTAAAAAAAATGTGTTCTTGCATGGTGACTTGCAAGAAGTGCATATGGATCAGGAACTAGGTTTTGAGGATACAGATCACCCAGAGTATGTATGTAAGCTTGATAAGGCTTTGTATGGGGGGCTGAAGCAAGCTCCACGAGCATGGCATGATGACAAGATTGCTAAGTATCTTGTCACTATTGGTTTTCATATGGCAGATTCCTTAGTATATCTTGTCACTATTGGTTTTCATATGGTAGATGAAGATCACTCTTTGTATGTGTGCAAAATTTCAATAATTTTGAAAGCATAAAGTTTAGTAATACCATATGATAAAATAACTACTATTTGGATCAATATCCAATTATGGACTTGATTCCTAAGTTTTCCATAAATTAAATAGCATGAAAGCATTAAAAAGCCACTTCTTTGGCCTCTAATTGACAAGCATAGAATTACTTTTAGATTTGAGAATTGCTTCATGAAGCATCATTTGAATATAGAATAGGTCATAGGAATGACCATTCTTTGGGGGAGAGAGAGATATGCTTTAAAAAACATTTAATTTAAGCATAAATGAAAACTTTATAAAATTTATCACTAAAATGTATTAGAGAGCTTCAATTGCATTAAGGAGCCATTCAATTGAATACTTCTCAAGCTTGAGAGGGGTTGAGAAGTGAGAAACATTTAGAAATTAGAAAAAAGACTATAAACTCGCACTTTACCTCTTGTTTTGCTTGATTCTTTAGTCGTTGGTGGAGAGGCCCTCAACCAATCAATTGGTTAGTATGTTGAGGAAGGCTCCAAAGAAGGTTGAAGAGAGAGAGACTCCATTCTCTCCAAATTGTAGAGGATAATAGAAAATATCATTATTTCAATATAATATTGGCATGGTATAGTTCACATATATTTTTACAAAGGTCTAAGGATCTATTTATAGGTGAGGGAGGCCTCTAATCAAGTCCAACTAGGTTCTAGAATTTTTTAGGTTTAGTTTGGCTGAATTTGGACAAGATTTAGACCTAGTTTGGCTCCCTTTTTGTTAGACATCCGTAACGCCGCTACGGGCGTTACCACAAGAGGGGACGGCCTTTGGCTCGGCCTCTGGCTCACCACCCAGCCATAGAGGAAGAAATGAGGATTGCCCCTCATCCCCCAGGCTATATAGTGTGTGGCCTGCCGTCCACACTAGCCTGGCCGCCCATGACTCCACATGGTTACAGCCTACGTGACATTACCCCCCCTTAAGAAGAGTTTTCGTCCTCGAAAACAAACTGGGGAAACCTTTTGGAAATTGCACTACAGCGTTCCCAGGTAGCTACCTTCTCATCCCTATCTGTCCATTTAACAAGTACCTCCTGGTACACTTTATGTCGGGTCTGTCTATCATGATACTGTAGAATCTTTTCAGGTTCATGTGGTATCTTTGGTGGCTCTATCAAGTCCACCAAAATCTCTGGAGAAACTGCGTTCTCTAACCCGTGAACTGATTTCTTCAGTTTACTGACATGGAAGACAGGATGGACTTGAGAACTCTCCCATAACTCAAGTTTATATGCTACGTCCCCAATCTTGTTAAGGATTTTAAAAGGACCACAATATCTCGGAGAAAGTTTATCACACTTTCCCGTTTTCATGGTTTCTGACTGCGCAGGAACCTTGAGGAATACAAAGTCACCTTCTGCAAAGGTCACCTTTCTTCGTCCTTTATCCGCATAAGTTTTAGCGCGATTCTGAGCGCTACAAATGCTCTCACGTGCGGCTCTGAGCATATCATTCATATCTTCAAGGAAATCCTTGACAGATTGAATCTTCTCCTTTTCTAGGCCTACAGCCATTGGAGATCTCGGCTGGAATCCATACATTAACATGAATGGTGTAAATCCAGTTGCTGAGTGTTTGGAGCTGTTATAGGCAAACTCCAGTAAGGGTAAGTACTCTTCCCAATTAGATTGCTTTTTACTAACATAAGAACGCAACATATCCTCTAGAATTTGGTTAACTCTTTCAGTTTGACCATCAGACTCTGGATGATCTGTCGTACTCATACTCAGAGTAGTATCCAGCTTTTTGAAGACTTCCTTCCAAAAATGACTGTTGAACTTTCTATCTCTATCCGACACTATATCTGCGGGCAGGCCATATAGCTTGTAGAGATGTTCAATAAAGAGTTTTGCCAACTCTGGTGTTTTAACAGTTTTCTTCGTGGCAATAAACTTTGCCATTTTAGTTAACCTGTCCACTACCACCCACACCGAGTCATTCCCTCTCGTCTTGGGTAAACCAGTAATAAACTTTGCCATTTTAGTTAACCTGTCCTACCACCCACACCGAGTCATTCCCTTGACTCGTCTTGGGTAAACCAGTAATGAAATCCATGGAAATGCTTTCCCATTTCCCTTGAGGAATCTCTAGCGGATGGAGTAGTCCTCCAACCTTAAGACGTTCATGTTTATTGACCTGGCACTTATTGCATTTCAGCACATAAGTCTGGACGTCCTTAAACAAACTAGGCCAATAAAACTGTCTTTTTACTAGTGCATAGGTCTTCTGAATCCCAGGATGATCCGCACTTAGACTATCATGACTTTCTTTAAGAATTTGGGCCCGAAAGTCACCAATAGTTGGTACACATATTCTACCCTTGTAGAGTAAGTACCCGTCGTCAATGGAGTAATTAGCATATTTCTCCCCCCGACGAAGTTTATCACTCCCCTTTGAAGCTGTGGCAGTCAAAGGTGATGAAGGGCCTACGTCAGAACTCTCCGGTTCCAAACTATACCCAGAAGACACGGCTAGTCTCTCCGGACTAACTCTTGCTTCCCTTCCCGTTGCACCTTCGGCCAGTCTCTCCGGACTAGCAATACGTGCCAACGAGGGAGGTGGTCGCATCTGTGAAGAAGTGCGTACGTGTACAGCACGCCAGACCTCTGTAAAAGATGGATCGTGCTCACATAAACCACGTAGGGACTTCAAGAAATCATTCTTGAAGACTGTAAAACTAAGTTCATTAATCTGTGGCATGCGACTAAGTGCATCTGCCACCACGTTATACTTACCTTTCTGGTAACGTATCTGAAGGTCAAACTCCTGTAGAATCTCCGCCCACCGAGCTTTTCTACCCTTCAGTTCATTTTGACTTGAAAGCCATTTCAGACTTTCATGGTCCGTCCGGACCTCAAAAGTGGCACCATATAAATAGTGTCTCCACTTTTTCAGTGCATGAACTATCGCTAGTAACTCTTGCTCGTAAGCCAAGTAGTTACGCTGCGCACGATCTAACTTTTTACTTTCAAATGCAATTGGGCGTCCCCTTTGCATAAGTACGGCCCCAATGGCCTCGTTACTAGCGTCTGTTTCTAAAACAAACGGCTCATTCGGATCGACAATTGTCAAAATAGGTGCAGCTGCTCTACGGTCACCTTGAGCTTGTCAAAGCTTTTCTGTTGGGCGTCCCCCCAACTAATGTTTTTTGTTTTTGACCGTAACTGGTCAGTCAACGGGACTGCGATCTTCGCGTAGTCCTTCACATACTATCGGTAGAACCCCGACATGCCAAGAAAAATCTACAGTTCCTCGAGATTTTTCGGCGCTGGCCATTTAAGAATAGCCTCTACTTTTTCTGGCTCCATCCGCGTACCATCGGCGGATATAATATGGCCAAGGTAGTGAATTTCTGTTTCAAAAAATTCACATTTGCTTTTCTTTGCAAATAATTTGTGCTCTTGCAACAACTTGAACACTAGACACAAATGCTCTATGTGTTCTTTCTGTGTCTTACTGTACACAAGAATATCATCTAGGAAAACTACTACGAATTTTGCCAGATATGGACGTAAAATACTGTCCATCAGCGTCATAAACATCACTGGAGCATTGGTTAGCCCAAATGGCATAACCAAAAACTCAAAATGCCCGAAACGGGTCCTAAATGCTGTCTTCGCAACATCTTCTTGTTTAATTCTAACCTGATGATACCCAGATCTCAGGTCTATTTTCGTGAAGTATCTCGATCCATAGAGTTGATCAAACAACTCATCCATGCGTGGCATCGGATACTTGTTCTTAATCGTTATCTGATTAAGAGCCCTATAGTCTATGCACATCCGCATAGATCCGTCTTTCTTCTTTACCAGAAGAATAGGCGATGCCCACGGACTTGAACTAGGCCGAATAAAGCCTTTGTTCAAATATTCCGTTAATTGTTTTTCCACCTCCTGTGCCTCGGAGTGGCTTAATCTATAAGCAGGTTTGCTTATAGGTTTTGATCCTGGCATAACTTCGATGCCATGGTCTACTTCGATGCCATGGTCTACTTCCCTAGATGGTGGTAAACCATCTGGTAAATCATCAGGAAAAACATCTTGAAATTCCTCTAATAAATTCGTTAAAGTATCTACGTACTTTTTCTTTAATATCTCATTCACCTTGGATTTTTTCTTGTTTGAATCACATGCATGCCAAACAGGGTTTTCAAACAGTGGGTATCGTCCAAGGTTATATTGTTTTTCTTGTTTGTCTACGCAAACATCATTTATCGTTTCATCTACGGAAACAGAATTCAAAAGAGGGTAACAAGGATATACCTCTGCTATCTGGTCTCTGCGGACCGCTGTACACAACTCCATGGAGGAAATAAGTGGTGTGGCAGGGACAGTACGGTCGCCCTGCAGGGTGATGACTCTACCTCCATGCTCAAAACATAGCGTATTATGTAAGTAATTCCGAGCTAGACTAGGGCCCAGGGCCCAAGCCATACAGCCACTCCCTGCCTAGATATACGTCTGCTCTGGCTAAGTGCATGACCTGAAAGTTAAGCGGAGCCTTGTAGTCCTGCATAGATAATGGGACCCCCAATACTACGGTATTCCATACATATCCGTTGGCTAGGCCAACAGTATACTCATGATCACTCTGGGACCCCCAATACTACGGTATTCCATACCGTTTTGTCATATCCGTTGGCTAGGCCAACAGTATACTCATGATCACTTTGGGTCTCAGTCAATCCCAACTTCTTGACTAACGAGTAGTTCAAGAAGTGACTAGCTCCATCATCAATAAAAACTGTGACTCTACAGCCACCTATGGTGCCATACATGCGCACCATGTCATGCGGACCTACAGATAGGCTGCCACATCGCTGGTGTCACTGAACAAGCGTGATGCTCATCACAACAATTTGACACACTGTCACCTCTCTGAACTCTGCGGAACTGAGAGGGAGTCTCTGCACTGTATGCAACTGCCTAGAAGATTTACCATCTTTTTTGGGCTCGTTGCCACTCGTGCTGGCTTTAGGCTTTGGACACTCAGCCTTCGTGATTTTCCTTTCGCGCTTTAATATATTGCTCTTTCTTTTGGTTTTCGGTGTCTCTTTTTTTTGGATGGTCGCGGTTTTTTAGACCAATGACCACCCTGTCCTTCCTGGTCCGTCCTATCCCCTTGTTTGTCACTGCGGAACCCTTTTCTTTTGAGGCCTGACCTCCTCTTTTCACTACCCTCGGCCCTGCTAGAACCACCACGTGCACTACGGCGCTTGATGTCATCGAATATCTGTGCATATTGAATTGCCTCTGCTAAGTCCTTAGGCTGTAGGGGTTCTACGTACTCAAGGTAATCATCTTTGAGGTCTCGCAATGTCTGGAATGCATCGATTCCCTTTAGCTTGAGTACTATCTCCCTGTAGTTTGAGATGTACTGAGTTAGGGATTTGTTCTCCATCGAGCACTTGTCCCATAACTCCCAGCTTCTCTCTGCCTCATTAACAGGCAAAAATTCTTTTCGAAACATTGTTTCAAATTCCGTCCAAGTGGCAGGGCGAGTTGTCAAACTCATCCATCACTTGTACGCTTTGCCGGTTAATGAGAGGCTAGCCTCTACGGGCTGTATACGGCTAGGCTGCTGTCGCAGCGCGTGCAAATCTGACCACTTTGCTAGAAACATATTGACTGAGTCCTTGTTTCTCTCCTTTTCCTCGCCACCAAAACTAGGTGGCTTTAAGTCTTTTAACAATGACGAAGCTGTCGCTACGGACGGCCCCGTAGGTGCATCGGCCTGTATTCCTGCAACCACTGGCGAGGCTACGCTCACCCGTGCCGCAGGAGCTCGGCTACCACGAGGAGTCGGAGTATTAGCCGAGGTGGCTGTCAGTGCATCTAACCGTGTGGAGATGCTTTGTAGCATCGTGACTAAATCAGCTTGGACTTTACCCATAGTGTTCAATTTGGCATTAAGATATTTAAACAGTCCACTAGAGAGCTCTGTCTCTATCAGGACATCAGCAGGGTCCAATAGGTCATAGTCATCGTCGTCATAATCCAAGAGGTCCTCCTCGGTCCCCTCGGCGACGTCAGTGTTCATGTCCTCTCGCTCATCGGCCAGAAAGGGGTCATCAGCCAATGCGGCCGCTGCGGGCTCGCTGGGTCCTAAGGGAGGGTCAATAGACGAGGAGGGTGTTGGCGGATCACCAGTGATCGATAAGCGCGCTCCGGACCGTGTACGGCCTGACAATTCGGTCGGGGTCAAACCCGCGACCGAGGACAAGAGACTGGAAAAACCTAGAGAAGTAGAAGGCGGTGGGGACACACTACGCCTAGCAGACATTTTTAATTCTTGCAAAAAATAATGCGAGAACTCAGAAATTACTAAAAAAAAACGCTAATAAAAATGAGCAGTGGTGGAGAGAGAATAATAGTCACCCCCCTTTACGGTCGCCTGTCGATTTGTGTTGCGTTGCGAGCCTCTACAAGGACGCTTCCGGGATGCTCCGATCCACGAGAAAATGCCTGCAACTCATAACAAAAATTTAAATGATCGAGAGGTGCCTTGCCGGGATTATTTCTTGCGGGGATGATTCTCCTCCCCATCCGAGAGAGAGAATTTCCTTGAATTTTTTGATTTTTAATTTTCAATAAATGAATAATAAAAATTAATTTTAAAAAAAATAATTTTTTTAAATCTTTAATTTTCAATAAATGAATAATGAAAATTATTTAAAAAAAAATATTTTTTTGGGTCTCTGGCCGCCGCTGGTGGGTTGGCTGTTGGTGCTGGCCGTTGTGGCCCTTGGCCGCCGCCGCCGTTGGGGCTGGCTGGCGCCGGCGCCGCCGGCCGCCCATGGCTGGCCTGGCTGGCTGGCCGCCGCCCCCGCTGGCCGCCCATGGCTGGCCTGGCTGGCTGGCCACCGCTACCCATGGCTGGCTGGCCGCCGCCGAGCTTTAGCGCCTCACACTCACGAAATTGCAGCTTCGACTAGCTAATAAAGTTCCTGGCGTAATGCGACGGCTTGTTTCGCCCCACCGTAATGCGACGGCTTGTTTCGCCCCCACACACACACGGAATTGTTTCGCCCCCACACACACAGGGGCTGGTCGTGGGGGTGGTCTGCGCCCCCCCACTTCAACAAGGGATAAGTGGGACGGGCCGGGCTGGTTTCGCCCCAGTTCATCCCACGTTTATTTCGTGGGGGTTGGTCTGCGCCCCCCCACCTCGACACAGGTTTCAATCCTTTGAAACCTTCAACGCAGAGTATTTCGAATCGATTCAACGCAGAAAACCAAAGAAAAACAACCAAAAATTTTCTTACCTGCGATGCTGTGTGTGTCGGGGAGAGAGAGTGAGAGAGAGAGAAAGAGTTCTTCCCTTCAAAAGTCTTGGCCCTCCTTCCTCCACACACTCCCTTGTGTAGATAAGGGTGAGGAGATTGTGGATGAAAACCATCGAGTGGGCTCCGGTCCCCCGTTCGCGCGCGGACTCTCACGATCCCTTCGAACCATGCTCTGATACCAGTGTTAGACATCCGTAACGCCGCTATACGGGCGTTACCACAAGAGGGGACGGCCTCTGGCTCACCACCCAGCCATAGAGGAAGAAATGAGGATTGCCCCTCATCCCCCAGGCTATATAGTGTGTGGCCTGCCGTCCACACTAGCCTGGCCGCCCATGACTCAGCATGGGCGTCCTCTCCCACTGAATCCCGGATATGGCCATCCGGTCTGCCGTCGGCGGTCACACAGGCATTACAGCCTACGTGACACTTTTGATTTGGTTTGATCCAAGAGAGAGGAGAGATAAAAATATCACAATAGTTTTGAGTTTAAAACTCCTCCACACATGTGAAATAGGCGCCTCCTTGAAGAGCCCCCTTCTTACCAAGGTGTCAAAAATGTATCATTATATCCAAAATATCTCATTTTTTTAGTAATATTCATAGTTTTTTACTAATAAACCTTGTACTCAGTCAACTCTTCATCTTATGTGGGCATTTACTCATTTTTGGGTATTTTTCTTTTATAAATTGGATTTATCTCCTCCCCACACTTGGATTGATCCTATTGGCCCCGTAGGAACCTTAATTGGACCATAATCCAAAAATTTCTGAAAATCTAGACCCTTAGGCTAAGGTCCTTTATACATATTTTCAATTAATTCCATTTGTACATTGGCAAGTTCTTTTTGAATTTCTGTTTCAGGTGAAACCATTTTAGACACTAGGAGGATTTTTATATCCAAAAATATCTCAATTTTGGACTACCTTCCTCTAGAAATTTTCTCTCTCCAGGCTAAAATAGGGTAAAATAGGATCTTTCTTTTATTTCAGAGAGGGGAATAATTATAAGATCAGAAGGGGAGGTTCTTATACCTGTATACCTCAAAAGCTGGAAGGAGAAATCTTACAATAATCAACAACCCACAGTTTCCAAGCACCAACACTTGAGGAAAGCATCATGATCCTCTCTTAGCAACATCCATTACTATCATGGCATAAACTCTTAACACCCAAGTATGCTCTTTGTTCCTCATTTGGCACTGAATACACACAGTTTTTGAAAGAAGAACTCATCAACATTTTCATCATGCCAGATCTTCACACAATACCCTCATGCCCATGCTATATATCTTTACAAAATGATAGGATGATGCAATATACACCCACGGGACAATATTCATCAGACTTGCACAAAGGAAAATAGAGACAAGAGATATATGTCTTCAATATGCTAGCAACCCTTCATAGCTCTGGTATGATCTTGACATCACCAACTCAATGGAGGGACAAGGATAATTCATACTATCATTAGGTGGAGATGTTTAATTGTGAACAAGACATAGGCTCATCTCTATATACCAATATCAAAAAGTGTTACCTCGTTGATGCTTGGCATTATCATCATTTGAGGCAAAGATACCTTCATGACCTTCAAAAGCATTCTTCTGGGCTCGATCCTTAGCCTGTGCTTACTCTGTTTTTGTGTATCCACTTCTAAGCTTAGATTCACCACTTGGATATATATACATGTATATATATATATATACACACACACACACATATATATATACATGTATATATATATATATATATCCCTCTAAACTCTCGTTAGTATCCGCCTTCATGAGGACAACATTACAGTATCTGCTGGCTAGCCCTCTTCCCCCCCAAGATTGATCAGAAGATCACTTAGTAGAGAAATGCAACAGCAACACAAACAAACACATTCAAGCTCTACTTTCAGGCACCGGTGGGGCAACAAATACAACACACACACATTTTGCATTCAAAGGCAATAACTCAACAAAAGAAAAACATATCTCTCCTCTGTGCCATTGGGGGGTAGCAACCCAACTAAACAATCTACACTAGCATCGCCAACTTTAGTGAACTGGCAACAATAATATAAACTACACATGCACCTGTGCTCAGAGGCACCCTCACAGAAAACATCGCTCTCTGCTGCAGTAAGTGCAACATGACATACTCTCCCTCTGTGTGCCAAACCTAAACACAGCTACACACCCACTCTCTGGTTCAGACACCAGCGGCAAAAAGGAAAAACACCAACATGAGCTCTGCTAGCTCTGCACCGCTGGCTACTGAGCTCGCCATTCTGCATTCTGAGGTGGCAACCCAACGAAAAGGAAAAAATTCTCTACAGTGCCCAGAGGCGACTACCCAACCAAAAAGAAAACATTGCTCTTAGCTGCGTCAGTAAATGCAAGAAGACACCCTCTCTCTCTATGCTACCAGCTCTGCGGCAACTCAACCAAGAAAAAACCCCCTCTTCATCGCCACCCATGCCTTCCCTTTATACGATTAGAGCTCTGAAAATGTCTCTTGGTGATATATTGGGCAAGTCCTGAATCCCTTCTCCTCGTTTTGGCAACCATCATGCCTGCCATCTTTGAATTGAAATTTTCCTTCATTTACTGCTTCAAAATCCACCACATATGCATTCCTTGCATGCACATCCTCCAAAGGTCATAGATAAAATTATCTAATCTATTTCACACCCCTGGATGCCGCTAGATGCACCACCTCCTTATCTCCATCTTCAAGGTATCCTACTGTCAGCTTGTAATGTCGATAGAAAAATGGATCCTTCGAATGGATGTTCTTTAAAGAAATGTCATTTGGATCCTTCCCCCATATCAAATCAAGGATTATGGCACAATCCTTTGCTTTTTGTTAAATTTATCACCAAAGATCGGCCAACCAACATATTTGCATCAGCATGTAGTAACTTGCCACTTTCCAATGACGTTGCAGTGCTGAGATCAATACATTTCACGACACTACATCATGTTGAGACAACCCATTGAATTAAAGCCCTACATTAGACATCAGCATGTTCCATATTATCAAACTTTAGATGGTCATATTAACCTCATGATGGGGATCCCTATGCTATATGAACATGCATCTATATGAACATGCATCTATATGTACACATGTCAGAAAACCACACTCAAAAAACTCCTAACATAGTTTGCCCAACCCCTAAGTCTGCTAGATCATTTGTGACTAGCAGAGAAAAGTAAATTGAGACCCATGTCACCATTTTTCTTACGTTGACCTGCCAGCCTCAATTTCATACATGTCATCCTTAGCAATGGTCATCAATCTCGCATAATATTTCTTTAAGCACATGCCATTTACCTTGGATGTATGCAGAGTTCCATCAAGGTTAGCCAATTGGTAAGTACCATTGGCAAAGCATTCCAACACCATAAAAGGACCCTCCCACTTAACTTGGAACTTCTTCTAAAAAGTGTTGTCCAATTTGCTGTTATATCTTAACACCATGTCACCTTTTTCAATCCCTTTACTTTTGATTTTAGCATTGGTACGCTTCACATTCTCTTCTTTCATTTTCTTACAATGTTCCAAAGCTAGAGATCTATCTATTTGGACCTATTGTAGATATAAAAGTCTTTCCTTGTATACATCTTCTGGGTCAATCATCAATTTTTCAAGCATTTTAACTGTGCTGGTAATTCCACCTCAATAGGCAACAAAGCTTCCTTGCCATAGATCAAATGAGCAGGATCTTCAATGTGGTTGCTAATACAAGCAACCTCCATGTTCTCAAGAAACTCTGCAATGTCTTCATTTTTCCCTCCTAGAAACTCTAGATAAGACATCATCTTGATTGTAATTTTCCTTCCAAAGCTTGATTAGAGAAACCCTTTTTAAAAGACCCTTCCCAAAATCTCTTTTAATGGGGCCTACACTCTCTAGTGGCCTACTAAAGCTCGGTTGTCCTCAGTGGGGGCACCAAAAAGATGACAGAAATTTGTGGTAGGACTCTCAATGCCTCTCTATAGCTCCTCTGCCTCTTTGATCTTAGAAGTATTGTGCTTTAAACCCTCCCAATCTACCTGGAATATACTGATCCATCAACATACTTGAGCATCAAAATCTACTAAAAGCATTAGGAGTACCACCCTTGAAAGGGCAAGGGCCCCTTCGAATACCAGCAATAATCAACAACCCACACTTTCCAAGCACCAACACTTGAGGAAAGCATCATGATACTCTCTTAGCAACATCCATTACTATCATAGCATAGACTCTTAACACCCCAGTATGCTCTTTGTTCCTCATTTAGCACTGAATACACACGGTTTTTAAAAGAAGAACTCATCATCATTTTCATCATGCAAGATCTTCACACAATACCCTCATGCCCATGCTATATATCTTTACAAAATGATAGGATGATGTAATATACACCCAAGGGACAATATTCCTCAGACTTGCACAAAGGAAAATAGAGACGAGATATATGTCTTTAATACATGTTGGCAACCCTTCATAGCTCTTGTATGATCTTGACATCACCAACTCAATGGAGGGACAAGGATAATTCATACTGTCATTATTGTGAAATAGACATAGGCTCATCTCTATATACCCATATCAAAAAGGGTTACCTCGTTGATGATTGGCATTACCATCATTTGAGGTAAAGATACCTTTATGACCTTTAAAAGCATGCTTCCGGGCTCGATCCTTAGCCTATGCTTTCTCTGCTTTTGTGTATCCACTTCCAAGCTTGGATTCACCACTTGAATATATATATATATATATATATATCCCTCCAAACTCTCGTTAGTATCTGCCCAAACTCTCATTACAGTATCTGCTCGCTAGCCCTCTTCCCCCAAGATTGATCAGAAGATCGCTTAGTAGAGAAATGCAGCAGCAACACAAACAAAACAAACACATTCAAGCTCTACTTTCAGGCACCAGTGGTAGCAAATACAACACACACACACATTTTGCACTCAAAGGCAATAACTCAACAAACAAAAAACATATCTCTCCTCTGTGCCATTGGGGGTAGCAACCCAACTTAACAATTTACACTGGCATCGCCAACTTTAGTGAACTGGCAGCAATAATATAAACTACACATGCACACACCTGGAGCGTCCAGCCACACACGGCAAGAAAAAACAAAAGAAATACCTTTATGTGCTCAGACGTGCTGTCTGCAGACAGCCATCAAACCAAAGGAAAAAAAAACACACATGAGCTCTGTGCTCAGAGACCCTCACAGAAAACATTGCTCTCTGTTGTGGTAGTAGTGCAACATGACATACTCTCTCTCTCTCTCTCTGTGCCAAACCCAAACACAGCTACACACCCACTCTCTAGGTTGTCAGGATCAACCACCACCAGCAGAGCGACAAAAAGGAAAAACACCAACATGAGCTCTGCCAGCTCTGCACCGCTGGGCTCGCCATTCTGCATTCTGAGGCGACAACCCAACGAAAAGGAAAAAATTCTCTACAATGCCCAAAGGCGACTACCCAACCAAAAAGAAAACATTGCTCTTAGCTTTGCGGCAGTAAATGCAACAAGATACCTTCTCTCTCTCTGTGCTACCAGCTCTGTGACAACCTCAACCAAGAAAAAAACCCCCTCTTCATTGCCATCCACGCCTTCCCTTTATATTGTTAGAGCTCTAAAAATGTCTCTTGGCGATATCGGGCAAGTCCTGAATCCTTGCTCCTCGTTTGGCAACCATCACGCCCACCACCATCTTTGAATTGAATTTTTCCTTCGTTTACTGCTTCAAAATCTGCCATATATGCATTCCTTTCATGGCCATCCTCCAAAGGTCATAGCCCTTATCCTTCATAAAATTATCTAGTATATTTCACACCCCTGGATGCCGATAGTTGCACCACCTCCTTATCTCCATCTTCAAGGTATCCTACTATCAGCTTGTAATGTCGATAGAAAAATGGATCCTTAGAATGGATGTTCTTTGAAATAATGTCATTTGGATCCTTCCCGCATATCAAATCAAGGATTATGGCATAATCCTTTACTTTCTGTTAAATTTATCACCAAAGATCGACCAACCAAAATATCTGCATCAGCATGTAAACACCCAGCCATTTGAAAATACAATCGGTGTGAGTTGTAGTTTTGAGAGACCCAAGAAATCCTTTAAAAACAATCCAAATCTAGCACACCAAAAGAATCTTTAACGTGCCCAATAAAGTAGAACTTTAAAAAGAGACTTTTTTTTGCAAGTGATTCATTCGCTAAATTAAAAATTTGTTAAATTTACCACTATTTGATGTCTAAGTACAAGCCTATCAACTACAAAATCTTAGAATATTTCAAACAAAAAAACATGACACAAAAGTTGCATTAGGGACTCACAACAAAGAGCTTCACTTTGAATACAAAATTATTGCTATCGTTACTAGAAAGCAAAATATAACTACTTTTACCGCACAACTTCAATGTCATGATTAAATTAATCTTCATTGATTAAAAAAACAAGTGTAATTACGAGACAATTCCTATAAATGCTTCAATAGTGATAACATTTGACCAATTTTTTGAACCAATCTCAAAACGCAAGCTCCTCAAAAAGATTTGTGATGCTAGTTTTGAATACAAACAAACGTTGTTCAAAACAATCTCAAAACCTAGAAAACCTTGAACACCCCCAATGAGGATTTAAATACCAAAATTTGTTTGAAACTACAAGTGTCTAAATCTATTCTAGCATAGGAAATTCCTCCTCTTCATGGACTAACTTCTTCATCAGTTTGCTCGCGTCCTACAATGAGTGGTGTTGACTCCGTAAGAGGAAATATCAATATCCACAGTATGTGGATCTTCATAAGGCTCAAGATCTGCAAAATACATTTCATCACATCAGGTCCAAAGGGAGGCTGAGGTTCTCTAGATGCATCCACCACTCTTGGGTTTGCTACCATGTTTTTCATTCCAACCTCTTGAAACTCGTCCGGTAATTCTTTCATTGCAATGACTCGTTGTTGAATAAAACGAACTTGAACTCGATCTAGCTCAACAGCAACAACATTCCTTCTTTTTTTAAGAGCACTAATAGTGGTTGTTCCTAAGAAAAAAAGAATCAACATGGTAAATCTCACTTAAATGAGCAATATAAAATATGTAAAAAGTTAAGGTTGCATGATTACCTGTCCCCGCAAAAAAGATCCATGATCCACTCTCCTTTTAAAGATAGAAGCTCAATTAAATCCATCATAAAAAAATGTGGTTTTTGATAAGGATTCATGATCTCATTTGAATCACTAGAAAGATACCTAAGCTTTGGACACATGCCTGGTCTATCAAAAATATTTGTTCCGTTAGGTTTCGAAGAAAAATTAAAATTTCCTTTATTGTTCAAACCCGCAGGAGACCAGAAACTAATGGTAGCAAACTCGGCAACGAAAGAAAGTCTGTCAAGCTTATAGTCTTTAATGTTAGGCTTTGTCCTACAAAAGAAAAAGTTAGGCTTTACTTAAGTTTTTATAAGTTGCAAAAGAATCCTTGAAATTTAACATACCATATGCATAGCTGATGGACCATTTGATTGTCACCGAATGCTTTCTCTGCCAGAGATTTGATCATGAGCATGAAAAATTACAAGTGCCCATGATTCAAATGTTGTGACCTTTTCTTGAATGAAAAGATGCAGGGGGGAAGAGAGCTTGAGCTCTTGCAAGTAGACACACACACTCACAAAACCCTAATAGAGAACGCACAAAGGGAGAGTCTGAAAATCTTCTTCTTCTTCACTCAACGCTCAACACACTATATACAAGATAAGAGTACACATAATATGAAAGGTACTCAGCCAATACATACAAGGGTTCTCTATAGTGTGAACCCAACTAAATGAGCTGGCGCTATAACTATGCCAGTTGTGAGGTGAAAAAAAGAAAGAAAGACCACTGCCTCTATAGCCCTTCACCTCCCAAACTTGGAAATATTAACATGACGGGGGCACCACCAGCCACCACCACCGGCGGGCTGGAACACTTCTCTCAGTTCACCACACCATCCACATTAGGAAAAAAGGGAGCTCATTTTGGGGCCTTTTACGGTTTGAAAAAATAAGCTCTCAACCAATCAACAGAGGGCCAACGTAACGTTGGAAATTCACAAAAATAAGAGAAAATAGATAAAAGAAACAATACTTTATGTAGGTACAAGCGTGCTACATTAATGTGGAGATTGGTTTTTTATTCTCACAAGATCTTTGGACATGAAGATAGAATCTAGTCTGACATTTTCTCTGACAACCCGCTTCCACCTTCCTTTGAACTTTGAAATGTTGTGCTGCCTTTCCTTCGAAAGGTCTACCATTCTACACCACTGCCTCATTGTGCAGTAGCCTCTTCTTTTTCAAAACTGCTCCCTTGATCCTGTTTGGCTTAGAGTAAGATGTTTCTTCTCAACTGTCTGTCTGCCCACTTTCTCTTTCTTGAAACTTCACTTTGTTATCTTGTTTACATTACTTTGCTGTTGTTACAGATTCACAAGGTCTCCATGGTGAATAAAAACTATGGTCGTTCTTGTGGAAGACGCTCTGTGGATAATAATGCTATGAAGGCAGAATTATACCACACATCATTACCCCATCGACCTGCTTCTTCTATTTCTTCGGTAGAGAATTCAAGTACAGTCAAAACGGAAGAAACTTGGGAAAGGTTTAGTGTTTCGAAAGGAGCATGGGTGCTCATGCAACCTAGCAAAAGAAAGAGACCCCAGACAAAAAACATTTTCTTGGCGTCATGGAAGGGAAGAGTACGAGATTTTAAAATCACCAGAGAGAAGATATCGGTGAAAGAAGTTTTGATTAAGCATGTGTACATGCATAAAGAACTTGTCTTGCGAGACTATCCAAATGATCTTCTGCAACACAGGCCTAATTGTATATTTTTCTATTGTGGTTTTGTTCTTTATGAGGTGTATGGATTTTTAAGATGAAGCTTTCTTTCTTTGCTTATTGATATTCTTGTGTTATTTTATTTCAGATTTATACCCTTCATCGTATGAGACATGGCAAAACATCGATTGTATTCTGGGATTTATAGATGTTTTGCATGGATCGATAGGAGAACAACAATACCAAGGTCGATGTGCAACAGAGCTAGCTCAATCGGGTATATTTTTTACTGATCATTTTTATCAGTTGGCTGGACAATGCTAACACACATGGTGTGTTAAGAAAACAAGATCATCTGACTTATCCTAGTCTCATTAAGCACTGCTATTAGTTTACTTTACCCTATTGATTCATATTGCTTTTTTGCAGGTACTCAAAAGAAGAGAGAGTTCAATAAAATGCAAAGACATTGAAAATTTGAAAATTGAGATAACACAGACTCCATAAACAAAGGTATTATATTCAATAAAGTAAAATTTTGTACAGAAGTGTTTAATTGTATATGTAGAACATATTCTTGACAACCATTTTCTATTTATCTACAGTCTGATCCAGAGGTTGCTCTACATGGTCCAAGCTCTCCGTATCATCTTTTTTTGGAGAATCTGCTTTCTGCTACTCCATCCTGTCCTGTACAATCTCTTGGTGCTGCTCCATTGTCTTCTCTACTACCCCTGGAGAATCTGTTTGCTGTGCTGCTCCATCTTCTCCTCAATAACATCAGCAGAAGCAGGTCCTTGTTCCTGTGGCTTCTCCTCATCATCACTAGGTCCTTGTTCCTGTGGCACCACATCAGCATCATCTGTGTCATCAAGGTGTATGACACCTTCTCGGACTTTAGAGCTCTCACCCAACTCGACAGTAGCTGGTACAATAGGTTTGGGAGAGGCATACTTCAAAAACTTCCAAATTGTATCAGCTCTGAAACTATATATATAGTTCGAGCTGAAGCTATCTTCTCTCATCTCCAATGGCATATGACGATTTAGAACACTTTGTTGTGCTGCTCCATCTTCTCCTCAATAACATCAGCAGCAGCAGCAGCAGGTCCTTGTTCCTGTGGCTTCTCCTCATCATCACTAGGTCCTTGTTCCTGTGGCACCACATCAGCATCATCTGTGTCATCAAGGTGTATGACACCTTCTCGGACTTTAGAGCTCTCACCCAACTCGACAGTATAGCTGGTACAATAGGTTTGGGAGAGGCATACTTCAAAAACTTCCAAATTGTATCAGCTCTGAAACTATATATATAGTTCGAGCTGAAGCTATCTTCTCTCATCTACAATGGCATATGACGACTTAGAACACTTTGTACCAATATCAATTATTTTGAAGCTAAATGAAAATTATTTTTTCTTACAAGGTCTGGCTGTCCTATCTCAAAATAGCTTGAAAGTATATATTTGGCATTGATCAGCACTCTCTAGCAGCCCCGCAGCTACTTGAATCATCTTGTTGTGGTGTCTGTACAGTTGGAAAGATATGTTAGAAACTGTTAACATCTGAACAAAACAAAATTATTCAATAGGTTCAAAGGCATAGCATGAAATAGACATGTGTAGGGGAAACGACTTTCTACCTCTAAATTTATTGACTCGATTGAATCCAAAAGATTAACATTAGGAGGACAGTGATCCAATGCATCTAGAAACCTTCTAATACAACTGCAATACATATAATTCAATTAGTGTGCATTAAAACAAAATAATAAAGTTTAAAGTTAAAAATAGCACACACACCACTTACAATTTCAGCTCTCTGTGTGTGTTTTTAAGAGAGTTGAATATAAAGCATTGCTTCTGCTGTGCTGGATATCAATAGAAGCAAAGCTCCAGTGGTCACTGTGTAAGGAAAAAAGCTTTAAGAAATCAGGGTACAAGAGTTCTCAATCTTAAAGAAGAATCCCAAAAGAAGCAGTCACCCACATACCTGTTATGGTATGGAAGTAGCAAAACATCAATAACAAAACATCGATAACATACCTGTTATGGTATGGAAGTAGCAAAACATCGATAACATCAAAATTGTAGTGTCTGAACCAATTGAAAATATCCATGGGAGTTTCCTTTGCATCTCTTAACCTGGAGGAAATGGCAGGATTAATAATATGAACTGTATGTTGTACAGCGTGGTTAAGCCAGCTTCTCATCATGCTGCATTGGACCAAACAATAATTAGGGTAGGGTGTAAAGGAGGTACTAGAGAGTCTTACTGACCTGGAAGCTATCTATTTGATTGGAGATGGATATCAATAGAACCTAGAAGTTTGCAACAAAATGCGAGGAGAGTGCTTAAAATTTTCCAAATAGCCCTATATCGCATTTTCCTGCAAATTCCTATATTTCTTTTGGTTTTCATTTCTTCCTCATTGTTTTGCTTTCTTTGGCCCTGGGGAATTCTTCCTAGTATCATCTACTGTCCAGGAATCTTTGAGGTGATCCTAGCATTTGATTGGAGATGGATAGCAATAGAAATGGAAAATTTGCACAACAAAATGCGAGGAGAGTACTTGACATTTTCCAAATGGCCCTACATCGCGTTTTCTTGCAAATTCTTGTGTCCCTTTTGGTTTTCACTTCTTCCTCATTGTTTTGCTTTCTTTGGCCCTGGGGATTTCTTCCTTGATGATGAGAAAAGTTTTTGCTTTGGAACAGTTGATTCTCAGGCCCCTCCTTTCAAGAGAAAGTTGGACTTTTCTGCTGCTATACTTAGACCACAGCAATCACCAGGTGAGTCATGTGTGCTCATGAAGGGAGTTGTTTGGTGATATCCTATACATTCCCTGATTACATATGTCAGCATATAGAATTCATGATATATAAATTTTGGTTCATTCAAAAGGAAGAGACTGGAGCAGAAAGCTGAGTCTTCCCTCTCAAAACAAAAGAAATCAGAAGAGCACAAATCTCCAGATTTGCTCCTATTTGACTTTCTTCACAAATGCAAGGCTCAGAGGAACTTCTACATATACCACAGTATTTTCAAATAGGGAGTTCACTATGAGCTCTGTATTGGAGCATCACAGAGATTTTCTTTCAGATCATTGGGATACCTTCAAACAACTGACAGAGGAGCAGGAAGAATTGTGGAAGGTGAAAAGGTTTTTGTGCATATAAATCATATTGTCTCCATTGAATGACAGGCTGAGGTACCATGTGAATAGAAGATTTGACTGCCTGCCTGAGAAATATAAATTCAACTATAGCTTGCACACCAGAAAGTGTAGAGTGCTTGAGGAAACCATGGCATTCCTTATGTACATTGTCTTTCGTCAGTACTCTCTAGAGAAGAGCAAGGGCAGGAGGCTGAAGAACAAGACACATTTGAAGTAGAGGAAAAAGAGGATGTTCCTGTGGCAACAGAAATGGCAGAGCAAGAATTAGATATCACTCTCCAGGAAAAAGAGTCCAATCAAGATCAAAAAGAGAGTTCCGATTGGTAGGCCCTGGGAGTAATAGGATTTAGTCATCAAATATAGCACAAACATTATGTTGAAGTTGAACTGATTTGTACAAAGTCTTTGATCCTCTACCTTTCCCTTTTGCATTTGTCCCATCACCATACGACACTTCAATACTCTTCCCACACTCAGTAGCTTCTAAAAGCGTTTGACACTCAGTACACACTCATCAGTACACACTTAGTAGCTGCTAAAAGCGTTTGACACTCATTTGTACACACTCAGTACCTTATTGGTAAGGATCAATAGTGTGTCTAGCATAATTAAGTAGTATTGATTGAATTTTTTGTGTGTAGCTCATGGATGTATTGATTCTTGTTTAATATAGATCACATGTTTCACAAAAGAAATACTTTTGATGGAGTCTCAAAACATATAGGCATAACACCAAGAGTCACTTGTTCCACAAAATAAAAATCTATTGATTGAGTTTGAAAACATGTGGACATAACACCAATAAGTTACAAACTGCTATTCATGTTTACTTGTCCATTTACGGTTTCTAAATATCTTCGAATCCCTCCATTGTCTATGTCTCTCTGCTGCCATTGAATTGTCCAAAGTTTGTCTTTGTCTTTGCTTTTGGGCTAGAATAAAAGCAAGCTTGACTTTGGAGCTAGCAACTTTTCTTTTAGCATGCAGCCTCTGTAGTATGCCTTGGTAAAACCATTGGAAGACTTCCTTCAGACTATTTGCCTTTTGACTCCCTCCGTAGTGTTGTGTGTGTCTGAAAAATGCATTACGTGCCATGTAGTGAGACTTCTCCATGCCTTGGGTAGACCAAATTGCTGGGCATCCATACTTTTTGACAAAATAGGGAAGGTGGTTGTAGATGATATGCTGTTTTCACAGAGACATAAGAATGCATAGTAAGTTATAAAAAAAAAGAGGATCACACTTAAGTAAAAGAAGAAGACAGAACTTTACCATGTAGTGAGTTATATTGCAGGCTGTCCATGCGTCTTGCATTGACTTCCCAAAATGTTTAATTGCCTCTTCAAAGTTCTTGTAATCACTTTTTGTCCATGTTACATTGTCACAAAACATGAAGAGTTGATCAAGAGACCTCCACACCTCTGCCTTCACATTTCGTGCTTCTCCATCTGCCTCATGATCTTTCACGGCATTATGGACTTGCTTCCACAATCCCTAATTAATCCTTGAAACTGTTCTACCTTGCCTTACTTGCTTACTACTACTGTGTTTGGGTCGAGACGAGAATCTTCTTGCCTTAACACTACCAATAGAGGGCTTGATTGGTACCTCCTTGCCATTGGTAGACTTTTTAAAATCCTTTGTGATATGAACATCACCTCCATGCAGACCTACATCAGATAACACTTTTTCCAATGCTTGAAGAGCATCCTTTCTATTTTTTTTGGGACGAAGTTTCCAAGAAAATCCAATATACAAAAATACCAATTTCTTAATAATTCGACATAGACCATGCAATGAGCATATGTGAACATTACATGGTGGAATGTCAAGAATGGCCTTGAAGTCAGGGTGAACTTTATCTCTATTAGGTGCTCTCTTCCACCATTTGGAATCCATTACTTGAGCTGATTCTTTGCAGTAAAGATAAGGAGACTTTGAGTTGCCTCCTTTACTAATGTTATACATGCACTTAAGTGTTTTAAGATCCCCCGCCATGTGCCACTCTACTTGAAAATCACCTTTTCTTGCAACATGGAGATTCTCTCCTCGCACTTGTCTTTTATTTATTCTTGGTATTTCCATGTGGTGAAACACCCAATCTAGTGTTTCATGGTCTTCTATCTTTACCTGTGATTATAGAAAACAAAAGTCTTACTATAAAAGATTTGAAAACAATGACTAAAATTAAGTACGAAACAAAAAAATGATCATACCTCGAACGAGCCTAACCACCATATGTGTTTCTCTGACTTCACACTAAAATACTTCGAACTTGCTTCAGTCATCAATGATGTATCAAGTGCTCCATTCATCAATGTAATAGTAATCCTTTCCATTTTCTTTTCCTTTACAACCTCACACTCATCCAGTTTGATAACAAATTTCAAAATGCCTTTGCACTCCTCAAATGTTATTCCATAAAACTCGACCATTCTTCTTTGAAGTTGTTGTAGATCTACAAATATATTGTTCCAAGGGTCATACACAGTGGTTCCTTTACCACCATGAAATTTCAAAATGCCTTTGCACTCCTCAAATGTTATTCCATAAAACTCAACCATTCTTCTTTGAAGTTGTTGTAGATCTACAAATATATTGTTCCAAGGGTCATACACAGTGGTTTCTTTACCACCATGAAATATTTCTTCAATATGCTTGTCAATCTCATAGTCTTTTTGTAACATGAATCGTGGAAGTGTGGCAGTATCCATGTAAATATTTTGAAAAAGTGCAATCATCAAGTTCAGTGTGATGGATTCTTTATGAGAGGCCTGCTGCACACGTTAAAAGAGATGCAGAATCTTCGAGAAACAAAAAAAAACTAAGGAGATATTTAATGCAAAATTGTGTTAGTTAGACAAAAGATTATCTTATTCCTTTCTGAACTGACAATTCTGTAGTCCTTTACTGACAGTTCTGAGCCACGTTTCCGTATTTTACTATTTTTGAGGTCTTTTAGGAGAGAAATAAATAAAAAAATAGTGAATTTCTTACAGGGCCCCAAAATGAGCTCCCTTTTTCCCTAATGCGCCAGAAAGACAACACAAAACAGTGGCACCATAGACAAAGCAAACGCCCAGCAATTATATTCCCAGAAAACACTTCATACAAGCTTCTCCCGACACAGAAGCCTTACTCTCACACAACTTACAAGCACTCAGGCCTGGATTTACTGCCAAGGGAATTCCACCACGGCCACACCACCTCAGGAATTACGACCTTGCGTCTGACGACCAAGCCTTTGCAACCATAAACACATCAACACTCTGACACCTGTCTCACTGTCGCGAGGATACACCACATCCCCAATCACCGCAAACCTCTCGCTCGCCTGCTTGCTGTGCCAACCACACCAGAAAGAACCCGGCCACTTCTCTTCAGAGGGTGCCCCACTAGCTAACCCTCAACTCTCTCTGCAGGCAGCCCATCACTTCTGTATGTGTCGCTAGCAGCAGCTACACCAAACACCTCTCTCTCACTCTCTGTGTGCTCTGTGCTGATCCTTTGCCAATCACTTCAATGCTACCAGCCCCACCAGCCAAGCAGCAACACCTGTCTCTCTCTGCTTCACTCGGCACCCACTCACACTGTCCACTGTCGGCTTCACCTACGCGGCCCACACCAGCCCACGCTTCCCTCTCCCTTCTTCACGGCGAACCTCCACTTGTCGCGAGCCCTCCTGGGCATCCAGCCTCTCTCACATCCTGAGCCCTCCTGGGCATCCAGCCTCTCTCACATCCACCAGCCACACGACCATCAGTGGTCCTGCTCTCCACTGTCACCAGCCCGTCGGATTCAGCCTTATTACGGGCCCCTCCACTCTACCAGTCGCCTTTAACACCAGTCGCCTTTAACACCAGTCGCCTTTAACACCAGTAGCTGCGCCAGCATCTCCTCTGAGAAGCCTCCCAGTCTTCTGCGCCAGCCACTGCACACTCTGTTGTGCCAACACCTCAAAGGCACTCACCCATGCTTTCTTTTGCTCTTCGCCAGCTCCAGTCGCACGACCACCAAGGCTTCCACGTCGGCGTCTCCAGTCGCCTGACCTCATTCACAAAGTGCACACCTTGATCACTAACAATTTCAATAGGTAAGCCATAGCGTGTAAACACGTACTCATACAAGAACTTGGCTATGGATCTAGCATCATTTTTGACTGTAGCCTTTGCCTCTACCTATTTGGTCAAATAGTCAATTTGCAACTATAATATATTCGGCATGCGTGTGACGAGCTGGAGGTTTAATGGGACCGACAAAATCAATACCCCATTTGGCAAAAGCACGTGTGCTTAACATAGGCCGCAATGGCATATTGTCCTTAACATAGGCCGCAATGGCATATTGTCCTTTGCGATGGGAGGTTTGGCCCTTTGACAATCGTCACAATGTTTTACATATTCTTCGGCATCCATTTGTAAGGTTGGCCACCAAAGCCCAGACCACCTAATTAACTTAGCTGTGGTATTGCCCGAAAAGTGTCCACCCCCAACACGTGCATGTGCATGAGTCAAGATTTTCAAGTAGTCAGCTTCACATACACACATGCGCAAGTTGCCATCCTTGCCCCTCTTGTAGAGTTGACCCTCTATCAGCATATAGTTGGCCGCTTCAACTTCAATAGCACGCTTTCGATATTTAGGAATTGTTCGATCAATATGACCATGCTGAAGATAGTCCACAATATACTTACTCCAACTTGGTGTAGTTGAAATTTGGAATAATGTGACATTATGAATTGGTTGTTGAATATGACATGAAGCACAGTTACGAACAAATTTTTTAGCATCCGCATGCATGGTAGGCCACCATTGCCCATCCTAAGTTATACGTCACACACAAGTAGTAGCTGATGCATGGATTCCACCAATACCCTCATGTGCTCATTCCAAGATCTCCTCATATTGGTCAGGATTAGGTATAAGCTGCAACACTCCATCATTACCCTGATGATATAATCTCCCTGAGATTAACTTGAATGGTTGCTATAGGTCCACATTAGGCCCGCTAGTTGTATCTGCCCACTTGTCAAAATTTCTAAGATGGCTTTAGAACATTTAGGAGCTGTCTCTACAAGGAAAAGTGTTGAATCTAACATATCATCATCCACACCCATAGGAGCTTCTCCAGATGTGATTCGAGACAAATGATCTGCCCTAAGATGAGTTGCCTTTTTGGACTGCCACTTCAAAATCAAACTCAAGAAGGATGACAAACCACCTCACAATCCTTCCAGTTGCACAAGGCTTATTCACCAAATATAGTAGTGCTTGATGGTCCACAAAAATATATAAATTTGTTTGCCAAAAGGTAATGGCAAAATTTTTTCACTGCATATATTATGGACAAACCTTCTCTTTCTGTTGTGGTATAATTCTTCTCAGCATTGTTCAACTATCGACTAGCATATGAGATTGGGAAATCCTTATTATGTTCTCCTGATTGAGCCAAAATACATCCAATTGCAAAGTTTGAAGCATCAATATGGACATGAAATATTTGGTTCCAATCTGGTGCCCGTAAGATGGGTGTAGACACTAATGCTTGCTTCAACTTTTCAAAGGATTCCTCACACTCGTCAGTCCAATTAAACTTTACAAGAAGAGCATATAATGGTCTGGCTAGGACAGCGTACATGTAGATGAATCGACGATAATAGCCACAATGTCCCATGAATATTTGTACCCCTTTAGGGTTGATAGGCCGAGGTAATGAGACAATGACATCAATTTTATCCATATCTGTTGAAATCCCATTTGCAAGAAACAATATGGCCCAAAATCTTCCCAAGCCATACCATGAATTTGCACTTGTCAGGATTCAAGCATATACGATAAACTTGACACTTTTGAAACACAAGTCTGAGGTGTTCTATATGATCATCACGCTCTTGTGAGTGAACACATAAATCATCCATGAAGATCTCAAGAAATAGCCTAAGGTACTCCTTGAATACATGACTCATTAACCACCGCTGAAAGGTTGTAGGTGCATTTGTTAGACCAAATGGCATAACACGATAGACAAAGATGCCATCTTCAACAGCAAAGGCTGTCTTGTGTTGATCCTTCGGATCAATTGACACTTGATTGTAACCGGAGAATCCATCCAAGAAACTATATGCTTTTTTCCCTGCAACACATTCCAAAACATGATCCGTGATTGGAAGTGGGTAATGATCCGTGATTGGAAGTGGGTAATGATCACGTACAGTAGCTGCATTTACCTTCTTGAGGTTTACACATACTCGAAGTTTTCCATTTTTCTTGGGCACCACTACAGGGGAGACCCATTCAGTGTGTTCAATCTCATAGATAAATTTCATTGTTTGGGGCATCATAGCCTAGCGGAGGCTACACTCCAACCCACACACTTTGTCAATCCGTGAATGCAACCCGGTTAGCGCATAGAGGCTATCCCGAATGAGAGAAGACACTAATGACTTCTAGTCCTACTCAATCCTTCTTCAACACTCAAGCAATCAATCTAACATAATCAAAGCATCAAGATTAGGCTACACTTAAGCATAAAAATGCAACTTATGCAAAGAATCTAACATGTAAAGAGCTATCACACAAGCCTCAACTACACATCATTTCGTGCACAAGCTTCATCACATGCACTCTACAAATCAGATTTTAGCATCAAAACATCATTAAGAAATCTAGATTAGCAAGTGTGTAGACCATAACCTCATATCATTGAAAATGTAGAGAATAGAGAGTACAAGATTGAAGCATGAATGGAGATGGAGAGCCTTGGGAGAGCACATGAGAAGGAGCTATGGAGCAAGCTCTCTCTATGAGCCTCTCAACCAAATGACCAAAGAGTCCCCTAGCTCTCAAATGGGCCACCTTTTATACAAAAATTCTAGGACTCCCAAAAGTTCCCATGTGGGATTATTGTCAAGCCCTCTCCCACATTCATCTACAACTTGGAACTCTTTTCAAGAGCCCTAAGTGTCTTTTTTGTTGCATCCTTGTATTGATCTTCATTCGTCATGCAACACTCCCCTCTTCCTATTTTGCGCACGTCCTCGAGCGCGGTAGTAGCAAGAGCTGCAACAAAAAAACAATGGATACAAGTAAAGTCTTTTATTGAAAAAAAGAAAAGAAAAGAAAAGAAAAGAAAAACCAGCAATGATAATTTCACACGTAAGCATACAAGTGCAAGGCTGATTAAAGTTTTAATGAGTACTAAAATAGGTGAGTAAAGACTAGTCAAAGTGAGACTTAAGTGGTAGATAGTGCTATGCAAAGGCAAGTGTGCTTTGTACACCGCCGGTTATGATCTCAGTCTCAATGTCCTACAAGTATTTAAGTTATTCCTAAGTGGCAAACCTACTCCTAAATACAAGCAAAGGTGATTGGAACTCTCTTTTTTTTTCCCTTTTTTTTTCTTTTTTTTTTGATGTGTGTGTAGAAGGTGATAAAGAATAAGGTTCCATCCCAAAGAGACCCAAGCAATGGCCAAGAGACCTCCGCCAAGAGAATCTAAAGACCGCTAAGTATCTCAAAGGCGACAGACCCTTTTTCTTTCTTTTATGACCTAAGGAGTATCCCATGAAGATGAGGGCATCGGTCTCGAGGGCCCATAGTGTACCCCAGAGTCCTACCAACATCTATCAAGGCGATAGATTCCTCAAAGGTCCTTTTCTGAAGCTTTTGGAAACCAAGGCATCGGTCCCTGATAAAAAACAGAAGTCATCTAGCAACTTCTTCAACCACATAGCCTCACATGCAGCTATGGCTGCTCCACGATACTCTGCCTCTGTGGGATAAAGCAACTGTAGGTTGCTTTTTACTGCTCCAACTCACAGCTCCACTACCAAGGCTGAAAACATAGCCACTGGTAGATCTCCTGTCATATGCACTACCGGCCCAATCTGCATCTGTATATCCATAGACATGCATGTCTTTTCCTGCCTCATAGAAAAGACCATAATGCACGGTAGTTTTGACGTATCTCAGAATACGTCTCACAGCATTCAAGTGAGGTTTACGAGGACTCTGCATAAACTGACTCACCAAACCAACTACATAACTGAGATCTGGCCTCATAATGGTCATGTAGATAAGGCTACCAACCATTTGCCTGTACATGGTAATATCATCAAGCTCATCACCCAAATCAGCCCTAAGCTTCATGTTTTGCTCTAATGGTGTCAACATTGGTTTGCATGCTGTCATACCATACTTTGCCAGCATGTCAAGTGCATATTGCCTTTGCACCAACCATATACCCTTGCCTGTTCTAATCACCTCAATGCCAAGAAAGAACCTCAAATCACCAAGGTCTTTCATATCAAACTCTTTGCATAAAGAGGCCTTAACCTCATCAATGCCTTTCCCACAATCACCTGTGATAATCAGATCATCAACATAAATGACTATCATCACGATACCATCATGTGTCTTCTTCACATAAAGTGAAGAGTCTGCATTTCCAACCACAAATCCAATACTGACAAGATATCTGCTGATCTTGTCACTCCAAGCACGAGGTGCTTGCTTCAAACCATAGAGTGCTTTCTTTAACCTGCAAACGAAAGTAGGATATTTTGGATGTACATATCCTTCTGGCTGTTCCATGTACACCTCTTCTTGTAGATCACCATTCAAGAAAGCGTTTTTTACATCCATTTGATGTAAAGCCCAACCTTTTTGTGCTGCTAATGCAATGATAGACCTCACTGTAGCCATCTTAGCCACTGGGTTGAAAGTTTCATCATAATTAAGACCATAAGTTTGTGCATATCCTTTAGCAACCAGCCTTGCCTTATGTCTCTCTAGGCTGCCATCTGACTTGCACTTTACCTTATACACCCATTTGCATCCAATTGCATTCTTTCCTTTAGGTAACTCAGCCAATTCCCATGTATCATTTTTGTCCAAAGCATCCATCTCTTCATCCATGGCTTTTTCCCATACATGCTCTCCAATAGCCTCTGTATAGCATGTAGGTTCCACATGCTTTACCATAGATGTCATGCTATGCATAGTGCATAGCAAAATCTCTACATGTCAATCTTTCCACTGGATATCTTACTCTCTGGGATCTCCTCAATGCATGCGGGTCATTCTGTACACATGTAACTCTAGCATGTGGTGGCACATATCTGTCCTGCCTAGCACCAGCAAGTGTGCGTACAATAGTCAATCTTTCCACTGGATATCTGACTCTCTGGGATCTCCTCAATGCATGCGGGTCATTCTGTACACATGTAACTCTAGCATGTGGTGGCACATATCTGTCCTGCCTAGCACCAGCAGGTGTGCGTACAATAGGTATCCCGAGCTCCTCATCCAAACTCTCTGAGCTAGAGGACTCATAACCTGTGATTCCAATTCCTTCGACTTTCTTCTTGCCTTTATCCATAGCACTACTCCCAGTGCTCACACTCTCATGCCTCAAACGTCCTGACCATGGACGTACACTGCTACTACTCTCAGCTTCTGCTCTGCTGCTGGCCCAGACATAGTAGTAGAACTAGAACTTGCTTGAGATGGCAAGTTCACAGGTACATTAGCCTCAAGTGAGTCAATCACTCCCTCATCTTTTGCTTTTTACCAACTAGCAAGCTCATCAAACACCACATCTTGTGAGATGACTACTTGTCTAGTTTGAGGGTTATAACATTTGTAGGCCTTTCGATCCTGTGCATATCCAACAAATACACATTTCTCTGCTTTAGGATCCAACTTCCGTCTTCTTTCATCAGGCACATGAACATAAGCTACACATCCAAAGACTTTCAGATGTCCAATATCTGGCCTGTAACCTGTAAGCCGCATCTCTGGCGTGCTTCCATGAATGGCTGCTGTAGGTGTTTTGTTCAGGATATACACTGCAGTAGCACATGCTTCTGCCCAATAGTAATCTGGCATGCTCTTTTCATTGAGCATTGCCCTTGCCACTTCACATATGACTCGATTCTTTCTCTCAGCCATACCATTCTGCTGAGGTGTATACCTGCATGTCAACTGTCTTCTTATCCCATGCTTCCGCAAGAAATACTCAAAAGCTTTTGAGGTGTATTCACCACCTCCATCTGTTCTCAAACATTTAATCCAACAGCCATATTGCTTTTCTACAAGAGCTTTGAAATCCATGAACTTTTCCAGCACTTCACTCTTCTCTCTCAGAAAGTATATCCATGTCATCCTGCTGAAGTCATCTGTAAATGTCACATAGTATAGACTTCCTTTGATAGATGGATTTTGTGCAGGGCCCCATACATCACTGTGCACTATTTCAAGTGGCCTGTTACTCATATTTCCTTCTCTAGGAAACCTCAGCCTTGCCTGTTTTCCAAACTGACAGGCTTCACAAACATGCATATGTCCATCATATTTGAATCGAGGCAATCCACTGACAATGCCCCTTGTTTGCATGTTCTTTAATCTCTGTATGTTGACATGTCCAATCCTCTTGTGCCACATGTCAATGTCCTGCACAATCCCATTGCTCTTTGAAAACATGGCTGAGCTCAATTCTGGTATGCCTGCATCCAATTTGAACAACCTTCCTTCCTTCTGGCCCTTGGCAATCAATCTACAGCCATGCTTAAAATTTTCCACAAAACAGCCTTTCTCATTGAATCTTACTTGTAGTCCCTGCTCAACCATTTGGCCTACTGATGCCAAATTCTTTGTGATAGATGGTACATATAACACTTTTGACATATTCTTCACATTTCCATCATGCATCCTCAAAGGCACACTGCCAACATGTGTTATAAGATGCTGAGTATCATCTCCTGTGACCAGATAACCATTTGTATCCAATGGTTGCATCTTCTCAAACCACTCACCATGACATGTCATGTGGTTTGAGGCACCTGAATCCATATACCATGACTCATCTCGAGCATTCTGAGACTCCATTGTCCCCATAACGTGCTTCATTGCAAAAGATGATTTGAACTCCCATCATTGTTACTGGTAGATGCATAATTTCCATGCTGTGGTCTTCCATTCCTCACATCATTCTGCTTTTTGTAACAATCTTTTGCCATATGTCCAAGTTTGCCACAATAGTGACATTCAATCCCATTCAAATTTTGTTGAGGACCTTGCCATCGTCCTCTACCACGAGCACCTGTTCCAAATCTCCCCCTATGGGATTGAAATCCACGACCTCCACGTGATCCAAATGATGACTGAGAATTCTGAAAATTCTGATTTGATTGTGGTTGAGTAGACCTGTCATTCCAACCACGTCCTCCACGGCCTCGAGGGGTAAATCTCCCCCTGCCTCGAAAGCCTCTAGATGAGTAAAAAGCCTGATTCCTTGCATGTTCATCATTTCTTGACGAGGATGCACCACCTGTAACACTCATACCACCAAGGCCAAGCTTCAACTCTTCCACAATGAGCAATGACACAAGCTCATTAAAGTCTGGCATTCCTCCCAACCTTACTGAGATGGAAGTGTCAAAAGATTTGTATTCTTTGCCTAAACCACGCAATGTGAGAGCAACCAAATCATCATCATCCATTGGGGCCTGGATTGATGACAAAGAATCTGCATAACCCTTGATTTCCTGAACATACTCATGTATACTCCTATTCCTTCGTGTTACACTGTGAATCTATTGCTTTAGTTGTATCTTCCTTGCACCAGTGTCTGTCTCATACATTCGGCACAATATACCCCATGCTTCTTTTGGTGTATCTGCATCTTGGATGTGAACAAGCAAGGCATCTGTTACACATATTGAAAAATAATGCAACACCTTCGAGGACCGCTCTACCCATTGCTTATGAGCCAGTAAATTGAGCATTATTTGGTTGAGGAGGTAGGTATGGCTCTGGGTCTTCCTCCAAGACAAGACTCCATAAACCTTTACCTTTCAAAAAACTCTTCATTCGAAACTTCCACACTTGAAAGTTAGTGCGGTCAAGCTTCTCTCCAACAATCTGTATCGGACCATCTCCCATTGTTGCAAAAATGTAGTAGATGTACCCCGTCGATCACAATGTATGAAGTACCTGTAATGCTCCAAATCTCTCCAAATCACATCAAATGCTTGCAAATTGTGTGCATTTACATCCCACAATGATTCATCAACAATGTACACTCGATCAAAGTTGAAAACAAATGATACTCCTTCACAAAAAATTTTCTGGTTTTTTTTTCTCGCCAGAGAATCAGTCAAAGATCTTGCTCTAAATCCTTCAAATCTTGTCCAAATGCAATGATTCAACTTGCATTAGCTTCCCAACACATTGCTCCAACATATCCTAGAAGGGTTTGATCAAATTCTTCAAGGTGAATGAGAACCACCAATTTTTGTAGCTTCTGGTTTGCCTTTTTTGCGTCTGTCAGGTACCACCTCTCACTAAAAATGCTCTATCTCCTTCAAATCTTCTCCAAATTCAAAACTTTTTGATTCAAAAGTTTAACAACACATAGGAATCTACTTGTACCAAAGGAATTAGGCCAATATGATATAGACAAGGATTAATGCTTTGATTAAAAATGCTCTGTTTCTGGATAGACTTTCTGCAAACCTACACACATCTGATAAATCACTTCAATGAGCTCCAAATACATCAAATGAGCTGCAACCAGGCATCACAAGGCCTTAGAAATGTCTTTGCTAAACTCCCCAAGCTTTGAATGGCATCAAATAGCTTAGAAATGAGTGAATTGCATGAAATCAAATCAAACTTTCTAGATTTTTGCACAGATATGCGCCGCCTGCTCCTGTGGGCTGTAGAGAGAGGGGAAATCACAATTGAAGTGATAGGCTTCTTAGCAATGACCTAATCTACCTTGGGTATGAAGGGTTTAGCTCAATTTTCTCTCTAGCTCCTGCAATCAATCCTCCACAGAGGGTATGTCCAGTGTTTTTGTGAAAAACCAGAACTTTTTGCAAAAATTCACTTCCACTTGATTTTGCTCAAATATGTATGCATCAATCTGCTTCAAGATTCTGTATGTTGCTTGTGCCCACTTTTCTAATACATGTGCAAGCTCAAATACACGTGCCTTTGTGTATACATTTGCCAAGAGTACATTCACTTCAAGCTTTCCATGAAAGCTTAGAGAAAAACCAGAAATTTTCTGCTTGCTTTATGCACTTCAATCTTCACTGAACTTGCTCTTTGATACCTGCAATCCGTAGAGGGGGTCTTGCTACACTTACCAATGGTCCTTAGCTCTCAGATCTGATGCCGGTGTGTGCTCCACAACTTCTCCTTTGCTCCAAGCTCCAATGGCTTCCTTTACAGCTTTTTCTTCTTCTTCTCTCTTCTCTCACTCACTCACACAACTCAGCTAATGAGCTCTTGGCTCTGATACCATGATTAAAAATAGAAGCAGGATGGAATACACACAAGAGAAGCAAACCCAAATCCATAACCATCAATCATAAAGAAGGAGAGAAGCCATAGTCACCATCATAAAGAAGGAGAGAAGCCATAGTCACCATCTCTCTCACACACACAAAGGGGAACACAACATAGTGTTATGTCCACACTACAAGGTAAACCTAATGTAATGTCCACACCACACATGACCAGCTGGACACGGTCATAAACACACCACACGATATCTATCTACCATACTGTCACTCTGTCACAGCACCCATGTGCTATCCTCCAGCTGTATACGAGCTTGACATTTCAACAGTCCCAAGGTGCTAAGACAACCCCAGTTCCTACCAAGCATTCCACATGGCTGTAGACACATCATGTCTCAATTTACTTTGTATATATATATATATATATATTTTTGGTGGTATATTTTTATTTAACATTTTTTTTATTAATCCTAGCACCTAGCTCATATCTAAGAGGTAGCTACCACTAGGGATAACTAATATACCTTGAAAGCATAAGAACTTGGCATACTCCATTGGTATATATCCTACACTAACTGTCTTTAGATAGAATATCTTTTACTAAGTCTTCTAAGACTCTAGAATTCACTCACCATATTTTAACAACTAATCAAAAACTTAAAACCAGCCAACATTGTGCGAACATGCAAACCATATATTCAAAAGATAAAAGCACTTAATTAAATAAAGTTTAAGATTTGAATACACCTGTTGTAGTGCCCTGTTGATGTTGTTCGTTTGCATTGATGCATTGCTGATTTTGTGCAGATTGCTTCTCCTTGATTTTTGTAGGCGTAGCATGTCTCCCCCTTCCTAATTTGCATGCACGGTAGGTGGACTATTGGGGCTTGTTTTATGCTCTTTTTTTAGCGGAGATCTCTGTAAATTTTTATTAACAAACAAGAAAAGAAAAGAAAAGAATAAAATTTGCCATTGGTGCCAATCACCGAATATAGCCGAGGGAAAAAACCCAATGGGAGAAAAGTGCCCTGGCGTGTCGATCTTATTGTGGAGTCACTGAGCTTACCCTTGCGCTGGTGGTGGATCCGTGTCCTCGTCTGCTGGAAAGATGGTATCAATTTCCTCAGGATGCAGAGATAACCCCTCACAAAAACTGGCCTCTGGAGAAGGTGGTAGAGGAAGGAGTGCTTCCTCACTAAAATATGGCATTGGTTCTATGGGAAGGTTAAGGAGACAATTTAGATTTTGGAACTGCGCAATATAGGTACTCATATTGATCCAATATTGACATGTTGAGGCTTGGGGAAGGAGGGCTTGCAAGATGGGTGGTTGCAAGTCATTTAAGCTTGTATCCCTCCATTGTTGTGCTTGAACCTCCTCAAGTAATCTATGTTGATTTGGTCCTCTCTCTGGTATTCTCACATTAAGAAGATTATGGCGTTGAAGTGTAATTCCCACAATTTGCTTCATTAAGCCCGTGCCATATCGTCTAAAGTAAGAGCGGCATATCCAACAAATATGTGAAGCTTCTCCTAATACGAGCCGTGCACACTCTTGACAATGTGGAAATGGGTGATGCTGCTGATAGAATAACGTGACAAAGTGATATATAGCAATTTTCACCTAAGGGAGCATAGAAGTACCTAGAATGTGTTTGAAATGGAGGAGCACTAGGTCGAGTACTATCAGGGTCAGAGTCAATTAAGGCAGAGACAAAGTAGGTAGTCTCATGAAGATGGAGGCACACTTGAATATTGAATGGATCGACATATGGTTCATCAGTAGCCAACTGTATGGCCAACATAGAAGCTTTGCGATGCTCCTTGGCTTTTGCAACTCTAGCTTTAGCCTCCTCTTGAGCCTGACGTTTAAGTAGGTCAAGTGCTTCTTTCCGTGTTTGTGCAGCATGCATCTGTTGAAGCATGGCTTCAGTTAATGGTTCATTGTATTTCTTGAGACGACTTCCATTGATGAAGTTAGGCATTTGCTCACCTTCTAGTGTCTCTAAATGCACTGCACCACTTGGAGTAAGCTCATTAATCACAAACGGTCCTAGGCCACGTTTCTTGAGCTTTCTCTTATGCTTCTTAAGTGTGTACAAGAGCACCAGGTCTCCTTTTTTGAATCGGCCAGTTGTTACATTTCTATCATACCATTGCTTTTGTCTCCTCTCAGCATACATACCCATTACCGCCAATAAGCGGGTCTCATCAAGCTTTTCCAATTCGTCAATGCGTTGTGAAAGCTCATGACCAGTCTAATCCAATTGTTTAACTACTCGTAGAGTAGATACAAGAAATTCAATGGGAAGAATTGTGTCTAGCCCAAAAGCAAGCTCAAATGGGGTTGTGCCCACAGATGTTTTATAGGCTGTCCTATATGCCCAGAGAACTGAGTGCAACTTTTGCTCCCAATCAGTCCTATGTCCCTCAACAATCTTTGTGAGTGCTGTGCAGAGAATCTTGTTAGTACTCTCGGCTTGTCCATTGGTCTGTGGGGATGATAGGGTGCAGAACGCTTGTGAATTACCATAAATTCTTGAAGCAAAAATTCTATGACTTCATTTACAAAGTGCACACCTTGACCACTAACGATCTCAATAGGTAAGCCATAGCGTGTAAACACGTACTCATACAAGAACTTGGTTGTGGTTCTGGCACCATTTTTGACTGTTGCCTTTGCATCTACCCATTTGGTCAAATAGTCGGTTGCGACTATAATATATTCAGCATGCGTGTAACGAGCTGGAGGTTTAATGGGACCGACAAAATCAATACCCCATTTTGCAAAAGCACGTGTGCTTATCATAGGCCGCAATGGCATATTGTCCTTTGTGATGGGAGGTTTGGTCCTTTGACAATCGTCACAACGTTTCACATATTCTTCGGCATCCATTTGTAAGGTTGGCCACCAAAGCCCAGACCACCTAATCAACTTAGCTGTGGTATTGCCAGAAAAGTGTCCACCCCCAACACCTGCATGTGCATGAGTTGAGATTTTCAGATAGTCAGCTTCACATACACACATGCGTAAGTTGCCATCCTTGCCCCTCTTGTAGAGTTGGCCCTCTATCAGCATATAGTTTGCCGCTTCAATTTTAATAGCATGCTTTCGATGTTTAGGAATTTTTTGATCCGTATGACCATGCTGAAGATAGTCCACAATATACTTACTCCAACTTGGTGTAGTTGAAATTTGGAATAATGTGACATTATGAATTGGCTTCTGAATTTTACATGAAGCACAGTTACGAACAAATGTTTCAGCATCTGCATGCATGGTAGGCCACCATTGCCCATCCTGAGAGATACGTCGCACAAGTAGTAGCTGATGCATGGATTCCATCGATACCCGCATGTGCCCATTCCAAGATCTCCTCATATTGGTCGGGGTTAGGTATAAGCCTCAACACTCCATCATTACCCTGACGATATAATCTCCCTGAGATTAACTTGAACGGTCGCCATAGGTCCACATTAGGACCTGCTAGTTGTATCTGCCCACTTGTCAAAATTTCTAAAATGGATTCGGACCATTTACAGGAGCTTCGCCAGAGGTGATTCGAGACAAATGATCTGCCCTTAGATGAGTTGTTCCTTTTCGAACTGCAACTTCAAAATCAAACTCAAGAAGGATGATAAACCACCTTACTATCCTTCCAGTTGCACAAGGCTTATTTACCAAATATAGCAATGCTTGATGGTCCACAAAAAATATGAATTTGTTTGCCAAAAGGTAATGGCGAAACTTTTTCACTGCATATATCATGGACAATCCTTCTCTTTCTGTTGTGGTGTAATTCTTCTCAGCATTGTTCAACTGTCGACTAGCATATGAGATTGGGAAATCCTTATTATGTTCTCCCGATTGAGCCAAAATACATCCAATTGCAAAGTTTGAAGCATCAATATGGACATGAAAGATTTGGTTCCAATCTGGTGCTCGTAAGATGGGTGCAGTCACTAATGCTTGCTTCAACTTTTCAAAGGATTCCTCACACTCATCAGTCCAATTAAACTTTACAAGAAGAGCATATAATGGTCTGGCTAGGACAACGTACATGTAGATGAATCTTCGGTAATAGCCACAATGTCCCATGAATGTTTGTACCCCTTTAGGGTTGATAGGCCAAGGTAATGAGACAATGACATCAATTTTATCCATATCTGTTGAAATCCCATTGCGAGAAACAATATGGCCCAAAATTTTCCCTTGTCTTACCATGAATTTGCATTTGTCAGGATTCAAGCATATACGATAAAGTTGACACTTTTGAAACACAAGCCTCAGGTGTTCTATATGATCATCACGCTCTTGTGAGTGAACACATAAATCATCCATGAAAATCTCAAGAAATTGCCTTAGGTACTCCTTGAATACATGACTCATTAACCGCTGAAAGGTTGCTGGTGCATTTGTTAGACCAAATGGCATAACACGATAGGCAAAGATGCCATCTTCAGTAGCAAAGGCTGTCTTGTGTTGATCCTTTGGATCAATTGACACTTGATTGTAACCGGAGAATCCATCCAAGAAACTATATGCCTTTTTCCCTGCAACTCGTTTCAGAACATGATCCGTGATTGGAAGTGGGTAATGATCACGCACAGTAGCTGCATTTACCTTCTTGAGGTTTACACATACTCGAAGTTTTCCATTTTTCTTGGGCACCACTACAATAGGGGAGACCCATTCAGTGTGTTCAATCTCATAGATAAATTCTGCCTCTAAGAGCTTGTCTATTTCTTCCTTTATCTTCCGTGTGAAGTTTTCATTGTAAGTATAAGGACGTTGCTTGGAGGGCTTTGCATCCTCTCGCAATGGAATTGTATGGTGACATATGCTTGGATCAACTCCTTTGAGGTCTTTATAACTCCAAGAAGAAACATCGCGATACTCCTTTATTGTTTGTATTAATAACTTCTCCTCATCTAAGGACAAGTCTGTGGCAATCCACACATAGCGAGGCTCTTCTCCTGGCTTAGCAATATCAATCTTTTTAGCATCTTCTGGACCATCGTATGAAACCCCCGGCATGCTTGGTTTTTGTCGCATGGGCTGTTGAAGAACAATCTTCAGATCTTGAAGAGTGTACTGTGTGAAATTGGGAGGAACATTGAGACCTTGTTCTTGTCCACTTGAGTCTTCACTCATTGAAGACCATGCGGTTTTGAGCTCTCCTTTGCTATCTTGCATCGGATTTTTTTGTTCAACCGTTGTCTTTGCACTTCCCACACTCTCTTTTGAATCGGTTTTAGACTTGAGTTTTGGTTTTTGTTTCTTCGTTTTTTTACGATTTTTGCTAACAGTTGTTAGCTTTTCCCCTGCTTGGAATCCATCTGATCGTTTACTTGGTCTTTGATACTATCTTATGCTTGGACATAGTATAGATATCCGTTCTTTCCTGAGAAGTGAGGTGGTGGTCGAGAGTTTTCACTCTTAGACTCCTTTTCTTTTTGTAGTCTCTCACGTTGCTCCCGCTCATCTTGTTTACTGATTCTCTTATGGCTCTTACAACATTTACGTTTAGGTCGGCTTCGAGGGATCTCTACTTGAACCTCCCTTCCTCTCAAGAGTAGGCGTGCCTTTTCTAACTCTTCCTCAGGGATTGTCCCATCATTATCAAAATCAGAGTCCCAGCCATCTTCCTTATCAGCATCATTAGCAGATTCGAGTGTCAAATCCTCCACTGAGACTTCCTCGACATGCATAGCTGTTGTGGATGTTTCCCTATAGTACAAATCATCTAGAAGGGCACGTGGTTGTACCATTCGTATAGGAATAATATCATATCCATCTGAGTCACAAAATTGAATTGGCTTCGGTAAAGCACATGACTCCATTCTAATGGATCAATTAAATGCTCAGGGAAGGCTTGTGGAATTTATGCTTCGTCTGATACACTTCGATTACCCTTAAGTCTCTCAGTGTTGAGATCCCTACATGAGGCTCCACACATCCACAGATCTTCTCGCCCGTCTGACAATGTAACTCTTGAGCCCTCAGATGAAGCAGAATCAAACTCATCTATTGGAGACCTTGTTACATCACGATATGAGTGATTCCTTAGGTTGACTCTTGTGATGACAGAATCATTTCGGAGGTACAAATAATTGTATCCCCAATCTTGAATCATTTGAAATTGTCGCATGAATGGTCTACCCAATATCACTTCATAGTTTGGATGTTTTCCAAAATCCACTACTGCAAAGGTGTGCTCATATTCAATCCCACATGTGGTGACCAATATGTTCTCGAGCAGCCGAAGGGGATATTCTAAGCTTCCATCTGCTAGCTGCAAGCGTATCCTGGTACTCCTAATAGCTGGTTCGTCCCACTTTTCCCAAATGGACCTTGTCACAATGCCCACTCCTGCACCACTATTGAGTATTGTAGTTGAAGCTACTTTTCGCACTTCTAATGGGAGGGTAGCATTTCCCTGATCGTCCTCACAAAATTTTCCTACTTTGTTGATAAGAACTGGCATAACATGCTTTGTCTCAGGGTGTATAGTACACTCATGGTGACCCTTTTGTAGTAATACTTGCTCTGACAAACATGTGGCAATTTCATTCCACAACTTAGGTCGAATTTTTATCAAATCAAGAAAAGGTAAGGTACAAGCCACTGGTGCTGACAAAATAGCTTCACCATACTCATATCCTTCTCCTTTGTCAACCTTTTATGCATGGAGGGTATCCTCAAGGTTTGAGAACAGTTCTCATATTCTCCCAGATATGATGGCAAGGTTTTCATTGTATGCTTACTTCTAGGAGAAACAATTGTTTGAACTTCCTCCTAGATGCTTGGGCGTCTAAAGTTGTTTTCCGTGCCCCTGGTAAAATCCACCTCAGAGAATGGAGGCGAACTAATAGAAGACATGTTCTCATTAACTTTCTCATGAACTGCGGCCCACATCTCATTTGCCATGTCCTCATTAGCATCAATAACTTCATCATTGCATGGGAAGGCAAGGCTAGGTGGTGGCAGATTACCTCCTTTCAATTGGGTGTCAATTGGTGCAGACCTTTCGCTATGAGCTTGTGAAATGAGCTTGTGAATCGAGCTCGCTTTTCATTTCCCGACTTGATGACACTTCTGGTATGGTTTCTAATGTTGGTTTAAGAGAGGTTGGGTCCCGAGGAATATGTGGTGGTGGTCCCTCAAGTATTGTTTGAGCTTCCCTAATGTGTTGCTGATGTACAGCTAGATTGATCTTCTCCTCACGAGGGTTTGGGTATTCTTGAAGTTTCTTGGGTAGCTCAGATAAAGCTGCAATGCAACTTCTATGAGCATCAATGATGGCATCTAGAGTCTCATTCACTTTATCCACTGATCTCTAGGTTTCACCTCTGGGCCAGAACCATCTTGGAATTTGAAGTTATCGGTGAAATCCATAGCATCATGGCAACACTCATTGAAATTTGTATGCTTCTTCGCATAGAGATGTGTATGCAGTGTTGAATTTTTGAATCCTTTTAAGAAGAGAGAAATTAATCGACTTTGGGCCTTTCCCTCAAGAGTGAGTCCAAATCCTTCAATTTGAGTATGCTTATCAGCCACTTGCTCAGCTCGAACTGCTTGCCTAAATGCTGCTACATGGTCATATGGATCTCCCGACCCTTCATACTTCTTTACCAGTTTCTGAAGAGTTGATGGCCTTACTTGTCTTGAATACTCATCATAGGGCCTAGGGCCTCTCACTCTCAGTGGGAATTGTTCCTCTCTTTGGAAAGATGGTCCACATGTTTCCAAACTTGTTGTGGGTCCCCTATTACTAGCCTCACCAAACCCCTCCAAAGATCTTGTCACCCGCATTTCAGGGGGTGCATTAATGGGAGGCCGAGTTGGCTCCCCTACCCTCCGATTGTTATAATGAGAAAGATGTTGTGTGACCTGTGGTCGCACATTTGGTGTAGGACGATATCTTGGTGCTAGAGTTGGGCTACTAGCAGTGGTCCACTTGGATGTTGAAGGTCCCTCTCTAGTGAACTCTCGTAAGGGAGGAGCAACAGTTTCTCCAAGAAAGGCTGTCTCTCCTGGTTTGGCTGTATTTGTTGAGAACACTTCCATGAATAATGGTTGTCCTTTCCACGTGAGTTCCCGAATCTCTTTCCAATCTAAGGTTCGGTATTCATTGGCCCATTTATCACAATTATTTTGTTCATGTGTCCTGCAAGTTTCTCAACTACCACCACATGAGCTAGAGGAAGATCTAGCTATGGCAATCTAGTTGTGGCATAATATCCCTCTAACGAGTCCTTATAGACCTCTTGAAGTGGGTCATCCTGTAAGACCTTTGTCACTGGAATTTGTCGTACAAACTCCCATTGGCTTTCAGCCCCCCCCTGATCCATTTTACTCTTGCCTTTCCTATCCCTTTCAGAATTTAGATCTACAAGAAGTAAATCATCTATGGATGGCTTTGAGGACTGGGCATTGGAGGGTCCAGGCATGTTCGGCTCAATGAGCCAGTCATCTTTAGACTCCCTTACTCTGGAAAGTTTTGATAAGTCTAAGAACTCGGTTTTAGAGAGCTCCCCTAATTTGTCTACATTTTCTGGATGGTAGGTGACTTCGTAGCGAACACCATCTCCACCCATGTACATGTTACCCTGGTCATTGACTAGAGGTGCTCTATCAAGTTCTGAGAAAATGTCTGCGATCTTAACAAGATACCGTTGTTGTGGATCCCTAAAGATCTCAGCTCCTTGAGCATTTGTGTAGACATATTGGAGTCTTACATTAAGTGTTAACCCCATGGTGTCGGCTTCAAATGGATTAAAGGATCTTGTGGGTGTTCTATTTGGGACTACGGGATGACTATTTGTCGGCCCTAGATTGTCCATGGACAATGAACTAGTTGTTCTGGAGGAAAGGGTATCGGATTGGGATTCAGAAAGGGTTTCAGCAATATCTGCCAAATTGCCTATTGATTGGGTCCCACTTTCTTGCGTAGGTACTCTAGAAGGTGCCATAGGCCCTATGGCAGAATCTATAAGAAGTCCCGACCGCAAGTGCATAAGGTCAAATTTTTTTGGTTTTTTATGTGTTTTTGTTTTGTTTTGTTTTGTTTTTTTTTGTTTTTTTAATATATATATATATATATGTGTATATATATATATATATATTCTAACCTATCTAATCACTAAATGCAACTAAAATGAGTATGTGTGGCGTAACTATCTATCCTATTTATTATTATTATTTTTTTAAATGATTTTTTTAAATGATTTTATGTTTTTACTTTTTTTTTAAATTTACACAAAAATTATGAATCACAATAAAAAAATATTAATTATGCACAAAGTTACAAAAATTAAAAAAAAAAGCAAGTTACACTAATTATGCAAAAAATTAAAAAAAATGAAGAAACAAAATATGCAAAAAAGTAGACTCCTAAAAAACACTTAATTTATAGATTTTTTTTTAAATTTTCTTTTGTTTTCTTCTCCTTTTGTTGTTTTTTTTGGTTTGTTTGTTTGTTTGTTTGTTTTTTTAAAAAAAAACTAAAATTTCGTGCCAATTACAAAAAATATGAATCTACTAATTATGCACGCAATTACAAAAATTCTAAAAAATTAAAAAAAAATGCAAGCTACTTTAATTATGCAAGACTTTACAGAAATTTAAAAAATGAACAATGGATTCAAAATACAAAAATAAAAATTGTTTTTCTTTTAAAAAAAAATTATTCTTTTATGGTTTTTCTTTTTTTTCTCTTTTTTCTTTTCTTTCTTTTTTTCTATCTCTTTTTCTCTCTTTTTTTTCAAAAATAATAATAATAATTTATATATATATATATTTATTTATTGTTTTATTGTTTTTATTTATTTATTTATTTATTTTAATTTAAAAATACAAAAAACATGAAAAATTAATAAAAAATTTAAAAAATAAAAAAATTACAAAGCACCAACCTTATCTTTGCCGCCTCCCAGATTCTGCGCCGGTGCACCCACACGCTCGCATTCAATGCTTCTCCTTCGACGCTGGCTTCTTTTTCGCAGCTTGGCTTCTTGCACTCCATGGGCAGACCTTTGCTTTTAGGCGCTCTCCACGCATCCTCCACTTCGACGACCTCTCCACGCCTCCATCGCCTCACTACCTTCTCTTCGACGGGCGCGGCTGGTCCCCCGCCAGCTTATTCACTACCTCACAGCTGCAGTACCGCCTTTCTCCTAGCCGGCCACTCTTCTTTGCCTCCTTCGCTTTCTTTTGCTACTCCAGGCCTCTCACCACCGCTTTCTCTGGCCTTCGCTCACTGCAGTCGCTTCCAACGCCTTCGCTTCAGTTGCAGACGACGCCCCACAGCCCTTGCAGATGACGTTGTGCTCTTGCCGACTCTTCCACGTTAATGTATAATATATATATATATATATATATATATATATATTAAAGCCGCCTTCGCCCTCCCGGATTCTGCTATGCCTTCGCTTGCGCTCTTGCCGACTCTTCCTTAGCTGCAGCTCCACACCGGCCTTTGCTTTGCAGGCTGCGCCCACTGCAGACGCAGCGCTCGATGCAGACGTAAAAAATTATATATATATATATATAATTTTTTTTAAGCCGCCTTGGTCTCCTTTCAACCGGCCGCCCTCTCTGCACGTATATATATATATATATATGTGTGTGTGTGTCTATTTATCTTTGCTGCAGACACCTCTCCACCAAACAACAAAACAACAAAACAATAAAAGAAAGAAGGCCGCTTCCACTACTTCCTACCTACCTCTCGCCAACCCCGTCAAAAATACAAAAATAGAAAGTACTTAAATCTGATTGGCGGGATTTCTCTACCGTAATGAGGTTTTAATTAATTTTGTTTTTTTGCTTCTAATCAAAAAATCGAAAACACACAAGGCGCCCTTGAGATCACACACTCAATGCCCTTGCAAACTCTACTCTAATCTACCCTAATCCACGATTTTGTAATCAATGGAGCACTTAGTAAGAAGTAATGGTTAACACCCTTCACTAACTTAGGTGTGCGTTGTCGTGAAGTGTGCGGTACAGCCAGGAAAGTACGAAACTTCTAGCTGTGAGAGTGAATGTCAAATCCAACAAGGAATCTCACGTACAAAATTTCCTAAGGAGTATTGAACATCACTATTCCCAATGACAAATACATGTGTCAACTTGCCTCAATACATCCTTGAATTCATTCCGATGATTACACAAATTTGCATGAAATCCTTTGAACCATTCACATGTGGGCATAACAGAGCCTTCCCATCTTCCCAATATACATGTGGCCAGTTACATCCATTACATCCAGTGCCCTCAAAACCTTTATTTCGAGATGTACTTTATCACCTGAAAACCTGCCTTAATATACTAACATCTCACAAGTAAAATATAGCATTTGGCATAGCTTTATCATGCTCATGAGATTTAGAAAATTCCATGGCCCAAATTCCAAAAAATCCGATCGAGAAGGAAGTAAAACCAACCTTTCGGAACCTTAATGTGCTTTTTATACTTTATTTCCACAATACTCCAAGTCACAAGATCTTCCCATTCCTCAAATCCTTTAAAGGTATGCTAAACATGCGATTTTTCCCATTGATTGATTTATATATTCAAAGTAAAAATAAATCCCACTTAACTGTAAGTAAAGATAGGTGAATTTTTCATCGTTTTTCTTCTCTATTCCTCTGACGGCGGCTCGCTGCAGACCACGGAAGGCAAAATACAAGCATACGATGGAAACTTTATCATTGGATAGCTCTCATTATCCTCTACAATTCTAACTCCTACACGCCATAAACAGAAGCACTCTCTTTGAATTTTTAGACTCTAGTTGGATGGACGCTGTTCCTCCTTCTCAGAATTTTCTTTTTCCCAACTCTGCACTCGCCGTCTCTCTCCGGCCCTTTTTTCCTTTTCCCCGCGGCGAACTCGGCGCTTCCCCCCACCACCTTTGTCCAGCTATACATACCATTTAAAAGAAAGCTGCGCATTTCGCTTCCACGCTTTCTAGAAAATCTAAAATATATTTTGTTTTTTAACCTTAGCACTAAGGTTACAAAGCATAACCTTAGCATTAAGGTTAAAGTCCCCATTGCAAGGCATTTCATTTAATTCTATTCCCCGGCATTCAACAATTTCTTCGGCACTGCAATGTCTATTATTCTTGATGTCTTCGTCCAATTGTTCATTCAAGTTTTTTCCCATATCTTCATAAATACATTCCTTTGTGCATTGAGATACCCTCATGCTTGCAATCCATAAGATTCACTGATTTGACCCAGTCGATACCATTTAGCAGAAGCATCACCCTCCACACTCATATACAAAAAACTCCTAATTCTGACTCAGCCTGAGCTTGTCTTATTAAACCTTATATACAATATGAACATATGTACATGTCATCATATAATGACTCGTCATGGCACATAACCTCATGCATCTGGATGTGTATTTGACGGCCTCACATGCACGGTTTCACATCATAGACGTGCCATGGCACGACATCCACCCCCTCTAAACCTGCACATCCTCTGGTATGTGCCAAATCATCATCAAGGTCCACATATAGCTGAATGTCATCTTCATCTTCAGCAGTTCCAGGAAGATTATCTTCTTCCTCTTCAATCATATCCATACTACCACTGTCAAACCTCTCATCCTGAATCTCTTGTGAATCAAAAGGATCACCATCATGCCTTCTTTTAAATATCTTGATTCTTTTGCCAGCCACAAGATTCTTTACTTCTGTTCCATCAAGTTCACACAGAGTATACGTAGCATTCCCATGCACATGCTTAACAATGTAAGGGCCAAACCATCTTTTTGCAAATTTTCTTTGAACAGTGAATTGGTTGTCAAGGCTACTATCATACATTAGAACCCAATCACCTTCTTCAATAGGTTTTGGCCGAAGTCTGTGTCTACTATCAAATCTTTCTTTATTTTTCAGCCTTGCATCTTTCAAGCGAGCTTTAGCAAGCTCTACATCTTCAGGCCTCCTCTCTAACTGTCTTATTCGCAATGCAAGGAGGTCATCTCTGCTCAATCCTTCCACCCAGGGCAATACATTCCAAGTTAGAATTACTTCTTCAACTGGCATCATTGGCTTCTGACCATACATTAATTCTGCAGGCATGTATCCTGTCACTGAGCTATGAGTTGTACGGTCAGCCCACAAGGCATATGGTAGCAGCTTTGGCCACTCTCTCATCCTTTCTCTGCATGCCTTAGCCAAAGCTTTAATGATTGGAGGATGTCCTCGCTCACTTTTTCCATTGCCCTCAGGATTGTAAGCACATGTTAGAGACAGTTTGATACCAATTCTAGAGAAGAATTCCCTTGCTTCTTCAACATCTAGCTCTCCCCTATCAGCTGTTATTTTCCCAACACAGCCATATCGGCAGATCACATCTTCCAAGACAAATTTGCATACTGTTTCCGTACTCTTTGTTCTAAGAGCACGCCCTTCTACCTGATTTGTCAAATCTTCTCTTGCAAGTGCTATATACGGCATCTACCAAATTCCCAAAGGCATTGTAACTAGATCCACTACCCATTTGTAGTGCATGGCAGGTGGGTAGGTTGGTTGCAAGCCATCACGATGCCTCACATTCGAGTACATTTGGCATACTATGCATGTTTCCACATATTGGGAAATATCCTTGTACATTCCTCTCCACCAATATTTTTCCTTTATTTTGGTAAAGGTGGCCCACACACTTCTATGCCCAGCCCAGAGACTCTCATGGAATTCTTTCACAAGCTTTCCTTGAGTCTCTTTATCACATATGACTCTCTGTGGCATAGCATTTCTCTGTTTAGGATGCTTCCAGAGATATCCATCCTTTAGAAAGTAACCATATGCTTTTCTGCGGATCCTCTTAAATTCTGAGTCAGACCAATTTTCTTGCCTTGATAGAGTGCTCAAATATTGACCAATAAGCAACCAATCTCCTTCATATATTTCCTCAATAAACGACTCAAGTGCATTTGATAGGCAAATATGATCCCCTTTTGCATATGCTGTAGTATAGAACTTTGTACCCACATCATCAATGTCACTAATCATCTCTTCCTCATCTTCATACCTGGCTCGTGATAGCATATCTGCAACTGGATTATCTTTTCCCGCAATATGCTCAAACTCAGGATTTAGTGACTTGATATAAGCAATCCACCTAAGCATAGCAATATCTGGAGTGGTACAACTTGCTATCATCCCAAGAAGTGGCAAGCAATCAGTCTCCACAAGTACAGATGCCCCAATAAGATATTCTTTTTCACATTTTAGAGCAGTGACTATCCCCCATAATTCTCTCTTGATCTGTGGATACTTTCGCTGCCGAAAGCTTAATACCTTTGCTCCAAATCTAATTACATACCTATGATCATCCTCATCATCTTGCCCTACTGCCCATCCAATCCCAGTAGGACTAGTATCAACTGTAAGAATCACAGGCCTGCCACACTCATAATCTGCCTTTCTCAAAATGGGTGATGATTGGAGCAAATATTTCAGCTTCCGCATAGCTTTAATATGTACTGCACTCCACAAAAATTTTTGATTTTTCCTCAAAAGCTGATAAAGAGGATCTGCTACATGTGCATAATGTGGGATCCAAATAACATAAAAGACACATGCTCCAAGAAATCTCCTCAGCTCTGTAACATTAATGCATATTTCCTTCATTCTTTGTATTGCATCTATCTTGGCTGGACAAGGACGGCGTCCACTAGTACTACAAAGATGTCCCACTATTAGCACTTCACCAACCCCAAACACTGATTTCTGCCCAGATAAAGTAAGATTCACTTCTTCAAGCCTGGATAGAATCATGTCACAATCCTTTATATGATTTGCCACAAACTTGCGGCACCCTTTTGAATCCAAATCCTCATCTTTATCTTTCTCATCATCACAGCCCTTTATTGGCACATCATCCAAAAATGGCATAGTTTTCTGTGGTATGAAGTCCCGTAAGACTTTATTCATTCCATTCATCATATGTGCCACTGAGTTAGTGGCTCCCTGTGGTAAGGTACACATCCTTACTAATCCCAAAGGAGTTCTCATTGTGGTCAAGTCCCTGCTTTGTATATCCAGCTGGAACTGATCATATCCCGAATACAGATCACCCATAGAGTATATAGCTTTCCCTGCAAATGCTTCTGCAAACTCATCCACAATTGGACCTGCTCCCACATTCCTGATTGTGACTTTGTTTACAGGTTGCATGTCTTGAATAAAGCGCAATGTCCCATTTTTCTTTGGTACAGTAAACCATCTGTTGGAATATGGGGCACATGAAGGCTCCAAGATTCCCATCCTGATCTTTTCCTTTAGTAATTCCATCAACTTTGGCAAGAGAGCCTTTGGTACTGGAACTGGCCGCAGATTCCAGGGCACATGTGGAACAGTAAAGATCACCATTGGTGCCGTTACACTTGGATCAACACAGCCTATCTCATGCGGCTGAAAGGCAAAAGCTTTCCCATGTTTTACAAGCATCTCCTCAAAGCATTCCTTTTCAACTGGCAACAGAAAATCCTTCTCACCAATCTTCAGCTCTTTCAGAGTTTCTTGAGTAAATTTATGCCCAATTTTCTTCGGATCTCTAAGATTTGGCTGCATAGAAGCTTCATCTATCTTCTCCTTGCTTCCCGGTGGCAAGGGCAAGGCAACTGGTTTCACCTTCTTTGCAACCGTTTTGTACTTTGTATCAACATGAGCATCCATCTCACAATTCATGTTTTTACATTCCACCCCCTCAAATTCCTGGATTATATCATACATCTCCACAGATGACACCTTTATCATTTCATTTCCACCCTGTAAGCTTGCTCTTCTCATATCAAAAAGCACATCCATAGTATCTATAAATGACACCTCATCAAGCACCCCTGAAATAAACTCATTCTTCTCCAAAAGACCACACTGCTCAAAACTTTTTTGTTCATTTTGTATATGTTTTTGCATGCCACGCTTTAAATCCTTGCTTTTTACAAAAACCAGTGACCCATAGCTGGAGAATCCCTGAAAATTTGCTGAAAAACTATTTACATTGATTGAGTCCTGCGAGAACTCATTCCCCCTTGTACCATTGGAATCCCGCTTTACAATGGCACCTGGCCAAAATCCCTCATCTCCCTGTAATTCATAAACTCTCTGTTTATCTTCGGGAGCGACTGTGCCCTAAGAGACTCACGATTCCTTTCATGATTAATGCAAACTGTCAAAAACTGAACAGCTTTTTTGCCATCTTTACTCCTTATTCTTGCATAAGCTGAACCATCATCCAAAACCTTTGTTTCCATCCTTACAGCTGTAATGTAGGGTTGCCCAAGAATGAGAGGATACGATGACATCTCCTGAACAAAGAAATTCTGATCATCCTTCACATCCCCTATAGTTACCCTTACATTTGGACATGCTGCATAAAGCTCACCAGATGAATTATTAGCTGCTTTAATCATCCACCCATGATCCACATCCATTGGCCACTTACATTTGTTGTAGAGATTTTTAGCCATAAGATTTATTTCAGACCCATGATCAATTAGAGCAACATATGGCTCTTCCAAATCACCTATCTTGACAAGGGTTTCAGTGGTGGCTCTTGCCCAATGGCTCCTGGAGTAATGACTCTTTGTAAGAACTTCTTTTTCATCATCCTCTTCCACAAAACGCACTTGTCGTGCCCCATCAGCACAGTGATTACATTCCACCACATTTTCTCTCTCTTCCTTTTTCTGTACCTGTACACCATGAGTCTTGGAAGTGCTTGCCTCTCCTTGTGACGGAATAGATTCAATTATGGACTGCCTTTTTCTTCGTATAATATCAATTATCTCATCATGAAATTCTTTCTTTACAATCCCCAAGACTTCCCCTAGTGTGAATTCCACCCTGCTGTTTAGAATTCTCTCTTCAAGCACCTTTTTGAGATCTGTTGCAACTTCAATATCAGATTGAAGCTTGTAGAGTGGACTTTTCCCTTTACCCTTTTCCTTCATTTTTGCTGGCACTTCTTCCATTGAAACATCATGTGGAGGTCTGCTATGCTGTGAAGGCATATGTGATGGCCCAGGATCCTTCTTTTCACTTCCACGTGTAACTCTTTTTGATGGCCCTCCTTCCTCATTTTCCCTTTTTCGCTTCTCCTCTACCTGTGCCTCATTATTTTGGCATTTGGCAATATAGGCATGAATGGATAAAGAATCCACAGGCTCCTCCCAACCAGTCTCAAGACGTATACAATCACCTGCCTCATGCAAGGCTTGCTTTGACACTTTCTTTGATGCAATTAATTCCATTGTTGATGGCCAAAAATTCTCATTCTCATAATCCTCATCATTCTCAAATCCTTGCTTTAGTTGACCAACCTTTAATCCATAGGTTACTGCCTCAACCATAGAAATGGCATGACTAGCAGCCATATCCTCTACTAGCTTTTTCATCCCTCCTTTCCCAAAGTTTGTACTCAATGGAAGACCAGTCTCTGTAAGATGGATTTTCCCATCTTTGAAGAACACAAGTTGATTTTTAAGAGCTTCTTTATAGCTGGTACAATCCTTCTTTGCATGCTCTGGGTCATCACACCATATGCATCTATATGTAAACCCTTCTTTGATTTGAGGCCTTTGCATAGAAGCCTGCCCCAATGGTAGACCTTTTTCTTCAATCCTGGACATCTTCAATTTTAAATCACGCATACCCTTGATAAGCTCATCCATCGGCCCATCTATCTTAGGAATTGTGGCAGCTGGCTTGGATAAATTCTCAGGGGTAACAGCAGCTATGGGGGTTACAGAGCCCATCACCATTTTATCCCTCCTCCGCTGCCGCTTTGCTAACATAGTGACTGCATCCTCAACATCATTCCAATCACTCTTTAATCCTTGCTCTGTATTCTTATCCTCAAGGAGGATTTCCAATTTCTCCTGGAGATCTTTCCCAGCTGCTTGCAAGAAGAGCTCTGTCTTTTCTCTGTCCAAAGTTGCACGCTCTATTCTTGACAACTGGGCATAACGCTTCTCAAACTCCCTTAGCAATTCTGTGGCAGAAATTCCCATTTTAGGTTTTGTGACCCATTCTAAGAAAGTTCGTTTGGTCACTCGCTCAGAATCCTCCATGAAGTATTCATCCTTTAAGGCAAGCTTGAACTCTTCCCAATTTCTGCCACCCTGTGCTGTCTGCAATCCCTTTATGCGCTCTCTTATTTCAGGAATGCATACCAGCTCGAAACTTCGAACCATATCCTCCTCAGTCACCCTGTTTAGCTCCATCTCCTTTATATAATTGCGCAGATACTTTGTAATGTCCTTCCCATCAAATTGATCCACCTTTTTCACAATTGATTGTAAGGCTTTGGTCGTGGAAATCTGTCCCCTCTCAGCAGCTTGTTGCTGTTGCATGTACATGGAAAACATTTGGAACATCTGCATAACTCCGGGGTCAAAATGAACCCCCTGGCCCTCAGAATTCTCAGCCATAGCTTCCCTATATGTTTCACCACACTCTCACCCCAGCAGTTTCACGTCGGGTTCACCAAAAAGCTGTCGTGAAGTGTGCGGTACAGCCAGGAAAGTACGAAACTTCTAGCTGTGAGAGTGAATGTCAAATCCAACAAGGAATCTCACGTACAAAATTTCCTAAGGAGTATTGAACATCACTATTCCCAATGACAAATACATGTGTCAACTTGCCTCAATACATCCTTGAATTCATTCCGATGATTACACAAATTTGCATGAAATCCTTTGAACCATTCACATGTGGGCATAACAGAGCCTTCCCATCTTCCCAATATACATGTGGCCAGTTACATCCATTACATCCAGTGCCCTCAAAACCTTTATTTCGAGATGTACTTTATCACCTGAAAACCTGCCTTAATATACTAACATCTCACAAGTAAAATATAGCATTTGGCATAGCTTTATCATGCTCATGAGATTTAGAAAATTCCATGGCTTGAATTCCAAAAAATCCGATCGAGAAGGAAGTAAAACCAACCTTTCGGAACCTTAATGTGCTTTTTATACTTTATTTCCACAATACTCCAAGTCACAAGATCTTCCCATTCCTCAAATCCTTTAAAGGTATGCTAAACATGCGATTTTTCCCATTGATTGATTTATATATTCAAAGTAAAAATAAATCCCACTTAACTGTAAGTAAAGATAGGTGAATTTTTCATCGTTTTTCTTCTCTATTCCTCTGACGGCGGCTCGCTGCAGACCACGGAAGGCAAAATACAAGCATACGATGGAAACTTTATCATTGGATAGCTCTCATTATCCTCTACAATTCTAACTCCTACACGCCATAAACAGAAGCACTCTCTTTGAATTTTTAGACTCTGGTTGGATGGACGTTGTTCCTCCTTCTCAGAATTTTCTTTTTCCCAATCTGCACTCGCCGTCTCTCTCCGGCCCTTTTTTCCTTTTCCCCGTGGCGAACTCGGCGCTTCCCCCCACCACCTTTGTCCAGCTGTACATACCATTTAAAAGAAAGCTGCGCATTTCGCTTCCACGCTTTCTAGAAAATCTAAAATATATTTTGTTTTTTAACCTTAGCACTAAGGTTACAAAGCACAACCTTAGCATTAAGGTTAAAGTCCCCATTGCAAGGCATTTCATTTAATTCTATTCCCCGGCATTCAACAATTTCTTCGGCACTGCAATGTCTATTATTCTTGATGTCTTCGTCCAATTGTTCATTCAAGTTTTTTCCCATATCTTCATAAATACATTCCTTTGTGCATTGAGATACCCTCATGCTTGCATTCCATAAGATTCACTGATTTGACCCAGTCGATACCATTTAGCAGAAGCATCACCCTCCACACTCATATACAAAAAACTCCTAATTTTGACTCAGCCTCAGCTTGTCTTATTAAACCTTATATACAATATGAACATATGTACATGTCATCATATAATGACTCGTCATGGCACATAACCTCATGCATCTGGATGTGTATTTGACGGCCTCACATGCACGGTTTCACATCATAGACGTGCCATGGCACGACAGCGTTCCCTGGCAGCGGCGCTATTGTTTGGGGCATCATAGCATAGCGGAGGCTACACTCCAACCCACACACTTTGTCAATCCGTGAATGCAACCCGGTTAGCGCATAGAGGCTATCCCGAATGGGAGAAGATTAGTTAACCACACACTAATGACTTCTAGTCCTACTCAATCCTTCTTCAACACTCAAGCAATCAATCTAACATAATCAAAGCATCAAGATTAGGCTACACTTAAGCATAAAAATGCAACTTATGCAAAGAATCTAACATGCAAAGAGCTATCACACAAGCCTCAACTACACATCATTTCGTGCACAAGCTTCATCACATGCACTCTACAAATCAGATTTTAGCATCAAAACATCATTAAGAAATCTAGATTAGCAAGTGTGTAGACCATAACCTCATATCATTGAAAATGTAGAGAATAGAGAGTACAAGATTGAAGCATGAATGGAGATGGAGAGCCTTGGGAGAGCACATGAGAAGGAGCTATGGAGCAAGCTCTCTCTATGAGCCTCTCAACCAAATGACCAAAGAGTCCCCTAGCTCTCAAATGGGCCACCTTTTATACAAAAATTCTAGGACTCCCAAAAGTTCCCATGTGGGATTATTGTCAAGCCCTCTCCCACATTCATCTACAACTTGGAACTCTTTTCAAGAGCCCTAAGTGTCTTTTTTGTTGCATCCTTGTATTGATCTTCATTCATCATGCAACACTTATCTATTTCTTAAAATTCTCATTGTAAGTATAAGGACGTTGCTTGGAAGGCTTTGCATCCTCTCGTAATGGAATTATATGAATGGAATTGTATGCTAACATATGCTTGGATCAACTCCTTTGAGGTCTTTATAACTCCAAGCAAAAACATCGTGATACTCCTTTATTGTTTGAATTAATAACTTCTCCACATCTAAGGAAAAGTTTGTGGCAATCCACACATAGCGAGGCTCTTTTCCTGGCTCAGCGATATCAATTTTTTTGCATCTTCTGGACCATCATATGAAACCCCTGGCATGCTTGGCTTTTGTCGCATGGGCTGTTGAAGAACAATCTTCCGATCTTGATGGGGGGAACATTGAGACCTTGTTCTTGTCCACTTGAGTCATCAACTAATTGAAGACCATGCGGTTTTTAGCTCTCTTTTGCAATCTTGCATCAGAGTTTTTCGTTCAACCTTTATCTTTGCACTTTCGACACTCTCTTTTGAATCTGTTTGAGACTTGAGTTTTTGTTTTAGTCTCTTTTGAATCTGTTTGAGACTTGAGTTTTTGTTTTAGTCTCTTTGTTTTTTTACGATTTTTGCTAAAAGTTTTTAGCTTTTCTCCTGGTTGGAATCCATCTGATTGTTTTACTTGGTCTTTGATACTATCTTGTGCTTGGACATAGTATAGATATCCATTCTTTCCTGAGAAGTGAGGTGGTGGTCGAGAGTGTTCATTCTTAAACTCCTCGTCTTCTTTTTGTATTCTCTCACGTCGTTCCCTCTCATCTTGTTTACGGATTCTCTTATGGCTCTTACAGCATTTACGTTTAGGTCGGCTTCGAGGGATCTCTACTTGAACCTCCCTTCCTCTCAAGAGTAGGCGTGCCTTTCCTAACTCTTCCTCGGGGATTATCACATCATCATCAAAATCAGAGTCCCATCCATCTTCCTTATTTATCAGCATCATTAGCATATTCGAGTGTTAAATCCTCAACTAAGACTTCCTCTACATGCAGTGCTGTTGTGGGTGCATCCCCATAGTATAAATCATCTAGAAGGTCACGTGGTTGTACCATTTGTATAGGAATAATGCCATATCCATCTGAGTCACAAAAATGAATTGGCTTAGGTAAAGCACATGTCGATAATGTTGCAAGGACATGACTCCATTCTAGGGGATCAATTAAGTGCTCAGGGGAAGGGTTGTGGAATGTATGCCTCATCTGATACACTTCGATTACCCTTAAGTCTCTCAGTGTTGAAATCCTTACATGAGGCTCCACACATCCACAGATCTTCTCGCCCATCTGACAATGTAACGCTTGAGCCCTCAGATGAAGCAGAATCAAACTCATCTATTGGAGACCTTGTTACATCACGATATGAGTGATTCTTTAGGTTGACCCTTGTGATGATAGAATCATGTCGGAGGTACAAATAATTGTATCCCCAGTCTTGAATCATTTGAAATCGTCACATGAATGGTATACCCAATATCACTTCATAGTTTGGATGCTTTCCAAAATCCACTACTGCAAATGTGTGCTCATATTCAATTCCACATGTGGTGACCAATATGTTCTCTAGCAGCCCAATGGGATGTTCTAAGCTTCCATCTGCTAGCTCTGCAAAGCACATCCTGGTACTCCTAATAGCTGGTTTGCCCTACTTTTTTCAAATAGACCTTGTCACAATGCCCACTCCTGAACCACTATCAAGTATTGTAGTTGAAGCTACTTTCGCACTTCTAATGGGAGGGTAGCATTTCCCTGATCGTCCTCACAAAATTTTCCTACTTTGTTTAGGAACTGGCATAACATGCTTTGTCTCAGGGTGTATAGTACAATGATGGTGACCCTTTTGTAGCAATACCTCCTCTGACAAACATATGGCAATATCATTCCACAACTCTAGTCGAAGCTTTATCAAATCAAGCAAAGGTAAGGTACAAGCCACTGGTGCTGACAAAATAGCTTGCACGATACCCATATCCATCTCCTTTGTCAACCTTCTATGCATGGAGGGTATCCTCAAGGTTTGAGAACACTTCTCATATTCTCCCAAATAAGATGGTAAGGTTTTCATTGTATGCTTCCTTCTAGGAGAAACAATTGTTTGAACTTTCTCCTAGGTGCTTGGGCATCTAGAGTTGTTTTCTGTGCCCCTGGTAAAATCCACTTCAGAGAATGGAGGTGAAATAATAGAGGACATATTCTCATTAACTTTCTCATGAACTGCAGCCCACATCTCGTTTGCCATGTCCTCGTTAGCATCAATAACTTCATCATTGCATGGGAAGGCAAGACTAGGTGGTGGCAGAGTGCCCTCTTTCAATGGGGTGTCAATTGGTGCAGACTTCTCGCTATGAGCTTCTGAGATCAACTCACTTTTCATTTCCCAACTTGATGACACTTCTGGTATGGTTTCTAATGTTGGCTTAAGAGAGGTGGGGCCCTGAGGGATAGGTGGAGGTGGGCCCTCAAGTATCGATTGAGCTTCCCTAATGAGTTGCTGATGTACAGCTAGATTGATCTTCTCCTCACGAGGGTTTGGGTATTCTTGAAGCTTCTTCGGTAGCTCAAATAAAGCTGCAATGCGACTTCTATAAGCATCAATGATGGCATCTAGAGTCTCATTCACCTTATCCACAAAAACAGAACCCCCTGAACTATCCTCAGTTGTAATAGCCTCATCTTGTTTAGCACTAGGCCCAGGTTGAGGTTGATGCTCCTCATGCACTTCTTGGGATGTAAAAGCTTGATCTTTCATGTTTTGTTTAGAGACTTCTTGAGAGCTAGTGGATGCACTCTTAGTTTGCTTGTTGCGGTTCTTTTTCCTTCGAGTGGTCCTTTTTCTATTGGAATGTAGGGTCTTGTCCACTAGATTTGCCTTTGCATCCCTAGTTCGAGGTGTCTCATCAGTCTGCATTTCGGCATTTCATGTCTGTGATCTAGTCATGACTCTAAGTGGCACGACATCCTCATTCTCTGATGAAGGTGGCAATGGAGCTGCCTCTACAAAGTTGAGTGAGACCTTTGGTTGAGAGATGCCTTCCTCATGTGGTTTTAGCAAACAGTCCTTTGGAAAGTGTTCTACACAAAACCCTAGACAATAGCTTTCAATTGGTGGAAACTGTGGTACTGTTGTATTGGATCAAGCTGCTTGCCTTTGGCGATGTGGACAACCCCGAGCCCAATGGGCTTCTCCGCACTCATAACAGGGGCCCATTAGTTTGGCTTCTACTTTCCTTTGCTACCATTGACCTGAGGGGCCTGGAGTCCTAGGTTGGTAGCCGCCTAGCAACATCAAAGAATTTTGTTCCCCCGGCCAGTGCTTGGCTTGGATATGCGGGACTTTCAAAGAGATTTTCCTTGGATGAATATGATGCATATTCCTCCTCCACATAGCTAGGGTTTACCAAGTCTCTACACATATTTGAATTGTCGTAGTCAACAAACCTCATAGGAGCAATCCCAGGAGCAGAAGGTTGAGCTCCAAGTATAGGTCGTGCTTGCTCTTGTGCCATCAGTGGCTTACGTTCAAAATTAGTATACTGTTGATGCATTTGTAGAGCCACTACACCCCTTTTCTACTCACGCTCTTGTCTCATTTTTGCAATGCGAGTACATTCCTGTGTGGTGTGGGTATAATTCCAAGCACAAGCCTGGCACCACTTCTTTGTGGGTTGGTTTGTGACTAGAGGAGAAAAGGTATTACATTCTTCGGTTTTATGGTTACCGCCACATGCTCCACAAAGATGAGGACCTGTAGGTAGTACACTCCTCATTCGCTGCTTTTGTTGTGGCTGCATGGGTGGGCGATAGGTTTGTCCCAATCTCCTTAGTACTAGGTTAGCCATCTGGTCTGGATTTACTAGTGCGCTAGACCCTAAACTTTGGTCATCACCCCACTGATCTCTAGGTTGCACCTCAGGGCCAGTACCATCTTGGAATTTGAAGTTATCGTGTGAAATCCATAGCATCATGGCAACACTCATTGAAATTTGTATTCTTCTTTGCATAGAGATGTGTGTGCAGTGTTGAATTTTTGAGTCCTTTTAAGAAGAGAGAAATTAATCGACTCTGGGTGGGCTTCTCATCTTCTGGGCAACGATTAATGTACTGCTTCATCCTATTTACACAGTCTCTAACACTCTCAATCTCGCCTTGCTTGAAAGAGTAGATGTTTGCTACTGTGTCATGCTGAATCCCCATCAAGGAAAAAGCGACAATGAATCTCTCTTCCAAAGCCTCTAGTGCCTGAAACCAAGCAACGGCCTTTCCCTCAAGAATGAGCCCAAATCCTTCGATTTGCGTATGCTTGTCAGCCTAAATGCTGCTACATGGTCATATGGATCTCCCGACCCTCGTACTTCTTTACCAGTTTCTGAAGAGTTGATGGCCTTACTCGTCTTGAATACTCATCATCGGGCCTACAGCCTCTCACTCTCAGTGGTTCCTCTCTTTGGGAAGATGGTCCATATGCATCCCAAATTGGTGTGGGTCCCCTATTACTCACCAACCCCCTCCAAAGGTCTTGTTACCCGCATTTCAGGAGGTGCATTTATGGGAGGCCGAGTTGGCTCCCCTACCCTCCGATTGTCATAGTGAGAGAAACGTCGTTGTGGTGTGATCTGTGGTCGCACTTTTGGTGTAGGATAATATCTTGGTGCTAGAGTTGGGCTACTTGCAGTGGTCCACTTTGATGTTGAGGGTCCCTCTCTAGTGAACTCTCGTAGGGGAGGAGCAACAATTTCTCCAAGAAAGGCTGTCTCTCCTGGTTTAGCTGTATTAGTTGAGAACATTTCCATGAATAATGGTTGTCCTCTCCACGTGAGCTCACGAATCTCCTTTCATTGGCCCATTTATGAAGGATTCGGTTCTTGTATCCTCCTACAAGCTTCTCGACTACCACCACAAGTGCTAGAGGACGATCTAGCTCTGGCAATCTAGTTGTGGCATAATATACTTCTAAAGAGTCCTTATAGACCTCTTGAAGTGGGTCATCCTGAAAGACCTTTGTCACAGGAATTTGTCGTACAAACTCCCATTGGTTCTCAGTCCCCTGATCCATTTTGTTTCCTGTCCCTTTCCAAATTTAGATCTACAAAAAGTAAATCATCTATGGATGGCTTTGAGGACTGGGCATTGGATGGTCTAGGCATGTCCGGCTCAATGAGCCAATCATCTCTAGACTCCCTTGCTCCAGAAGGCTTCGATAAGTCTAGGAACTCACTCTTAGAGAGTCCTCCTAATTTGTCTACATTCTCTGGATGATAGGTGACTTCGTAGTAGCGAACACCATCTCTGCCCATGTACATGTTACCCTGGTCATCGACTAGAGGTGCTCTATCAAGCTCTGAGAAAAAGTCTGCAATCTTAACGAGATACCGTTGTTGTGGATCCCTAAAGATCTCAGCTCCTTGAGCATTCATGTAGACATATTGAAGTCTCACATTGAGTGGTAACCCCATGATGTCGGCTTCAAATGGATTAAAAGATCTTGTGGGTGTCCTATTTGGGACTAAGGGATGGCCCTAGATTGTCCATAGACAATGAGGTAGACTTTGTCCTGGAAAGGGTATCAGATTGGGATTCGGAAAAGGTTTCAGCAATATCTACCAAATTTCCTACCTATTGGGTCCCACTTTCCTACGTAAGCACTCTAGAAGGTGCCCTAGACCCTATGGCAGTGTCTATATGACGTCCCGACCGCAAGTGTATAAGGTCAAATTTTAAGGTTTTTTTTATTTTAATTTTAATTTTTTCCAAAAAATCCAAAAATTTTCAAGTTGGCTCAAACTTTGCCAGAACCCATTTTGAAACCCCTCAAACACATTAGGCCAAAAAAATAGCATATTTTTCAGGATCAAAAATCGCCTAAAATTTACTAGTTTCCCATACTGACTCACTGGGAAAATGGTTCCGGGACCAAAATTTCGACGATGGGTGTTTTCTAACTCCTCTCGAAAAGTTAGATAACCTCCAAATTTTTTGCGGCAAAAAATGAAAAATTTTCCAGACTTTTTTTTTGGCACCCCCTTATCCGGTGCGGTGTGGCGGTCTTTATGGTGCGGTGTGTGGGTCTCTCCGCGCGGTGCGCTATTCACGCACAACCGCCTTCTTTTATTATTATTATTATTTTCTTTTTTGAAGTGCGTGTGCAGCTGTGAGATTTGCAGCAAATTCGAAATGTTTAATCTTCATGTGTGTGTACAGATTTCAGTTTCTGTACAGGTGCAGGTTTAACAGAGAACTAAAATGCACAAAATTAAAGATGCAGAAAACTAAACTAAGCTAAGAACAGAAAATAAAACGAACATGCAGAAAATTGAAACTATAAAAATTAACCTCAGACAGTAAAAATTATCCTCAAACAGAATGACAGAAATGCAAAACAGGCCTCTCTCTTTCGCACACAAATTGAAATTGGCAGGTTTAGCGCCTACCTTCAATCTTTCCCGTGTGTTGAATCCTTGTCCTGACCTCAAGGGAGAGGCATAGCTAGCCAATCGCACTCAAATTGCAAGACAATAACGAGAATTTAACAACAGAGATTAGTCTTAAATAAGTACCAAAATTAGTCCCAAAGCCTACTCTCCTATATCCAACGGTTTTGCAACCGCCGATTGGAGCTTAACAAGGAGTGGTAGTGTGTGTATGGTGCTCAACTAATGTAGGCACTCTTTCCCCGGCAGCGGTGCCATTGTAGAGCGGTTCTCTCTACCGTGCAATATAGTGCTCATAGAGTACTACCGATCAACAAATGTGTTGAGAAACACAATGTCAATCCGAGGACTCGACCCGATTAGTGCATGAAGGCTTATCCTTTGCGGGAGAGCTCACATTCACGAACCACCACTTGATGATTCAACCATTCAACACCTCAATCAATCTCTCAATCCCTTAAACCCACTACACTAATCAAGAGAACAAGCAATGCATGGCAATCTCTTAATCCCATTCAAACAGGCAATGCATGGCAATCTCTTAATCCCATTCAAACATTGATTAAATCTTAGCTTTCCCTAATGCCAGCAAATCCATAAGCGTGCATCTACTAACCCACAGGCTTAAGCAAGCATAGAATGTAACATTCACAAACCCACAAGCTCATAGAGAGAGTCTATCCATGAATAACTCATTGCCAATGAAGTGGGCAAGAGCTTGCATTAATGGAGACTACACACACACACACACACTACAAGCATGCAGCATACACAAGAGAAAGAAAGAAGCATTCAACTAATCATAGATTAATCTACTTCAATGATGCTAAAACAGATTAAGAGAATGAAGTGGAGCTATACTCATTGGAGCTTGATGCTCATTAGAGTACAATAGAGAGAGAGTTAGAGAGTTGCCATAGCTTGAGAGCTCAAGAGCTTCACTCAATAGCTTATGAGAATGGCCAAAAAACGTATCCTTTCTTTAGCTAACATCTCTTTTATAAAGATGTCACTAACCCTAACCCTAGGCCTCTTTCACACATGGGCGGACAACCCCATTAGTGAGCCTTGCTTAATACACTTAGAACTCTCGTTTTGAACCCACATTGGCCTAAAACGATTTACATTGCACTTCGGCACAAAAATATGGAAAAATTATATGCGTCTTTATGTTCCCATGGCTACAATCCTGCTCTCTCGCATTAATTGCTTCCGGCCTCCTTCCATAATCCGTGTTCCCGTGAGTGTTCCCGTGGAACAGGCTAGCTTATGAGTGATGGAGGGTATGGAGAAGAGCCTGTAGGAGGGGTGGGGTTTGGTAGAGGTTTTGATCATAAAAGGCTTAGCATTGTGCCTCCTCCTCAGCGGCTTTGCATTGGGCTCGAGCGGCGGCGGGCAGCCAGCTCCTCTATGGAGGGCCCTGACTGAATTGGGGTGGAATTTGCTCTCATTGCTTGGGTTCTGGGTGATGGCACTTTGGGGGGTGGAACGGTGGGAGAGGATTGATGGCACTTTGGGGGGGGTGGAGAGGTGGGAGAGGATTGGGGGGGAGAGAGAGATATTGGTACGACATTGGGCCCTGTTAGCTATATTTCCCTAGGGAGTTCCTCCCATCCAGCCGCATGGTAGAGTACCTTGGTGAGGAGGGATGTTGTTGCGAGATTTCCTTGCGGGTTGGCACATATTGAGTCCAGCTCCTTATGTAGGTACTCGGCCCAATTGACAGGCATGCCCTGGTGGACCACATTGGCCAGTGTTGAGAGGCTGCACCTGCTAAATCGATCCATCCACGTGGTTGTGAGTAAAAAGGAGAGGGCCCTGGCTAGCATCACAAGCTCGTCCTATGTGATATTTGCCCACTCCACCCTGTCCTTATTGGCGGTGCTTCCTTGGAAGGTGTCGCGAGTCAAATCTAGGGAATTGGTGAGGTGCATGTAAGGTTGTTTCATTCTTGGGAGGTGGAGGGCTTCTCGAACTAGGTCGAGACTCAGATGGACAGTGTGGCTATCATTATCTAGCACCTGACCTGTGGCCTCATTGGCATCATATGTCTCTGTAAATTAGAGATAGTTGTAGAGGTATAGGCCCCAAGGTTCCAAGGTTAGCAACCCGCCGATCCCAAGCTACTCCAGGCGGACTACTATGGCTGTATCTCTAAAGCAATAACTTAAAGCTTGTGCTCCATCTTATGATTGTTCTTCATAATGGAGTGGACCGTGTGTTCATTAACCTACTTCATCAAGTTCTTTTTGAGATGTGATAACTGGGTGGGATGGCATACATACTCCTTGAAGCATCCACCTGTGGTGGGTGCTTCTTTTGCTGGGTGGTGTGCTTCTGAACCTCTAGGGAGGAGTCGAAAGTCTCTGCCATGGGGTGAAGGATGAGGGACAAGAAGTGAAAGCTCAAGAAATGTTTTTGCAAGAGTTTGGGTAGGCTGAAAGCAGAAAGTGAGGAAATGGGAGTGGTGGGCGCATATTTATAGCTTTCATAAAAGGACACGGCTGTGGTGGCAGAAGTTGGTACGGGCATGGCAACTCTGGGGTACAGGCATACGCTTTAAATTGTTTAGCCGTGGCAGTTAAGATAGAGGTTGGAATGGCCATGGCTTCCTTTGGTTGTTTGGTACGACTGTGGCAGTTGAGGTAGAGGTTGTAACACTCGTGGCTTCGAGTTGGGGTTGGTATGGTTGTGGGCAAGGTTGAATGAGAATGGTACAGTCGTTGGGCAACAGTTGAGGTTGAGGTTGGTACGATTGTGGCTTCGATGTGGGACATCCATGGCTTTGCTAGGGTTTGGGCACACACTTTTGTTTGGTATGGCCATGGCCAAATTGAGGTGTAGAATGGTACGACCGTGGCAAGTTGGATGAGAATGGTATGGTTGTGGCTTCTTTTGGTAGTACGGCCGTGCATTTTTTTAGGGGGCACCCTACAAATAGGTTTTGTACCCTTGGGATATGTAGCCCAGCACCCCATTACGGGTTTTGTACTAACTGCATGCCCAGTTTGCCAAATGGAGGAGAAGGGTCCAATTGGGTGATGGCGAGGGTGGTATCTCCTTGTTGGGAGTTCAGAGGTTTTAGGATCCATCGATAATTTGTTGTTGGGCAAGGCTTAGGGTGTGAGCAAGGATAGTTTGGCCTTGGGGAGTGTTTGGGCTGGTCATTGTCTTGTACCTTGTGGGATTGGGGTTGTCAAATTGGTTGCTTGCAAGATGGATGAGGTGCTTGTTTTGCCGATATATGAGTATGGAAAGTGGATGGTCAAGGGATCCACATAGTGGAAGTACCTTCATAATACCCTTGCATTGTTAAGAGTGTTTGCCCTGTGTGCATTTGTTTGAGTTGTTAGGAGGGTTAGTGTTGTTAGTTTTGTGGGGGGGTCAACAACATTGGTGGCTTTTGAGAGTTTAGATTGGGGGCTACGGCCAATTTGGGTAGTTGAGAGGATACACGAGGAAATGGGGTGTCCAAAGTGGGTAGTGGCCTCTTTTTGAGAGCGGTATGGAGCGGTGTGGATTGGAGGGTGGAATAATGGTGGTGAGGGGAGGAGTATTATCTTGGCATGAGGGAATAGAAGTTAGAGGTTCTTCGTCTGTCATTAGGACTGTAACTTGGCCTGAGGCTAGTTGTAGGGTAGCCGTCCTTGCATCCTAGTCAATGTTGCACTGGTTGTGTCCCATCCAACCACTTCTGAGAAGAATCTCTTCACGCATGGTTCTTGCAGGCATCACATAAAACTTCGCTTCTAAGGGATTATTTCCAATGTGGAACAAGATTATGATTGTGCCTAAATAGTGAACTTCTTGAGAGGCCACTGTTGTGACCATGGGGGCATGAATCTCTTTCAATGGGGATTCCCCGAGGGAACATGTGTCATAAGACATTAAGTTGTAATTAGCCCCTGTATCTTCAAGTTTTTGGTGAAGCTTGTTGGGTTGGTCATTCTTAAGTATAACCGAGGAGCAGGCTTCACCTCCCAATCTTCTTCTTTGAGGTCTACAACCTAGGCCATGTTGACCACAATATTTTTCTCTCGAAGTTTTGCTTGCCGCTTCTTAGCCTCTTGTTGGGATGCTTGTTTCATTTCTTTGTGGTCATTTTTTCATTGTTTTTTGTCATGAATAGCCCTGAGGGTGGTTTCAGTTAGTGAACCATAGTAGCATTTTAATTTGCTTCTACCATTGAAATATCCCTCCATCTCGACACTGTCAAGTGTCTCTATGCGCACTACTCCTTGGGCGGGTTATCTCAGTGACTAGGAAAGGTCCTAAGCCTCTAAGCTTGAGTTTCTTTTTATGATTTTTTGTGCTAAAGAGGAGGACAATGTCGCCCTTGTTCATTTTCTTGTCCTTCAGTTTGGTCATCGAACCATTTGTTTAAGCCTCAATTTTTCTACAATCGTGCTATATATAGCTAGGAGGTGTGTTTTGACAAGCTTTTCAAGCTCGAACAGACGATAGACAAGGGCATTCCCCATGAGCTTTTCTTGTACACCAATTTGTAAACTCAAAAGCAAGAACTCCATTGGCATAACCGCTTCAATACCATAGGGTGTCGCATTAGTAGCAGCCTTGTAGGATGTTTGATAGGCCTAAAGTGTTGCCGACAACTTTTATTCCCAATCGTTGTGGCTAGCCTCAACTGTTTTGGTGAGAATGGCACATAGAACTTTGTTGGTGATTTCTGCTTGGCCATTAGGTTGGGGATAATATGGGAAAGATTTCCAATGAGTGACAAGGAATTCTTGTAAGTGGAATTAGATTACCTCATTAATACCCATTGTAGCTCACAATCTCAAGGAATTCTTGTAACAAGGAATTAGATTACCTCATTAATAAAGTGAGTGACAAGGAATTCTTGTAAGTGGAATTAGATTACCTCATTAATAAAGTGTGTCCCATTGTAGCTCGCAATCTCAAGGGGGTGTGTGATTACTAACTCATATAGGAATTTTGCAGTAGTTCGTGCTTCAGCTTTATGGGTAGCCCTTGCTTCGACCAAGTTCGTGCAATAGTCTATGGTTGGGATAATATATCGAGCTTCAGTGTATCTAGTTGCGGGACTAATGGGTCCTATGAAATCAATGCCCCATTGTTTGAATGGTTGTAAAAGGACACAACAAGGTTCAGGGGCATATTGTCCTTAAAGCAGGGAATTGCTGCTCGTTAGCATTCATTGCACTTCTTTGACATATTGTCCTTTGCTGCTCGTTAGCATTCATTGCACTTCTTTGACATATTTCGCTACATCGGCCATTAATGTGGGCCACCATTACCTGGTTGTGAGGACTTTGTGTGGAGTGAAATATTGCATGAAGTGCCCCCAGCACAAGCAGAGTGAGCCTATTCTAAAATGAAGACATATTTGTCTTCTCAGACACAAGGTTTGATAATCTTTTCTTTCCCCTGCCTGTAGAGTTGGCCTGTAATCAATTGGTAGGCCACTGCTTGTTAATAAGGCATTGTGCACAGTCATTATTGTGATGAGGAGGGGGTCAACTGGTAAGCCATCGGCTAAAAGTGTGCAACCTCCTCTCCCATTCCAAAATTAAACATAATTGGAACAAGGCAGCATCTGGTAAATCATCATCAACTCCCAATGGTGGCTCGCCATTGGGGATGTGTGACATATGGTCTGCCAAGACATGCTGTGAGCCCTTCTGCATTGTGACAGTGAAGTTGAACTCAAGCAAGATCAGCAACCATCTAGTTATTCTTCCTGTTGTGCAAGGCTTGTTTGCCAGATATAGAAGAGCTTGATGGTCTACGAAGAAGATACATTTGGTTGCCAGAAGATAATGGAGAAACTTCTCAACCGTGTAAACCACGAGCAATCATTCCCTCCTCTCAGTCGTGGTGTAATTTTGTTCTGCCTTGTTTAGTTGGCGGCTGGCAAAGCTGATGGGGAAATCCATCTTGTGTTCACCAGGTTGGGCCAACACACACCCAACACCAAAGGTGGAGGCATCGATGTGGACATGAAAGATGATGTCCTAGTTGGGGGACCTCAGAATAGGAGCACTTGCCAAGGCTTTCTTCAGGGTGGTATAAGCTTGTTGGCATTCCTCTGTCCACTCAAAGAGGATCAGGAGTCTATAAAGAGGGTGTCTATAAAGAGGGTGTCTATAAAAGAGGGTGTCTATAAAGAGGGTGAGCTATATCGGCATACATGAAAATGAAACGTGCATGTCCTATGAAGCACTGGACTCCCTTAAAGTTGGTGCTAGGGGTAGGGATGAGCTGCACCTTGCTATCATCAGTGGAGATTCCTTGTTTGGAGACAATGTGTCGACACTATGACAACTCCATGCCTAACCCAGAACTGGCATTTGAGAGGGTTTAATGAAATGCGGTATAGCCTGCATCTTTCTAACATCTTCTATAAAAATTCAAGGTGTGCTTCCCATTTGGAATTGACACAGAGGTCATCCATTAGGACCTTAAGGAATTTTCAAATATACTCCTTATAGGCCATGCACATTAGATGTTGGAAGGTGCCAGGGGCATTGGTCAGCCCCCCCAAAAGGCATGATACAGTATGCATAAGTTTCCCATTTTGTAGTAAAGGTGTCGATCCTTGGGGTCGATCAATACTTGATTGTAGCCAAAGAATCATCCAAGAAGCTATAGGCTTCCTTTCCTCTGACTCGTTCAAGCACGTGCTCTGTGAAGGGTAAGGCATAGTGATCCAATATAGTGGTGGCATCATTGGCCTTTTTGAGGTTACGCACACGCGTGTACCTTCCCATTCTTTTTGGGTACTATCACTATGGGTGATACCCATTTTGTGTGCGCAATTTCATAGATGAATCTAGCGCCAATGAGTCAATCGATTTCTTCCCGGACCATCTTCGCATACTTTGGATTTATAGGGTAGGCCCTTGCTTGATTGGTCTCGCTCCATCAACCCCATAGGAATGGTGTGTTTGACTACTTCAGGATGTACACCCTTCTTATCCGTGCAAAACAATCCTAGATTTTTGTGAGTAGAGCGATGAGTTCGGTCTCTTCCTCGGTAGAGAGGTCATCCCTAATGTATATTGGCCTTGGGTATTTGTTCATGTGCATCAACTGCCCGTACGTATTTCAGCCAGTGGGTGTCTGAATCAGTAGGGAAAACATAGCATTCTTGGCTAGGGAATCCATCAGGGTTGCGAGTTCTATGTGAGTGTGTTTCCTATGATGGTTTCGCCTTATCGACCTTTAGTGGTGACATCCACACAAGTATGCAGTGCTAAGCAATGTAGAGAGATGCAATCTCCTACCCATTGGCTCTGTTCCAAACCTCATTCCTTTGTGCCTTGGAAGTATGTCCAAGGTAGAGAGGATACGCTTTCGGCTCCGAAAGAGGTGCACATTCCTCGTTATTCTTTTCATCATCTATTATTTTATGGCACGTTTTACACAAGTGGAGTGTAGTGGATCGAGTAGTTGTTATTGAGTCCTCTACAAAGGGTCAACCGCTCTTCCCATTGAATTTCTTGTACCTACTCTACATGAGCTTTCTCAACGCATTGATGAATTGGAAAAGCTTGATGAGACCCTCTTATTAGCAGTAATGGGGATGTATTTCGAGAAGAGGAGACAAAAGCAATGGTATGATCGAAATGTAACAACTGGCCGATTCAAAAAAGGGGTTTGTGCTCTTGTACACACTTAAGAAGCATAAGCGAAAGCTCAAGAAACGTGGCCTAGGACCGTTCGTGATTAATGAGCTTACTCCTAGTGGTGCAGTGCGTTTAGAGACACTAGAAGGTGAGCAAATTTCATTAATGGAAGTCGTCTCAAGAAATACAATGAACCATTAACTGAAGCCATGCTTCAACAAATGCATGCTGCCGACACGCGAAAAGAAGCACATGACCTACTTAAACGTCAGGCTCAAGAAGAAGCTAAAGCTAGAGTTGCAAAACCAAGGAGCATCGCAAGGCTTCTGTGTTGACCTTACAATTGGCTACTGATGAACAATATGTCGATCCTTTCAATATTCACGTGTGTCTTCATCTTCATGAGACTACCTACTTTGTCTCTGCCTTAATTGACTCTGGTGCCTTAATTGACTCTGGTGCAGATTATAATGTTCTCTCATTTGACACATGGGTAGCCTTGGGATAACCAACACGTGTGCACATTCCTATTGACTTACGAAGCTTCTCAGGTGAAGATAACCCTATAGAGGAAAAATGTGTCATCATGATGTCCATTCAGGATCACCACAAATGTCAGTTCCCTTTTATGTGGCTAGTAAGGCAGTGGTGGTAGAGGTTGTTCTTGGTCGATCATGGTTAAGTGCTACCAATTGTTCATTAGATTGAAAGAATAGACATGAAAGAATAGACAATACAAATTGCAAATTGATTCTAATTGCATCTTGGGATCTGCTGCTCCACAAGTTTTATCATGTCAAAAGGGTGGTAGTTCTACCTTACACAACTTACTTTCAACAACTGCTCTTCAAGCTCCAAGACAAATGATGTGGATAATCATGAGTCCTCAAGTGAGGGCCATGGCTGGCATGTTCCGACTACTCTAGTCACTACTCAAAGAAGGCCAGCAGGCAAGAAGGAATTGTCAATTTGGCTACCCAAGGATGCGTATAAACTTGTACCATCTAGCCTAGTTGCTAAACCTCCTAAAAAGCATATCTTTTCCAAGCCTAAGCCTCAGATTGTTACTCATTGGGTCCCAAAGCATGTTCTTAAAGACAAGGCTATTATGAGGGCGCAACAGCACTTTGGCTTTCCAAATGCCAAGGTTTGCTAGAGCCAGAAGAGTGTATCAATAAGATTCTAAAAGCCACTCTTGGTTTTTCATATCAATGGGTTGTGCAAAGGAAATCAACACAACCTCTTCAAGATAGGATAGGTGGTTGTGATAGTACCTACAAATCTCCTTGTGTTGACCTTCCCCAAACATGTATTGAATCACCAGTTGTCCCAACTTCTCCTTGTTACACACTTCCACCATCAACTTGTGTACCTAAGACAAATCCAACTTTACATGAGTCTTCTTTGAGCATAGATTCTAGCACTTCACTGCCTAAATCATCTTATCTTGCTCAAATTCCTCAACAACGTCAAGTGGTGGTTTGTGAATGTGAGCTCTCCCGCAAGGGATAAGCCTTCATGCACTAATCGGGTCGAGTCCTCGGATTGACATTGTGTTTCTCAACACATTTGTTGATCGGTAGTACTCTATGAGCACTATATTGCATGGTAGAGAGAACCACTCTACATAGCCCCTCATCTCTTGCCTCTTGACATAGAAATACTATGGAAACCCTCCGTTGGGCACAAACTAGAAGTTTTAGATCCCGTGAAGCCTACTATGAGAGCATCCGTGCATCACATGGGGAAGTGTCAGACTTCGCCTAGGGCTTCTCCCACATGGCCCACAAACTTATCACTCAAATGATGGACTGCATCTAGTGGTATCAGGAGATCACTATAGTGGTGCAGCAAACAGATGTTGCTTGCTACAGATCCCACTCTCTCTCTCTCTCTACAGATCCCACTCTCTCTCTACACTTTCTCTCTCTAAAACACGTTTAGGGTGTTTTACTTGGGTAAGGGCTTATTTTTCTCTCTCTAGGAGCCATGGCCTGCAGATCTGGACCTCCTACTCCATCATCCTCTCCACCAGCTCTCATGGAAGAGCTCACCATCCCCTCTTGTGAAGGTACAGATCTACACATCCTTGCAAGCTGAAGCTCTCCATCTCCATCACTAGCAAGCTCTCCATATCTATCATCCTCTCCACCAGCTCTCATGGAAGAGCTCACCATCCCCTCCTGTGAAGGTACAGATCTACACATCCTTGCAAGCTGAAGCTCTCCATCTCCATCACTAGCAAGCTCTCCATATCTATCATCCTCTCCACCAGCTCTCATGGAAGAGCTCACCATCCCCTCCTGTGAAGGTACAGATCTACACATCCTTGCAAGCTGAAGCTCTCCATCTCCATCACTAGCAAGCTCTCCATATCTATCTCCTCAAGGCCTCCATTTCCATATCTATATCCATCTGCATCTCCTCCACCTCCATCTCCATCACCATCTCCATCTCCATCTTCATCTCCTCCATCACCATCCACATTTCCATCCTCCACCTCCATCCTCCATCTCCATCATCTCCATCACCATCCACATTTCCATCTCTGTATCCATCTACATCTCCATCTCCATCACCATCCACATTTCCATCTCTGTATCCATCTACATCTCCATCTCCATTTGCTAGGTAAAATGGCTCTACGGGACATCACCAACAAGCAATCAAAGTTTCGCTTGCACGTGGACTTAGACGAGGAGTATGCCACAATGCGAAGTAATCGAACGAAGGGATGTATTCCTGCTGAGGTGCTACGACTTCAAGGTGCAAAAGCCATTGATCTTTGGACTAATGGAAGCATTTATCCCCTTGATCCACAGACTGGTGCACCTCCCCCTTTTCGTAATATCACGCAGGTCGTACGCTTCTTGGGTGATGGTTATAATGGTTTCTTAGGGTACTGTCAGAGGCTCTATTCTTTATACTTGTAGGAACTCTCAAATCAAAATCACCTCAGGAAGCTTCTAAAATTATGCAAGGCAGAAAAGGAAGAATGTGCGTCAACTTTCATGGCCACAAAGGAACATATGCTGGCTCGAGTCAAGGATCTAGAGAAGGAGGATGCAGAGCAGAAGATGAAGCTTGATGAAGGTGTGGAAAGCAGGGATCGAGCTATAGAGAACTATCTCCGTCTTCGAAACTCAACTCGGAACCTTTGCCGACGTGTCGATCATTTCACTCACCTCCCTGTGGGATATAATGCAAGGCAGCGAAAGCGCAAGCCTCTGAGTCTTCTTTCCAAAGATGGGGGGCTCGCAAGCGACGTGTGCGTCAAACAAGGTAATCACAGCTTCAAAACTAGCATTACATTCCTTTTTCATATAGTTATGTCATTGACTCTGAACTATGTGATATCCAGGGAATGTGCTAAAGCAATATTAGGTTGTTCCAATACTGAGGAGTCTATCCTTGAGCACATTATTCCAGAGCAGAAAGTAATCAATATGATAACCAATCCAATAAATTGTGCGTTGCGTGACAGGATTCAAAAGTATTTTCTCAAGGAATTCGAGCAGATTGTCAGTCCCGTTGACATGCTCACTGTGTGCGACACAGTAGGTATCAGTGTGATAAGGGATACAGGGCTTTGTATACTTGCATCACAGCACATCTACGATGCAAAGGAATAACATGATCTATACTTCCAACACCATACAGTATAGTTATGGCAAGGAAGTCAGCAAACAACAATATTGCCAACTTGCTAGGCGGCTACAGATGGGTGGATGGTAGCATGCCAATGTCAAATTCAAAAGATTTTGCTTACAACAAGTTTAACAATGTTTACGTCGAGGTGGAGGCGCTTCAACGAGCTATGATTCAGTTTTATGATATGACATTAGAGGAGACGGATGGAAAGGCTATATTTGTCCTCAAATAGGATGAATGTCAGGTTGTAAAGGGCCAAAGGGTGGAACGTACAAGTCTGACACTCATGAGCAGGGCATTGAAGCGAAAGAGCTTAGACGGCGAAGATGAAACAGGTGATGGGGAGAATAACTTGCACACAAAGCGACGCAAGCAAGATTACTTTGGAGTGCAGTCTGAGAAGAACATATGGTGGCAGGCGGCATGGACCCTTCCGCACGAGGACCATGACAGTCTGAGGTGGTACTTCACCCGTACAGGTATTCAAGGAGTGATACACAGGCAATCAAATGGTGAAGTCTTGCATGTGCACACTGGTCACTTTGAAATAGAGTGGCACCTTGGTGGTGATCTCAAGACCCTCAAATGCATGTTGGGAACTAAAAGCGGTGCTAACACTTTGTTTCCATGCATCTTTTGTTGTCATCCAAGGATGCCAAGTGTCGCAGTGGGGAAGGCCAAACAAGCAACCAAGGTGAAAGGTCGTAAGCAGGCAAGTGCAAAGGGTGAAAGGTCGTAAGCAGGCAAGTGCAAAGGGCTCAAATAAATTACAAAAAGGGAAGGGTATGCACGTCTGGCTCAATGGAATTATGAGCTGCAATCAAAGCAAGGCACCATCTCGCGCAGAGGAGGATGCTACTTGGAACCCTATTCTTTCAATTCCACTGTCGCGAGTACATGTGTGTACCTTGCACGCAAGACTTAGAATCCTGGACAAATTGTTGATGCTCCACATCAATTATTCTTGGAACATGGAGCCAGAGTCACGACGAGAACAGGGCATCGAAGAGCTTGAAGTTGTTTTATCATCCGTGGGGCTTCACGCAGGTGCTGTCACCCTCTCTAAGGATCGCAAAAACCCATCAAGTACCCAAGATAACCCTAATAAGATATGTATGGGTGGTGAAAAAGCAAGACACCTGCTCTCAAACTATGGTGAGGCTCAAAGCCATACACATTTTGAATTATGGAAGCAGATTTGTGATGTAACAACCTATCGAGGCAATGAGGCGACACTAGGATTGAAGCCTGCACATGTGTGGGAAGCTTGTGATGAGATGATGAGGCTTCTTGAGCGCCCGTATCTTGATGAAGCAGAGATAGCTACATTCAAGACTTCGATTGACAGATTCACAGAAGAAATGATCGATGCTTGGGGGGAAACTCATATAACACACTACATGCATATTCTCTATGCGCACAGTTCCTTCTTTCTAGATGAATATGGGTCTCTTGCACTCTGGAGCAACCAAGGCATGGAACGATCACATTACCAAGCCAAGGCGGCCTATTTTAAGAACACGGGTCATGGCGGTGGCAAGGTTCACAGCAATGCATTTTAGGAAATGTTCAATTGGTTTTACCGTGCACTTACTGGGAGAAAGGCCCAAAAGCGAGCCGGAAATTTGTCTTTGAGGCGCAAAATCATGAAGGTGGTAGGTGCAAGGTGAAAGAGAAGGGTGCAATGCGTCAATGGCATGTGAAAGAGCGAGGCAATGGCACAGCGGTCGACTAAGAAATGGCCACGTGTGGTTACCCACCCAATAATTCTTGTTCGCCACTTTTTGGCGCGTTCATTGTAAATTAAATTTTTTGTAATTTTGGCCCCCTATAAATATCAGTGAGTTTTATAGTCATTTTTAAAAGTCTTGACTTGTGAGCTCTCTCTCTTCCTCTCCCCTTGACTCTCTCGCGTGCACTCTCTCTCTCTCTCTCGCTCGTGCACTAATATCTCACGCACATGGAGCCCCCAAATGATCCTCCCTCCAATACGCAGGATGACATTTTCAAAGACCTTGGGTCCTTACCGGTGGCACATAGAACTGAAATCCCAAACATTTACGCACAAGCCCAAATGGATCTGGAAGCTGAGCGTGTGAGGCTTGAGCGAGAGGCCCAAGAAGCCCAAGAACGCCAAGAAGCAAAGAGATTACACAAAGAAGCAGAGGACATGGAGGCAGCTGAGAGAGCAAGAAAAGAAGCTGAAGAGACCGTCAGAACACAGGAGGAGGACGAGGCAGCAAAGAAAGCACAGGAGGATGAGGCTGCCAAGAAGGCGGAATAAGACGAGGCAATTAGGAAGGCGGAGGCTAATAAGAAGGCTGTAGAAGAAGCTCAGGCCGCCGCAAGCAACAAGAGAAGATTAGCATTCTTTGCTGCGGAGGAGGATTGGCTTAACAGAAAAGCTCACGGATTTGTTGCTGACCTGCGAATGGCCGGATACGAAGATGACACAATTTTGGAAGCGGCTATACAAAGTCTTTGAGCAGAATATACAAAGAGGAGAAATGAAGACACAGTAGAAAGGGAGCACCTGCCGAGTAATAGGATTCTCAATGCAATGCTAGACAGAGTCTTGGCTCGTGCACTTGGTAAAGGAAAGAGAAAACTCTCAGCTGAGGAAGTAGAAAATAAGAGACAGAAGCTTGAACGAGAAGCCAGGGCAGCAAACACACAGAGGCTTCGTGAGGAAAAAGAAAGGAAAGATGAAGAGGAGCGAGTAAGGAAGGAGGCAGAGCAGAGAGCAGCTCAGAAGACTCCATCTGCAAAGGCAAAGAAAACTCCAACACCTGCAAAGGCTAAGAAGGGAAAAACCATTCCTAAACGCACAGAATCCCCTTCCGATAACTTCCAAGAGCAGCGACAAAAGTTCAAAAATGACACGCTAGCTTGGACTCGCCACGCGCAAGCACCACCGCCCCCAACAATGCAGAAGAAGCAAAGGTGGAGACCAGGGACAGTTGCCCTTAGAGAAATTCGCAAATATCAGAAGACCTGCACACCAATTATTCCGAAGGCACCTTTTGGGCGTCTCGTCAAAGAGATTATCCACGACCATCGCCCGTCGGGATGTCAATCGTGTGCAAGCAGCTGCACTAGGCGCTCTGCAACAAGGTGCCGAGGATATTTTGGTTTCGCTTTTCCAAGACGCGGTTTTGTGCATGGTGCATGCAAAACATCGCGACCACCGCCCCCCCCCCCCCCCCGACGGCCCCGGCGCACCCCGCACAGCTGATCTACCCTTTTGGGGCCATACACAGGAGAAATTGACCCGTCGAGTCGCGGATGGGCGGTGGCAGACGAGCGTTCACAAAAATTGATTGAAACATCATGACAGGACACGACAACAACATATAAACACATCAAGAAGATAAAACTTAAAATCAGCTCGAAAAACATCTTGATGTCGTTAATTGTTTGATTTTCACCAAAGGCAAATGAGTACATTGGATCTAGCCAACTCGCTTGATGAGCTTGGTGAAAGCCTCGTGGGTGAGAGTCTTTACTGATGGTTTGTCACCAATGCGTTCGGCTATCTCTTTGGCATCAGTGATGCCTTGTCCAAGGCTAAGGCCACAAAATCCTAGGAAAGACCCTTCACTTTTATCACCAAAGCTATAGATAGCTGCTTCCCTATTTACAAGAATACATTTATGGGCATTTTGGGCTATAGGGGGCTTACCACAATAAAAGCATCCACGTGCATCATTATACTGCCTTTGCCAATTTCCATGGCCTCTTTGACTCCCTCTGCCTCTGAATTGGCCTCTTCCACCTGTGTGTTGTTGTTGTTGTTGTTGTTGTGAATTCTGGGACTATTGTTGTTGTGCTGCTGCTGGCCATAATTCTGATTACCTATTTGGCCACCTCCTTAACTGCGTCCACGGCCTCCTCTACCTCGTCCTCTTCCTGAACTTGTGTAGAAGGCCTGTTGCTCTGAACTATTTTTGTTTTGTGAAGACTATTGGTCTTCACCCAAGCTCTTCTCTTCTATAATCAGCACAGACACCAAATCTGTAAAATTGGCAATAACACCATATTGGGGAATATGGGAATTTCCTACAAGTTTGGGACACGTGGTCAAAAGTTTGGATAAGCCATAACTTGAACACCACTAATCCAAAATGAGCGCTTTATAGCTCTTTAGATTCCATTTTTCAAGCGCTTTCCAACGATAGGTCATATGATAGGGTTTTGAGAAACTTACAAACATGTTATCCATGTCTCCTTTTTTAAGTATTCAAAAATGGGAATTGGAAAATTCTCAAATTCACTAATATGGTGTTGAATGTTTTCCCGAGTCTGAATAGACGTCTTGAACGCCTTGTATTGTGGCTCGAGACCACGTACACAGACTTCCACCTTATCATCATCATCTACTGACACACCAATAGATGCAAGGGATTCCACAATACCCTTTATCTTCAACGCATAGTCATTCACAGACATGCTCTTTTTTTCCACAGTATGAAGTTCATTCTTCAACTGTATCTTACGTGCCTTGGTATTTGTTTCATAGAGCTTTACCAAGGTGTCCCATGCCTCCGGGGACTTAGCATCTTGAATGTGCCCAATCATGGTGTCCTGTATACTAATGGAGAGCCAATACATAACTTTCCTAGGTCCTTCGTTCTAGTCTTTAAACTCTTTCACATCTGCAGCAGTCGGATTTATGTCCCCGGTATCTCTGGTGCCTCTTCATGCTCACCTTCTATGTAGTCCCAATATCCCTTTTCCATTAGGAAATTAGTCAACCTGAACCTCCAAGCATGAAAGTTATTCTTATCAAGCTTCTCAGCCACAATCTGGGTTATGCCATCATTTGACATCTTGCCAGACACACAATTTTACCAGAAACAACACTCTAGTTTATCCTGCACAAACTGCTGTATTTTCTGCAAACGGTACTGTAGTACACTCAAATGTCGCAACCAGTGACCTCAATGTGCATACATACACCCAATGGAAACTATTGACCTCTTTTTACAGCACCCATAGTGTCTGCACAACCAATTTGTCTTCCTGCAGTTCTGCAGAGAATCGATGACTTACCCGCAGTGCTCGAAATTGCCTGCTTTCTAAAAAATGGAGGTCTAGACGCGCCCAAAATGCATTTTCGATCCAGAAAACACTGTTTGTCCGATAGGACAGTATAGTTGCCCTATAGCTTTACTCTCACGAAGAAAGCTCCTCAATCAGAGATCGTTTTTTGCCGGTGCCTCCCATAGAGCTCCCGACAAGGGTGTAGTCACCAACACAAATAGGGAAGAGTAGTTGAAGCTCTTACCCTCGTACCACTTCCTATGGTTCTCTTGCTTGCAGCTCAGCCCTTAGCATGAACCAGGCTCTGATACCATGAAAAGATGCAGGGGGGAAGAGAGCTTGAGCTCTTGCAAGCACACACACACTCACAAAACCCTAATAGAGAACGCACAAAGGGAGAGGCTGAAAATCTTCTTCTTCTTCACTTAACACTCACCACACTATATACAAGATAAGAGTACACATAATATGAAAGGTACTCAACCAATACATACAAGGGTTCTCTATAGTGTGAACCCAACTAAATGAGCTGGCGCTATAACTATGCTAGAATGGCTGTAAAACAGCCTGTCATCCCACTGGCCGCATATCACCCAAGATCTCACCAACCATGCCAGTGGTATAAGTGTGGGGCCTATCCCCTAGGCGGGTCATCAGTGTCCACCGCCTCACTAGATGAGCTCGATATCTCAACATTGAAAGCATCGATGACTCTTTCATATGCACTTACACCGTACTTTACTTCGTCTCGTGTATTGAGTGTGGTGCCTTAAATCCATACGGAGCATCAGCAAAACAAACAATGGCTAAAGTAAAATATTGTCTAGTCACAAACGATTCCATGTTTTCTAATTTGCCTTCATGAACAAAATATTGAGGTGGTTCCGCAGACACATCATCAGAAATGAAAATATTTGCCTCTTCAATGGTCTCCAAAGTTTGTGCCTCTTCTAATCTCTTCCGCTCTGCCCTTGCGCGACTCAAATGTTGCTCAAACTCTTGAGGAATGCTCTTTATGGGAGCACGAGGTGCTCGAGACTGCTTGTTAAAATGAAAATAAGTAAACATTAAATGTATTCTAGAATATAGATTGATTGGATTACAAAAATCAAAATCAAAATTTTGAAATATTTGATTTAAATTTTTACAAAACCTTCAAAAACACTCAAATAAAAAAAAATCTAATCAAATATGTAGTTTACTTACCGTATTTTTATGAAAAGATAAATGAAACGCTCTAAGGATCTTGGTTGACTAGTGATGGGATGAAACATTTGAACCTCGTTCCAATCCTTGCAATTAAGTTTTTCAATCATGATTCTTTGCATGTACAAGAAATTCTTTTGCCTATTTCAAAAAAACACAAAATGAAAAAACAACTTTAGATGAAATAAAATAAGTAGATTTAAAAAGAAGAATTAGCAACGTGTACTGTTCTAATTTCTTTGCAATTTCATCGAGTGTCAAAGAACCTCCTTTCACTCGTGCCAAGATGGGTATAATAATATTTTTCTCACGTATTCCTTGCATTGCTCGCCAATTTGTGATACGCAGTTCTTCAGGAATTGGCTTCAAAGTGTCCTCATTCCCTGTTCCTTTGCCCCATTAGGGCCAAAAACGGCTAGAAAAGGGCTGTTTGTTAATCGAAGGATTAAGAAATTGTCCAATTGTGAATTGACACGTATACAAAAGTATGGCATTCTTGTCTCCTCCAAATGTCTTCTTAACAGTTCTATTTTAGTGGCGAACGGCTAAAACGGCTAAATTTAGACGTTTACGATAGCTAACATTAAAGTTTGGGTCCAAATAGTGACATCTTGTTCCATTTTTTATTTCAAAAAATCAAGCATTAAGATACGAAATCCTCTTTTCAGGCCTTGAACACAACGCTATTAATGACAAAACATCAGACGTCTACTTTCCGCCTTCCTTTCATTTTGGCATATGGTTTATTCTTTCTTCTTTGCACTTTCAAAAGATTCACTATTCAAAAGATTCACTATTCAAAAGATTTACTATTTTTCTCTTATCTGTGAGCTTCTATGGCGTCCTCACGTCGTCCTTCTCATAATATAACTTCTTGTGATTTTCATAACACGAGAGAAGATGGTGTTTGGAAACCCATGTCTTTTCGTGTGAATGATTGGGTAACAATGCTTCCCTCTTGCAAAGGTGCCCACAGGGTGAAAAGAACCAAGCGAAATGAAGTGAAATCCCATTGGAAAGGTCGACGTGTTCTTGCATTCAAAGTGACCGACAATGGCTGGCTTGCAAAAGTTCAACATGTCTACATGGCCAGAGACATGGTGTTGAACTTGGATGAACATCCAATTCTCCATTCTTACTGTAATTCAACAAACCTTTATCTATTTGACACAACACAATATTTCTCTTTCTGATATATTTGTTGTTTGTTTCATTTCAGTTATCTTTCCGTCAACAGCTGTGGAGTGGCAGCCTGTTGAGAGCTTAAGTGGCACATTCAAGGCAATTCACAAGGGGATTGCAGATGTCATGTACGCAGGCAAACCACCTTCATTTTACAAATCAGTGGATTTATTTGTGTATTTTGCAGAATACAGGTTTCCATCAAGAGAAGGTGTTCATGGAGAATTGTATGACATACCTATTCCCACAATAATGTCACTAGAATGGGAAGTTCCTGATCCAAATACCATAACAAGCTTCAAATCCAAAATCAAAGATGATATTCTTAAAGCAATGTCTCCTGGAAGGATTTCAAGAAGGATTAAACTTCAATGGTTCTTGCCTATACATGTCTTTGTGGCATGTTTCAAAACAATGGAATTGGAGAGGACAAGAACGATGTGGCTTAATAGAAGACTATCTCTGACTGATTCTGGACACTGTACTTGGAGAAGGATGGAGTACCAAGGAAAGTTTTCATATGGGGGACAATATCAGTTGTAGAGTAAGCCCAAATTCTTTGTCCATCTCATACCAATTGTGTCGCCAATCCTTAGTTTTGGGCTATGACTATAGGAGATGGAAAAGCAAGCTTGGTAGTTGGGTCCCTTTGGATTCTGAAGAGAATTGTCCAGAGTTTGAATTTAACATCATAGTCCATCCATTCATAGATCCTAGGAAACTCATAGTAACATCAAACTGGCGACTACAACATGTTAGAGAGTCGCTTGAGTTTCTGGATGAAATATCACCTGAATATAGATTCAAAGTAGATGATATTGTTATCCGTACAAGGATGGAGAGTGTAACCTCATGCATCACATGTCTCCCCCAAAAAAAGTTGTATTTGAGCCACTTGCAAGGGCAAGTTTGTATAGTTGAAAAGGATAATGTAATCAATATATTCTGCTAGATTTCGTCTCGTCTTCTTCACAAAATTGGTTAACAAATTGTTCACGACACAAAACAAGGTTTAACAGATTGATATCAAATTATTGATACAGAATTTTACAGAAAATTAACCCAAAAAGGGTGTGTTCATATGGACAAAATGAACAAAACAAAATCCAATATGTGGAATCACTCTGCAAAATCAACTTTTTTTTTGGCATGAGATGACCCTGCATCTTTAGAGAATCTTTCTCTCTTCTGTTTGCTTCGATCAAATTTTGCTGATTGAGGTTCAAGTTCTGGAGTTTTCAGCACTTGAGGTGTTGGAGAGGAAGACTTTAGAGTGGATTCCCCTAATGGTGGTAAGTTGGGCTCCTCTTTGAGACCTTCACGTGTTGGCGAGGGAGATTTGGCAGTGGTGTCTGGTTTTGGAGAAGATTCTTTGGAGGTTGGCCTTGGAGACTTGGCAGTCTTCTTGGGGAACATGAACAAGAAATTTAATGGAGAGCCAACATTTGCCCTCTTACTACCTTTGTTGGACAAACGACGCTTCTGAATTTTAAATTTCACTGGTGAGTGAAAAGGAAGACCTTTAGCAGCACTCCTCTCTTTGACAGGGGTCTTCTCTTTGATAGGTGTCTTCTCTTGAGCTGGAGAAGAGCTCTTCTCTTTGGTAGGAGGACTAGGGATCTTCTCTTTGATAGGTGTCTTCCCTTGAGCTGGTGTGAAGAGCTCATCTCTTTGGCAGGAGGGCTAGGGGTCTTCTCTTTAACAGGAGGGGTAGGGATCTTCTCTGTAGCCTGAGGGATCTTTAATTTAGAATGGCTCTTCTCTTTAGAATGGCTCTTTTTCCCCTTGGAAGACTTGCTCTTGGAAGGGCTCTTCTTTCTCTTCTTCTTCTCTTTGGCAGAGGTCTTTCCTTCTTGAATGAGTCATCCTTGTCTTTGCTTTCCTTCTTCTCCCTTTTCCTTTTCTTTGAAGTTGTATCCTTGGCTCCAGGTGGAAAGGGAGAATCAGGATCATATGGATTGATGGATCTGCTCAAAACCATGGACACTGCCTTCTCCCTTACCCAACTTACCCAAGAATCTGAATACTCATGCAACTAAGACAAAAGAAAATAAGAAAGTAAGAAAACAGGTCACTCAATGTATTCACTAAATCAATCAATGGTTTTTATTCATGAACTTACAGGAAGTGTTGTCATTCTGAATCTTGACTCAAGAAATCTCCAAGCATTAGCAAGAACCATCCATCCACAAGATGTTGAGTCTTTCTACAAGGGAACTTCCTGATTAAAGTACTTAAAATCTTCAAGTTTGTAGTCTACATAGGTAGAGGCTAGAAAACTCAAGATAAGTTTGGCAGCACTGCAAACATAAAATTTTGAGGGTCAACCAAATAATTGAAATCATGCAAGAAATTTGAGGGTCAACACATGGCAAAATTGATTCTTACATTTTACTTCTCCCATGGATGGATGCCAAAGAGTTCATAAAGATCACATCTCTATCCAATAGATTGATAATAATAAGACTCCAATGGCCTCTGTGATAATATGAGTACTGAAATTAGTAATGAATACTGTCATGTCTATAATAGGCAAAAGGTAATTGAGTATGAGTCTTACACTTCAACATAAGGGTACACAATGTAATTGATTGCAGGTAAGCATATCAAAGTTTTTGAGAAAACTTGCAAGATCCCCTTGCCTATTGAAAAGGCACTGTGTAACAAGGGGATCAAGAATTGTCACTTGCACAGCCATTGATTCATGAAGATCCCTCATAAGACATCTGGATACACAAACAAAACATGTCAACAAAATATGGTTCCTGGGAAATTCATCAAGAAAACAAAAGCAAATCCCTACAAACCTCAGGCAGATGAAGAGGACTGTGTCAGATATCTCAATATTAGGATTCACAAGCATGCTTGTGTCCTCAGGGGCAATGTCACAATACACCTCATCCTCTCCAGGCATGGACACATCTACTATCATTTGACCTATCACATTCTTATAAATCTCTGAATTGGATGAATGGAGAATCTCAGCTTGCTGAGAAAGAAGTGCATCCTCTGAAATTTTCTCCTGCTCTCTATCTTTTTCAACTTCTTCTTTGATATCCTGAGCTTTTCTTGTATCATAAGGATGAGAAATATCTTCAATAACAACAGACTGCTTGGGTTGCCTTGCTGGAGGGATATTAAGAATTTCAAAAGCTCTCATATCTTGACTTGGAATAGGCTCCAAAGCTTTGTCAAACTTATATCTAAGTCTGGACACCAGCACAAAATCTTTGCTCATAAGAGTGATCCTATGAGCAAATGCAGCAGCAATGTAGCCATCATTCATAAAGTCGATTAAAAAATCTTCAGCAGCCTCTTGAAGACACATGAGGGCCTGGGTTTCCCATCGAACTTTCTGAAGATATATGTTTCTCATTTTACCAACTAACCTTTCTGATATGTCCTTGACAACCCGAGTAAATGGCAGTCGAGGGATGAGAAGGCTTGTAGATTTCTATGCTGCTCTTATCTCTCTTAAGGACTTCACCTGATAATTCAATCTCTTTCTTGCTGTCGCCCTCGCACGAGGCTTTGGAAGGGGCTTTTCCTGTTCGGAAGGTCCTGGCTTGTCTTCAGCTTTTTCAGTCTCCAATGGTGGGTAAACTTTCCTTGCAGTCTGCTTTGTCCTTGCCATTGAGGCTAGAAAAAGAGACCAGATCAAGCAATTTGTATAATAGGACAAAAAAATGAGGTAGCCCGAACGAAGCGATATAGGGAATCCAAAGATTATGGAAGGTGATAATCGCTTGATTCGGGCACGAATTAAAAGAAAGAAAAACCCCGAACGAAGCGATGAGGAGAATCCTAGAGGTTCGAATGTGTGTTATCGCTTGATGCGGGCATGATTTAATGAAAAATTGAAGACCCGAACGAAGCGATGAGGAGAATCCTAGAGGTTCGGATGTATGTTATCGCTTGATGCGGGCAGGATTTAATGAAAACTTGAAGACCCGAACGAAGCGATGAGGGAAATCCTAGTGAATCGGATGTGTGTAATCGCTTGATGCGGGCAGGAACGAAGCGATGCGGAGAATCCAAGGATCTCGGATGTTCGTTATCGCTTGATTCGGGTAGGGAATTGTGAAAACGCTTGATATGGGAAAAGTGGGGTTGAGAAACAAAAGGTAGCCTGGTTTCGCTTGATACAGTGATGGAGAAAAAAATGAATATTTTTAACAATATTAAGTTTTTATACCTCGGATATGTCGTACAAAGTACCGTTGAGTACACGTGGTATGTAATCATTATTGCCACGTGGCATAAACGATCACTATTTAATATCTTTTAGTCACGCGCTTTTAAATTTTTTCCCCAGTTTTGGACCACTCATTTGCGTCAGATCAAGCTGTACACCGTTTTCTCTTCCAAACCCTATTTTGCAAAAATCAAAATTAATTTCGAGACCTTGGAATTGTCAAAGCCCGCAGCAAGCGATAGAGTCATTCCAATTTTTTTGGACCTTTCATTTTCGCTTGGTTCTGGCACATCAGAATTTTTCAGGCATTTTTCTCAAATATCTCAATGAGTAAAGGTGTTGCAGGTCGACATGAGCTTGTTGAAGAAAGCCCAAGTGAGAAACTCTTGAATGCTATTTTGCAAGATGGTCATGATATGAAGGTATACGTTGATGCAGTGGAGATTTTCAATCCAAGGTTTTCTCTTTCAGATGTTTTGTTGAAGCTCAAGGACATTCTTGAAGATGAGTACAACCAATTTGAAATGTCAATTCAAGCTCATTGTTTTTGTATCGGAGACCATGATTTTTGTCACCTTACAGATTTTACACAGCTATCTGTGGAGAAAGCCAAAGTAACAAAGAGGTTCAGTAGATTTTCAAATAGAACTTCTTTCACATGCCCTTCATCCATTTCTTGTCCTATCCATAAAAAACATTGCAACCTTGTCCCCAAGGAAGTCTCCTTTCTTTTCTTCCTATTTTTGAAAGCAGAAATACAGGATAAAGAGCAACAACCAGAAATTGATGCAGAGAATGAGGAAGAAAACTTAATTCTCACCACAGTTTCAAAGTTAGAGAAATGTGAAGTTTTAGAAGAGGAAGAAATTGACGTTCAAGCTGAGGAGAGAGAAAGTGCAAATCTTGATGTTGCAAAATTTAGGGCTTCCACTATTACTGAAGAGCCTTCAGAGGTAGCAAGTATATCTGAATCCTCTGTTACTCTTCCAAACCTTCCTTTCTTTTATATCAATGAGAAAGATTTTATTCCTCTTTCCTATCTTCAATGTCTCTTCAATATCAGAGAAGACTACTGTATTGCAGCAATTTCAGAAGCTTGTGAAGTGGCCAAAGACTTTATTGATACAGAAGTAGAGCCAAAGGAAGAGTTTTTGGCACTTGATTTGCAAACATCTGACAACTCATTTATCCCTGCTGATGCACTTGCCTTGTGCCTTAAAAAGTGGAAGAGAGGAAACCTTCCTTGAGTGATGAGGATTTTGAGGACAGGCTAATTGAGTTAGGTATTGAGTCTTTTGGCAGAGATTTCAAGCTTCAGGCAGATTCTGATAAAGTGGAAAGGGTTGGCTCTTGCAACTTGATGAAAGACAAAGTAGTATTTGAGGATGAGTTGCAGAAGGTAGCTTCCATTTAATCTTTTGTTAAATGTTATTGTGATTGTAATTTTTTTTAATTGAGGTTTTTGTCTTGCAGATTGAATTGCTTGATAAGGATGATTTTCTGGGAAGAGCTAGAGGCACCAGAGTGAAATCTACAGAAACAAGGTCAAGAAGGCCTTCATCTGCTCTCATGCACTACTTGCCTACATTGGATAAGGCTGTGTTCTGTGCATTCCACATGAACTTCTCTGAAGATGCTGAGTTGCCAATATTTGCCTTCAAGGTGTTGTCAAGGTTTATGGGATATACTCCCCTTCAAATAAATGCTAACAAGGTTTTGCTTCTAGAGAGAGCTGCTGCTCTTAGAATCTTTGGATATGCTGCAGGTTTCAATGCCTCAAGAGCAGGATACTTTCTTTGCTACTCTAGCTATGAAGCTGCAGCAGCTGAGGTGTCAGATATCAATCTCCTTGGAGGTTATAGAAGGAGAGGTGACATGCCAAGTAGTCCCAAGAGAATCAAATACTAATGTACACAATATTTTGCAAGGATCAACTTTATTTCAGCAAAACTTTTTGTTAGAGGTATAAATGTGTTAGTAATCATTAGTCTCTTTCTTGAGGTGTTGGTGTAGTTTCAGATTACTGGGTCTTTGATCTCATCCTTTGTAATTGCCTCCTGTAGAACCAATTGAATAATTCGTTTAGTGCATTGCTTCTTCTTTGTCCACCTCCTCCTCTTCGGGTACATCTAAAAAAGGAAGTTCTCGCTTGATAATGAGACTTTTCCATTCCTTGTGTATTCCATGTTGCAAGTGGTCCTTCTGTAGCAAAATATGGTCCATGCAAGTAAAGAATATGCTATAAAGAAAATTTTTGTTAGTACATTTAAGAAATTACAAGTAATAAGTCTGGACACACCAATTTATAACTGTTTTGATAAGTCTGAATACTCACCAAGTAATAAGTTATGTCTTTTTCTCCCCAGGCATCTGTGATAGCTTTGATTAAAAGCTTTATTGCGTTTTTGAAATCATCTGCATAAGTATGTGAACCAACTTGTCGTCTAAGGACTTTGAAAAAATTGTCGAGTTTTTTCCAAACTTCCATACGTTTGTTGGCTACATCTGGTCTACTTTTGACATTTGTGGTGATGACACACAGCTGTTTCCAACAGTTCCACATTGCGTTGACTTGTTTGGTGTCATGGTTGCTCAAAAATCTTCTCGCTTTTGCTCCTCCCATTGAAACATCTTGCAGAACATCACCTGTACCTCCAGAAAGAACAGGATCTTTTTTAAGATGCACTACCCCACCATGAAAACCCATTTGAGAGAGCAAGGCTTCGCACTTTTCTATGCACTCATCTGCAAGTTTAGACGGCTTAATAGAATATGCATAGTCCAAATGAAGTCTGAGCAATTTGTCCAAGATTCTTATCTCTGCATGCAGTGTACATATATGCACATTTTTCAAATGTATTGGTAGAATTGGATCCCATATTTTAACAGAAGTTGGATAATCGACAACATTCACATTATTTCTGGATGGTGGTTTTCCAATCTCATTTTCTGCAAGCCATTCTTTTGTCCCTGTGCTTGCCATGCAATAAAGACATGGATATTTGGTATTTGCTCCTCCACATACACCAAACATACACTTCAACGCCTTGAGGTCGGCACTCAAATGCCATTCCACAATGAAATCACCTATGTCATCAACATGAAGGTGTTCACCTGTATTCTGGCTCTGAATAACTGAAGGAATGTCTGTTTTTGAGAAGAATTCATGACTCTCTACTGGTACCTGAGCTGATCCAATCCACCATAGCTCCATTTCTGATTGAGTTTTGTGGTATGGAGAATCAAGCTTACCCTGACTATAGTCCAATGCTTTATTCATTAGGGATATAGATATTCTTTCCATTTTTTGACACTTTTGGATTTGAGCTTCATCTAATTTTAAAACAAATACAAGTTTTCCTTCACAATCTATTTCTCTTATGTTGTAATATCTCACCATAAAAGATTGGACTTTTCTAATGTTCATCCAAATATTATTATAAACGTTGTATTCAAAAGATGATTTTTTTTTTGTCTCTCATATGGCATTGTTCCCTCAATATGGAAATACTCTCCGAAATGTTTAGAAATTTCCTCATTTAACATAGTTCTATATTTTCCAACATTGTGAGGTCTAGGCAACCCAAAAGCTTTGATTTTGTAATACTTAAGGACCCTGAACCAGGTTTTAGAGATGGCTCTGTATCCCTTTCTACTCACTCCCACTGTGTCACAAACTTCTTGCATTTGGGAAGGCTGGACTAATAAGTCCATATCTTTTAATAGATGTTGAAAGACCAGTTTTTTTTTAGTTTGATTTTCAGGAAGTTCTAAAAGTTTCAAGATATCCGACCTATTCATAAGCTCATTCAAAAATCTCACCCTTTCCTGAGCATTAGACATGTCAAATCCTAGAAGGTTAGTAACATGATCTCTTACAAGTTTTAACCTTTTTTTTCTTTGTCCAGATCTCTCTGTTAAGTTAACTACATCCCGCATTCGTTTTACTCGTGCTCTTAATCCTATTGGAGTTTCTTTTAAGGATTTCAATTGATCATTTTCTTGTTTCAAAGACACTATTCGTTTTCAAGTTCTAAAATTTTTGTTGCATTCAAAGATGAAGTATTTTGAAGATATGTAGTATATTCTGCATAATTAATATGTGATTGAGATAGTCTTGAACTATAACCAAGTAAGCCATCCTCCCCATCACCAACAAATCTAATCAAATCATGTGGTGTGTGAAAAGAAGGATACCTTCCTGTTTTGGGATCCGGTGGATATAGACTTCCATCTGTCCATAGGTCAATATGCTTCTTTCCTTCGTTGCGAAGATGTTGAGCTTCATTTGCACATGATAGGGATCTTTGGTAGACACTCCGTGTAGTTGCATACTCTTGGTTGAGCTTGATGTTCAAATGAAACTTACGATTAGATGTATCACTCATTACTAACCGAGCAAAAAGTATAAGCATAGCTATTAGATCATGAGAGACACAGAAGAATGAGAATGAGATGTAGCTTGTGCAATTTTTAGAGAAGCAGAGGAGTGAAATTTTTTTGGAGAATGGATAAGAGCGCGTTTGGAGAGAATGGTCATTTTGCCGCGTAGTCTCACTGAAAGAGGACAAATTTCGAGACGAGCCATTAAAGAGTAGCATGAAAACGATCTATTTTTTAAGATTTTAAAATATGCACTTAGATACGTATTCAATCAGATAGATACGCTTTAAATACCCAAAACGGCTAAATTTGGAGCCGTTTTGACCGTCAACATTCTACTAATTAGCAAGTTAGCGAAATTCCTTACACAGCCCATTTTGAGACGTTTTTGGCCCTAATGCTTTCGCCTTACAGGTGGGAGCTTTACTTTTTTCCCTTTGATTTTACCTTCCTCCCTCCCAAAGCTTGAAAATGTCTTCTTGTAGATCCCATATCTCTCCATCATGAAAGGCCAACTGAAAGAAATTGTCATGACTTCAAACATTTATTTTTCTAGAGCGTCCAGCTTTGCTTGACTTCTTTGTGTGACAAGGCCAACTTGCTCACAAAGCTTGATTTTGAAAGCTTCATCAACTTTATGACCTTGCTGAATATGATTGATCCACTTGTGTGAAAAAATCTTATCTTTTGTAAGAAAGATATGGATAGTTGCATCTTGGAATCAATGTTGTGATCAAGGGTAAGTAGCTTTGCATCATCATCACTTAACCCAGCATAGACCCATGCTAGGACTGTCTTATAGCTCTTTACATGAGGATACTCAGGACATAACTCTTTTTTAGCAACGAGAGAGTGAGTTCCCCCCAAGACAAAGTATTTGTACTGATTGATTTTTGATCTCTCAAAAATCTCTTTGTTAACACAAGAAGACTTATCCACAAGAACAAGAAGGGGTAAAACATTTGTTATTCGTTTCTCCTTCATAATTACTTTAAGATTACTCAAATGGTTCGAACTTCTAGTGGTCTCTTATTTGAAACAGAATCCAATGGAGGACGTTCTATGTTAGACACTAGTAAAATTAAGGGTCTCTCATCAACCATATGAAACCTTTTGGCTTTATTTCTTATGGTATTAAGACCAGAAGATTCTGAAGGATCAGACTTTGGAGCTCCAGGTCCAGAAAGCAAAGTATCACTCACATCTTGAGACTTTGACCCAGAAGTCTCTTTTCAAGAACTTCAACATCTTCCTCTGACATTAGGAACTCAATGGAGTCTTTTTGGGCCCTTTAATTTGCCATGAGGTTATGGAAACGTTTAACTTTTTGACAAATAGGAGCCCGCCATGTAAGCAAAAACCATGGGTTTGTAAGAGAGGTGTAAGAGTGGTCAAAGGGTGCACTTTTCCCCCCAAAAAGGGGAGGGGGGCAATTTTACAATTTTCGGACCTCCATAACTTCTACATACAAGCTCCGATTTGAGCGGAGATTACAGATCCGTGATCTACGCATCAAGAGCTTTCCATAGATATGTTACATGATATGGTTTTATCCGCTAGATTTTAAATTCCATTTTTCTCCCAAAATTCAAATTCAAATAAAGTAGCCGTTTTGAGGCTTCAAATTAGAAAACGTTTCTTCTTAAGAGAAAAGGTTTGACTCCCTTAAACTGCCAAATAAAAGGGCCCAAGAAGACTCCATTGAGTTCCTAATGGTCATCTATGTCTATACCTTCATTCTCTTCATAATCAGAATCATCAGTGGAGTGGTTGGTATTGTACAAATTGTCATGATGCTCTTGAAATGCTTTAGAAAAAGACTACATTAAAAAAAAGAAAAAATCATTCTAAGTAGAAGAGGACTTGAAGACTTGATAGAGTGAACTTAAAAGTAAGAACCAAAGCGTAACTTATGCAAAAGTAAGAACACTATCACCATCTCTCTGTATACTAGAATACATGGCAAACTCATTAAACCAGACTACACTTAAAGCTCATCGTCGAGAACAACAAAGTACAGAGCGTCAAAAGCTAGCAAAGCATCAAAAGAAGTGCCTTGAGCAGAAAGAAATGTATTTGGGATTGGTCATAAATGGAATGGATCAAAAGAAGACGTTGATAGCCCATTTTATGCATTCTCCAAAGAATTTGAAGGAAGAGAATTTCATACTACACGTTGTTGGAGCCCTCATCTTTAACGGCATCATGACGTCGAAAGTTTTTATAAACTTTCCAAATTTACACAACGACCCTAACTTGACCATCACCATAATTCAGAAAATAGTAAGTGAATGGCAAGGAGAATTACCTGCTGGCACACTTTATGTGTTATGTGCAGCTAGATAATACGGCAAGGGAAAGAAAAAATCAAATAGTGCTTGCTTATTTGAGTATGTTGGTGCAGCAGAAAGTTTTCAAAAAGGTCAAACTTGGATTTTTGTTGGTGGGGCACACTCATGATCAAATTGATCGGATGTTTAGTAGGTTTTCACTCAAACTTGCTAAGAAAAGTGCATTTGACCTTCCAGAGGTGTGCACAATTCTTAAAGAAGCTTATGATCCTGCGCTAGAAATTCATGTTTTGAAAGGCACCTATGATTTTAGTAGAGAGTTTGCAACAAGTGGAGATTTTGCAAGCCCTGCATTCGCTCAGCTTAATGACCATAGTTTCCAACATCAATTCAAAATGAAGAAAAAGAAACTGAAACACATTTGTGGTGTAAGAAGCTAAAACACGTTTGTGGTGTAAGAAGTACTCTAACTGAGAGGCATGGCATCCTCAGGATGGTTTGAAGTTTTTACTCAGTGTCCTAGAATGAATTCTTCAGGCAGCAAAAATGCTTTTGGCATCAAGCATTGAGGCAGCAAAAGCTCAAAAAGAAAAGCGAGCCATCAATTATCAGCAATGTTTGATAGAAATTAAAGAGACCATACAATCAGCACATGTGTATTTTCCAGCTTGCTCACTTGGATGGTGGAATACATTTTTTCATGAGCAAGAAATCTTGATTGAGGAATTTTAAAGCAATTCAACATCATTGAATCTGGAGACCTTTCTTTGGAGGGTACAAGAACTTGAAGACCGTGATGATAATATTCAAATGCCAAATCAACAAACAGAATTGCCTGAAGAATTGCAAACATTGGTGCATGGGGAGACTTGCGAACGTATGTTGGTGCTAGAAGGACTAGTCAACGATAGATGCAAGAGAAGGAAATGTGGGAAGGAAATATTGAGGAGCTCACTATAAGTGCAATGATTGCAGTGTTAGCAACAGATGATGAAAGTGGATGTCCTTTTTGGTTGGCAAAGGTACTTAAAGTCCTTGAGGAAAATGGAAAAGTAAGCTCAATTGAGGTCCACTGGTACAAGGTCAATGGAGATGATGGATTATCAGGAAAATATTATCAAGAGATGATTCGAGTAAATAAAAAGGGAAAGAAAGCAAATCATAGTCAACGTCGCGTGGATAGCCTAAGCATGGAGGATGTGGAAGTTCTTGTTTATGGTTTTACCTTGAAAAAGTCGGGTCATCTACAAAAACAAACCAAAAAAATTCTTCTCTGGAGAAAGTCAAAGATTTAACACGAGAGGCATAAGACCTCTCATTGTAACCAATTTTGTGGACATTATTATTTTATTGCAAATTGAGTCTCAAAAAATGTGTGATTTTATGAGCAACTCTATCATCTTTCAAAGTATTGAAGTATAAAACTTGCACTTTTAACTGTTTTTTTGAGCTTTTTAGGAGCTTGTGCTCTTTTTGGTTTAAAAAATAGTGTTTTTTGAGATATTTTAGCATTTTCAAAAATGGGTTGTATTTTTGATGGTTTAGTTGTACTTTTAAATGATTGGATGTTTGTAGTAACTTGCCACTTTCCAATGACATTGCATTACTGAGATCTGTACATTTTATGACACTACATCATGTTGAGACAACCCATTGAATTAAAGCCCTGCATTAGGCATCAGCATGTTCCATATGATCAAAGTTCAAATGGTCATATTAACCTCATGATGGGCATACCTATGCTATATGAACATGCATCTATATGTACATATGTCAAAAAACCACACTCAAAAAACTCCTAACAGCATAGTGGAGGGAGACCCACAATTACTACTACACAAGTGACTCATTGTCAGAGTACCGTGTAATGGAGGGATCTCAAGACTTAGGGAGAGAACTCCCCACCTGAGAGCTGGGTCTGCCAGACCTACCACTAGCCTATTCAACCGTATGGCCAGTTACCTCAAGGGCTCAGTTTTGGCATGCTTCCTCTAAGCCTATTCATGACACAACCTGGCCAATGAATGTAGAAGTTGAGGTGAACTCTTGAGCAACCCTTGATCAGACCTCATTACCAGAAGGGGACATCCATGTGGATATTCCTATCTAGACAGACCTTATCCATGTGGATATTCCTATCTAGACAGACCTTACGCCACCAATAGTTGCTACAGTTGTTGATCCCTCACATATGCAACGACGGTTAGATTGACTGAAGAACCCTAGAAGAAATACAACAAGTAGATACCTACATACAGGAGGCTGCTAAAGCTATAGATCAAGAGACCTTGCATAAAGGTCAACAAAGATTAGCAGCCTAAGCCACTGAAATGGCTCTAGTAGAGACTATCTAGGTAGTGCTTGATTGTCTAGAGTCTATTAGTAATGTTATGTCAACTTCCAAGAAGTCGATCAACATTCAAATCTTGGATCAACATCTTCTAATGCCATAGAAGAAAAACTCTTACGGATTTGGGCATTGGCCCAATCTATGGGGTAAGATGGGAGAATATCATTTAGTCGGTTCCTCATGCCACCAGTAAGGAAGACCATTTACAAGTCATTTGTGATTGCATTTGGAGGATAGTGGAGCATGAGAGATTCCAACAAGGGTTCATGCTAGCCCCTAAGGCACCTATGCTGTAGGTTGGGACATCAAAGGCAAGAGCGCTTCTATGAGCAACACTGTTACACCGCTATAGTGAGCCTAATTGAACCTACTTTTATAGTGTCACCTAAATACACTATAGACCGGACTGCATCTACTATTCCAAAAGGCCCTGCTAGCACAAGCTTTGCATTTCTTGTGCCAAGAGCTGTCAATACCCGAGACCCAGTTGGCACATTCCCTACTCTAATGATTAGTAGCATGGCAACCACCACAACACCTTTGATGGATAACACACTATTGCCACAAAGATATATGCCCACGGTCACTACGATAACAACTACGGCTCACCCACGGTGCCACACCCCAGCTGTCAATACCCGAGACCCAGTTGGCACATTCCCTACTCTAATGATTAGTAGCATGGCAACCACCACAACACCTTTGATGGAGAACACACTATTGCCACAAAGATATATGCCCACGGTCACTACGATAACAACTACGGCTCACCCACGGTGCCACACCCCATGCCTACTACCACTTCACATACCTTTCTCTCTCCATGAATAGCGGGCACAACCATTCCAACTACATCCCCCTCCTTTTGTCACATCTTACTCTAGTGTGCATTTTCCTTATCTAATGCCAAGAGCAAGAGGAATACCACCATGAGCTATTGGACCCATTACTCCAACACATGCTCTCAAGCCGCCGATAACTTTGATTGGGACACCATCTGGATATGCACCACATGCTCTAATACCAGTCCCCCCAAGATTTAGAGTGTTGCATCCGCATGAAGTACCTTACATGATGCCACATGTTGTACTTGGACCTATTTGTGCACTAGCACCAATAATTCTAGCACGAGCTCTACTAACAGAGCTAGTTACCCTTGTGCAAGCCTTAGGAAGAGCGGTAGAGAGTATCACACTAGTTAAAGATAGTGGTCAAAGTAATTTAGGGAAGGCTGCTCATATAGCAAAACTAAACTAGAAGTTTAACGCAAAAGGAGATCCTAGGTGACACCTGGAAGTGTTTAATTAAGTTTGCGAGGGGCTTGTGGAACGCAATGAGATTGCTAGAACCAATGATTCTAGCCTAACCCTAGATGGAAGGAAGGGGATTGGTTTAGAATTCTTAGGGTTGAGGAATTATTAAAATTTGAAATGCTTAGGAGATTGTTCTTGAGGCAATTATTTGCATGAGGTAGCATTGTGGAGTGTAGCCTCACAACTATATAAGGCAAAGAGAGAAGAGGGAGAGTCAGTTAGGGAGTTCATTAGTAGCCAACTCAAGCACTCTCATTGTGCTTTGCATGAACATTTTACTAATAACTAGCTACTTGATAGATTCATCCATAGGCTTAAACATGAGGAGATATTTAATGGTGGCTTAGTCATTAGAGGTATCACCACATCGGATGAAGTCACATCTAATGCCATCTATCTCTAGAGGATAATCTAATGATTAAGGGAGCTAGAGCATCAGACACAAAATCTATTGCTCAATAGAGTGATAATGGCTAAACCCTTGGCTAAAAATAGCACTTTGGCAAAAATGAATTTCATGAACTTCATGAAAGCCCTATAAGAAGAGATGGGGGCCAATAAAGCTCCTAAGAATGTACATATGTACACAAGGAGAGAGCTGCATTGGCATTCTATATGTCGACGAGCTCATACAACAAGTGAGTGTCCAGTCTTGAGAGCATTATACCAAGGAAACTACAATTTCTATAGTAGCTATGGTCATGATGTCTTACAATGTTGAATGTGCTTGTAAGACATTGCTAATGCTCCCAAATAATATCTAGCTTTACTAGCACCACCACCATAACAAGATATCATGCTAGCCACAGTGGCTTAACACACTGTCAATCACCCAACACAAGAACCAATCTCAAGGGGCATTTATAATGCTGCAAATGTACCTCTCCTAGCACCCATACCAGGACCCCAACCACCCCCTCCCAAGATCACACCACTTAATTATATAGCTTTGAAGGAACCTATGGATTACCCAAGGTATGAGGTGGACTTGGATGCTACCTCACATTGTGCAGAGAATACTTCACATAATTGTCTTTTGAGTACTATATGTAGCTGATTTCCAATCAGTTTTATCACTTCCAAGGATTAGAAAGAATCTTTGAATGTCCTCTTCAGTATCCATTACCATAAACCACTCAAGGTACATCTTTTACACCACCACCTGCCACTTGTAGTACATATATCATATGATCAAGGATTGACTCATGTGCAACTTATGGTAACTATTCAACCATTAGGAAAAATTTGGACTCAAATTGGGCCCTTCAAGGATTTGTAAACATTCTCTCTCTATAAAAATGGGCTCATGGTGAATTCTTTGTAGATCAACCCAAAAGTGAGCGGACTTTGGACATTTGGAATCTACTCTTTGACCTTTCTAATGATATATAGCATGATGGGCAATTTTGCATATTCAAGAAGTCTGTAAATTTGGTGATAATGTGGTACATTACATGCCATGTCATCACTAATTTGGGGACTTCTTACTTCTTGAATATACAAAAATTCCCATCATGCTATACATCATTGGAAAGGTCTCAAAGAGTAGATTCCAAATGTCTAAACTCCGTTCACTTCTAAGTTGATTTGTAAAAATTTTATCGTGAGTCCATTTTTGTAGAGAGAGAATGTGTGCAAATCCTTAAAGGGCCAAATTTGAGTCTAAATTTTCCCTAGTGAGAGTGGTTCAACCATCACACCACTCAATATGATTGGTGTAAGTGACAAGTCAAAATAAAACTCAGTAATTCTTCCTTTCAATGATATAACCAAACTTACGGCTAAAAACTAACAAATTTTGGAGGGAAAAATAGAGACTCCAACTGCATCAATTGGAGAATCTAAGAAGAAGAAAGGCCATAAAAGGAAGAAATATGTGAGTGTTTCAAGAAAAAAAGAGAAAACTGGGGAACAACTAAAGAACCAATTTACATGAATGAAATAGAGGAAGACTATGATTAAATTGGCATGCGAGTTGATTCCAAATAGGATCAAGAAATTTCTATAAAGTCTAATGAGACCAAAAAAGAGATTCCAAAAAAGGTATCATTAGAGGAAGCACCAACTAAACCCGGCTCTTACCACCCTAGCCCGGTAAAAGAAGTTGAGAATTTGCATGAAATCATAGGTTTGGTTGTCAAGACCCCAAAGATGCTATAGCGAAAACTCAAACATGTAAGAATATTAGACACATTACACCTAGATAATCTATGGCTTGTGGAGTCACACAAACTGTTAGATATTCCTAATGTCATCTTGGAGGAAATAGGAAACTCACCGGCTCCAAGTATGGACCCCAAACTATTTAGGATAATTTTTGAGTTTGAAAACCCAAACCCCATAGAAGAAGTGGAGATTCCAGTCTCCCCAGTTCCTTTATATGGTAGAGAGGTGTCAGGAACTCCTCTCAACATCCCTAAATTGTTGGAGTTCACGTCTTCTAAAACAAAGACCACGATGACTATGCACTTGTGTGGAGATCCCAAACTCTTTAGAGCATTGAAACCTCTTTTAAATGGAGAACTCAAGGTAGGGCTACCACCATTTGCAAAAACCCACAAGATAACCCTACTATGGGATTTCATCGACTCAAGTCATAAAAGATCCAAGAACCCAAGTAGAGGATGAGTACGCCAATGTAATGATCAAAATTCCATCAAATAAATTGAGACAATACTTTGAAGGTGATGAATATAATGCAACCCTACCTTTCACTTCCAAGGGAATCATAGTACTCAGAGTCCTTGAAGGTGGTGCACGAATCAGTATAATCGCCAAAAAATGCTGGGAAAAAATGGCCAAACCCATGCTTGAAGTTTCAGACATTGTGGTTAAAATAGCTGATGGTACTATTACCAAACCAATGGGAATGTTACACAACCTTAAGATCAAGGTGTTGAAACATCGAGTGAGACATACAGTCATTGTGATGGTGGAATTTTTGAAGAAACCTGATTTTTATGAAACGATCTTAGGAAGACCATTTATGGGTGAAGCTAAAATGGTCCATGATTGGTTTAAAAACCATGTCTACCTACAATTTTATGACTCAATCCTTAGAGTAGACCTTGTGAGACTGATCATGTACATCTAGTGATGGACTATTCGACTAGAGATTTGATACTACCATCCATGCAACCTCTTTGTATGACTATTGTACTTTGTAGAGAAGACTGTAGAGAAGACACTGATATATAGGGAAGGACACACCCTACAAGGATGCTAAAAAACAAGCTATTGAGCCCAAAGATGATCTAAATTGGATACATATGATGGCTATAATTGATAGCTGGGTAACTAGAGGATCATCATAGGTTACACTTGATGGTGGTGAGGAGATCACTAATTTTGTGTCACTACGAATGATTCAGGCTCTAACTTTTGATGTTGCCAAGGGGATTGGTTATAGTGAACTTGAGTCCACATGGGATGACTCAAGTACAAGCACAAATGGTGGTGAAGAGTCTAAAACAAAGACTAGAAGTGACACCAACTCCTTAGCTACTATGAGCAAAACAAAGTTGACATCAGGACAAAAAGTGGAAAGTATAACGAACACTCTAGGGAGTAGCTCTGAAGAAAGGGATGAAGTTCTTCAAAACACCAAGGAGCATCTCCAAAAATGCTGGAGACATAAACGCTATGTAACCAATCATCATAGAAGGCTACAAGAGAGGACAAGTACATGGGTGCAGAGTAGACTTATATATCAAAAGCTTTTAAATGATTGGGGAGAGGAGTTACAAAAGGTTAAGTATTATAGGTCACCCCCAATTGATACAGTTAAGGTGAAAGTATCTGATGAACCAAAATCAAGTCACTCAACCAATAGGAAACAAAATCGCGAACTTGCAAAAGAAGGAACAAGAGGCTAAGGCTATAGCTGAAGAAACTGATGAAGGAAAGGAATATGAGTCTAATTTGCACCCATCACATGAGAATTACAAGTCATACACCATAGAGCAATGCAAGTTAGTGTTTGATAATGCAAAACAAAACCCCACAAGTGAGAGTGGAGGAGTCTTAGAGACGGGCCTGCAAAGGTCAAGGAAGTAGACTTTGTTAAACCAAGGGAAGATCCCAAGCCTGTCTACATAACCAAGGACTTAAGTAAGGCCAAGGAGGCTGAACTTGTAGCTCTCCTCAAGGAGTATAGGGACTGCGTTGCATGGACTTATCATGACATGAAGCGAGTGCCTACTTTGCATGGACTTATCATGACATGAATGTTGAGAAAACGTGGTGCTCATGCTAGATCAAGTGTGTGGAGAGGAGAGACTTAAAAAGTACAAGAACAAACTCTTGCTTATTAAGTTGTTTATGAATACAACTAGGCCTTGCTCTCATACAAAATGCCTCATGGCCTCATCTTTAAATAGATGAGCTAGTGGACCTTAAGTCCCTTCACACTCACACCTTCCTCTTCCCCTTCTACATAACCTTAGTCTCTTAATACCCCCCCCTCAATACCAACTATGAAAGAATGGAATAGGTGGTATTGGACATAATATGCCTTTATTACATTAGGCGTACAAGGCTTGAATATAGGTGTGGTTATCTAGGATTTACAAAAGAGTTCTTAGAGCCTTAGAGGCTATTACATTAATACCATCTAAGTCTTTATTTGTTGTTGATGAAGATGTACACCTCAATGATGGTGCACCCGTGTTTGCTTGACTTCTTGTAGATGACATGCTTTAAACGTACATGCCATTGCTTCCACCACATGCTTTCCACCTTGACCATTCTCACACAATGATCATGACAAGGCTGCCACCCTTGCTTAAGTGGGTTGCTTTTAGATGGTCCTACAACATGCTTTATGCTTCCTTGAATAATATATCTCCTCCATGAGTAATGAGGTAGATTTAAATGGGAAAGGGAAAGGGAGGGTCTTACCACTTGCCTCACGGATTGGTCGCAGTGTCTACTCCACAATTACAATAACTTTTATGCATGTTGGTTAAATGATACCCTTTAGGATTTGAAGTTACAAGCTTAATGAGTAATTGGTTGAGGTAAATACTCAAACAAATAATGTTTGGCTCAAGAAGGAGAGGAAATCGCTCATAATGTTGCCAATGCCTCTTACAAAAGTAATGCCAAAAGATGCTTAAAATCATGACAACCATGAAGGTAAAGCATTTAGGGATTCTATGCTCAACCTTACAACTCATCTTATATGATGAAAATGCAGAATATGCAGCGGAATGACATGCCTTGGACTTGGAAAGTGCGAACATATGGCTTATGGCATGCCTATGCCTCTTACAAACAAGGGCCTCAAGGGTAATACACATAAACATTGAAGATGAACACTTAGTGTACATGTGTTCAACTTTAAAACCACTCAAAAATCTGATTTTGATGATGAAAAAACCAGAATTCTTCAACCTCTTTGACTCATGAGATGAAGACAATTGGTTCATGGTTGCACCATTTCTCCTAGGAAGAAACGGGTTGACGATGAAGACTTGTAATGTGGCACTTATGGTGTGTGCCCGGCCTCCATGTTGATGAAGAAGAGCCCTCTTAATGTAAATGACCTCCTCCTTTGATGGTTAAGACCACCTTAGTGTTAAGCAACACTTTGGTTGATGATTAATATCACCATTTAGTGTGTATAAAACATAATTAGTGCTAAAAAGCATATTTTTAGTGTAAAATAACACTTATTTTTGTGATTAGCTCACCATTAGTGTTTAATAACACTATTAGTTTTTAAGAATACTTTCTCTTTGTTGGATTAAAAGAGTAATTAGTGTTAAACAAAACAATTAGTGCCTAAAAGCACACTTTGAAAGCTTAAAAGTTGATGTTGATGTTGAAGCTTGACGGGAGTGAGATTTATGAATATCTCACTTTGAAAGCTTAAAAGTTGATGTTGATGTTGAAGCTTGACGGGAGTGAGATTTATGAATATCTCAAGTGGTTGGAATCGCTTCAAAACCAAGAGAAATCTCAGAAACAAACATTTACTTCATCACTTGATTGATTAGAGCAAAGGGGGTGATGATATGAGCAAGAAAAAATCACCAGACATGAAGCTTTAATGGAAGCTTGAGGGGAAAAGAGAGAGGCGACTGGTTTTCTTCTGATTGCCGGGGCATTGCTGCATTGTTGGAGCTCAAATCAGAGTTGTAGTACCTCCACTCAATGGGCTACCATAGCCCTTAAGCACCATACCTAATGGTGGTCTACAGCCATGGAATTTCTATACGACAGTAGTTGCGCACAGAACTGGCCGACTTGCTGCAGATGAGATGCCACGGCGGAGGGTGGAGTTTTTCAGAAATTGCCAGTACGAAATGATGCACCTATGAGTCCTCTACACCTTCCTTGAAGAAATATTTGAAAGATATGGCTTCTACAGGCTGTTGGAAGTCCTCCACCATGAGAGGGTTGAGCTCCACACAAGAAAGATAAGGAAAAAATGGATATTTTTGACCTAATCTACACCACAAGTGGTTCAAATCACCTAAGCTCTAGATACCATGTTGAGAAAATGTGGTGCTCATGCTAGATCAAGTGTGTGGAGAGGAGAGACTTAAAAAATACAAGAACAAACTCTTTCTTATTAAGTTGTTTATGAATACAACTAGGCCTTGCTCTTATACAAAATGCCTCATGGCCTCATCTTTAACACTAGTTCTGTAATTGGACACTAAAGTTTCCTGAAAGTTAGCATTTTTCTTGAATTTTTGTGGGCAATCTATTAAGACTATTGAAATGTTTAACATCCACAGATGTTCCTCAAGACCCAAAAAAAATTTGAGATTTTTTAAATTGCACTTTTCTTAGCTTTTGCAAGGCAATATTTTAATTTTCTTAGACACATGCTGATAAAACGCATGATTTTTGCTGTTTTCAAAATAGTAGTAATTTGTAAATAACTTTTAGAAGGGACATAGTTTGATCATGAAACTTGGCTTGATGGAAAGCCCATGATGTAAACTAAATCTTGGAATCATCAAACGATAATTATTGGATAAATTTTTGACTCGCTAATATTGAAATGATGTTTTTTATACAGGTGGAGCATGAATTTTTCTCCTTCCATATGCAAGCTAATAATGTAAAACTTGAGGTGCACCCATGTTATATAGGATAAATACTACTTTGTTTTGAATTTTCCAAAACTTTAGAGCCACTTTTAGGGCCTCTTCTCATACATGGCCTTTTGCGCAACCTGTTTTTAATACGTAAAATGTCTAATTATGAGCCTAATTTTGATTTTCATCAAAGGGGAAAGCTGTGTAAGTGCATTATTTGTTGTAACTATAGGTGTAGACTACTTGTGCAAGCATAGTTATGATTAGTTTTTGAAAAAAGATGATCAAATTTTGTATTTTTGTTTTTTATAATTTTTTTAGAACTAGGCGATAAGAACCTACTTAAGTGGAGGCTAAGTTAGTGTCATACACATCAAATTATGGCTTATTTATCTCATCTCAAGCATGAAAACCAATAATCAACATTCTCATTGATAGGGCTACAATTTTTTTTAGTGGCATGATTGAGTTTTGATAATACGCGTTACTTTTGCTGATTTTATACAACTTTTTTGGAAAAAATTCTAGGAAAGGAAAATGATTTTTTTGGTGAACTTCTACCTCCTTGGACTGATTTATGCTATCAAAATAACTTGGGAAAAATGCTATTGATATCATTGGATTTTTTTTGAGAGAATGATGCTTGCATATTTGGAAAAATCCTGAAAAATGTTCATTTTCAAGACATATGCTACTTTGTTGCTTATGTACTTCCAAATAAAAAGGCATTTAATATGTTTAGCATTTTTTACATAAGCATAGGGTTATGTTCTACATGCCCAATGAAGCATTTTGGTTTTTAAAGCCTACATTAGGAGTTTGATTTTTTTTCGCAACCCCCAAAAAAGGACACTCAAGTGTCCTGTTTTGGTACCAAACTAGTGGACCTTAAGTCCCTTCACACTCACACCTTTCTCTTCCCCTTCTACATAACCTTAGTCTCTTAATAATGAAGGGATTGCCTGCTAGTGTTATACAACACTAGCATGGACTTATCATGACATGAAGGGATTGCCTGCTAGTGTTATACAACACACCATCCCAATGGTACTAAATGCTAAACCAATCCAGTAACAATTCTATCCAGTGAATCCAAAATATGCCAAAATTATGAAGAAAGAAGTTGAAAAGCTTATTGAATGTGGATTCATTTATGAGATTGAACACTCAGAGTGGGTTTCACCTAGTGTGGTTGTGCCCAACAAGAAAAATGGAAAACTTAGAGTGTGTGTGGATCTCAAGAAGGTGAATTACCACCCACATGTATCACTACCCTTTGCCTTATTATGCCATTTGGCCTAACCAATGCACCAGCCACATTCCAAAGACTGATGAACACTGTCTTTAATAACTTCTTAAGAGAGTTTGTTGAAGTTTTCTTAGATGATTTATGCATTCATTCACATGCTTAAGAAATATCTTTGTAGGTTTTCTGAAAAGAAGTGGAACCATACCAATTGATTGTTGGAACCATACCAATTGATTGTTGGAACCCTTTATAGGAGAGGTAAAGATGATATAGTAAGATGCTTCCCTAGGTTGAATACTTGTACATCTTGGAACAAGCACATCAACAGGGATAGGAGGTGAACATTTTATAGTAGAAATCACAGCAGCTAAGAAAATACTCCAATTGGGGTATTGGTGGCCTCGATTCTCTTCAATGATTTTGCACTCTTTATTAAAGGTTGTGATGAGTGCCAATGTTGTGCAAAACTAGAAATGAACGACATGATGCCCTTACATCCTATTCAAGTAGACAAACCTTTTAAGAAATGGTTCTAGATTATGTTGGACCTATTAGTCCTACTACACAAGGAACACAAGGAACACAAGGAACACAAGAAATGGTTCTAGATTATGTTGGACCTATTAGTCCTACTACACAAGGAACACAAGAAAGATATATCATTGTCGCAATAGATTACGTTACCAAATGGGCTGAAGTAAGAGCTTAAAGGAAATAAGATGCTTGCACAGTTACCAAATTTATTTATGAGAACACTATAACATGCTTTGGATGCCCATTTGAGATAGTGAGTGATCAAGGGAGTCATTTCATCATGATCAAATATCTCACTAGCACTCTCATCATCTCACATCGCAAGTTAATAACCTATTACCCACATGCCAATGGTGGTCAAGTAGAGAGCACAAACAAGATCTTAATATCTATACTTACTAAGATAGTAGAAGCTCGTCGGTGCAATGACTGGGAGCTTAAACTCATAGCTTTATGTGCCTATCACACTACATAAAAGTTTGCGATTGGATGCTCACCTTGTAAGATGGTCTATGGACTTGAGGCAGTGATACCTTGGGAGTTTATGGTACCCAACTTAAGAGTGGATGTAACTAAAAATCTTGGGGGTAATGAGTTAGCTGAACATTTACTCACTTTGGAATGACTTGATTGAGGAGAGACAACTAGCAATGCAAACTATGCTAGTTGAGAAAAACAAAAGGAAAAAGTGGTTTGACAAACATGTCAAAGATAAGGAACTCAACACTGGAGACATTGTACTTATGTATGGGGTCCAAAATAAAAAGAAAAAGCTTACATATATGGGAAATGGACCATTCAATGTATGCGAGATTACGCCCCAAGGAACAATATGTGTGGAAACTCTAGATGGAGTTGAAATCGCAGGATTTGTAAATGGAAGTAAATTCAAAAAATACTATGGTTCTCTCACTCCAGAAACCATTATGTACTGCCCATGATAAGCAAGATCCAAAAGAACAAGATACTCAAAAGAAAATGCAAGCTCAAGAGGAAGCTCAAGCTAGACAAATTAAACTACGGTGGCAAAGCGATGCGCAAAGAAATCTTGAAAAATTGCACAAGCTTATGTAGGAGATGTTGTTGGAGAAATAGAAGATCGCATTGCACCTCTCAAAATCCAAGTTAAGTTACCTAGCCCTTATGTAGGAGATGTTGTTGGAGAAATAGAAGATCGCATTGCACCTCTCAAAATGCAAGTTAAGTTACCTAGCCCTTATGGTAAAGTACTCTACAATGAAATGCTTGATACTAGAGAAAGTCACAACTTACTCTCTTTTAATTCATGGAACCAATTGGGAAAGCCTTAGTTGTTGGTGACTTCTCCTTTAAGAGTAAAAGACATCAATAACAAGAATATCAAAGTGCTAGGAATTCTAAAAACTATCATCTATGGTGCAAACGGGCCCTAGGTGAGCGATCTTTTAGTCATGCTTGTCGGGAAAATGAAGGTACATGTCATTCTTGGTCACGTATAAATGAAAGCTACCCACCCATGCACTATTAACTGGGCCATAGGGAGTGTCTCAACTAAATCTACACCCTTACACTCCACATGCATTACAACTGCACTATAATACTTACTACTAGACTATCGTAAAAACAATGAAGCCTCAAAATCAGCTCAACCCAAGGCTACTTCCTCCATACCAATCTCAATGTCATTATAAACTAGGTATTCAGAGCTTCCAACTATACATCCACATATTTCTCAAAGAGGGACCAATTCCCAACAAATAAAAAAGCCAAGAATCCAGCCTGCCTTCAAATGAGTTCCCAAGGCTACTCAACCTACTCCACATTGATAACAAATGGCCCAAAATCCTAGAAATAGTTGTTGCTCAAAGAAAGCCAACACTAAGGTTACTTCAAGGTGGGTTTCCACTTGTCTTCTTCAAGCTCAAGGCTTCTAGAAAGGTAACAATTAGATTTGGGTTCCAAAGTACATCCTCGTCATCCCAAGAGAAGTTAATGCACATGACTCACTAGTATCTTGTAAATCCATCCACCCAAAATCAGATAAGGTAAAGAAGGTCATGATTGAACCCTTATCATCTCTCCCTCAAAAAAGTATGGATTCCTAAATACATTCAAACATTGGAATCTACCTTGTGAGGGGTGTGCGTACATATTATGAGCGGTAACCCTTGAGCGGATTATCCGAGCAACACTCAATGGAGTTATACTTGAATGAATGTTTTTTTATGGAATATCTTTTTTAAAAAAACCTCAATCGACAGTGCTCATATTAGCACATGTTTCTTTAATTGATTTTATAGTAAACCTCTAGGTAGTTTTGCAACTTTGGAAGTTGCTAATTTATTGCACATAATAAAAATCTTACTAGGGATTAAAATAGAGGCAAGCTTATGCAAAGATAAGGTCCTATGGATAATTTTCTTACTTAGATGTCCAAATTGAGTGACATAAAAATAGCCGTATTGGTCTACTTTAACTTTAATCTTGCATGCATGTACCAAGGTACAAAGAGCCAAAGACATATACCCTTGGTTTGAATGCTCTCATGATGCAATTGTGTGTATTATATTTGCACATTCATTGTACTTTCTATAAGCCTCAACATGCCATGTTAAGTGTCGATACCTATTAAACATTTGCCAATACTCCTAGGGCTATTCCAAGAACAAAATTAGGACTAGTGGCATTGTTCAAGTCTACATGAGATGATAATGAAAACATGAGAAATTAAGTTTTGCATCAATCCATAAAAAGCCAGGACGTGCTCTCTAGACCTCATCAGCCAAATCATCTATGTAGTCTAGATGTCCATGATGCCTCTCCACCAACTCATAATCGAATGTGCTATCTCCTGCCATTTGGGTAGCCACATCTTCTACATAGCAAGGCAAAACACTAAGCCCAATTAGTCAGTATCTAACCATGCTTAAACTATACACATAGATCAAATAAATTACTCACTAATCAAGAGGTGCATCAAAGTCATAGTCTGTCTCCTCATCATCTATCATGAGGATTTCTTGATTCACACTTGAAGGCCCTGCCTCTATGAAGTTGTCTCTAAGAATGCCTTCCAAGTATCCTGTGCAAATCTCTTTGTCATTGTCCACTGCCATGCATGGATGTCCTGCGTGAATTGCTGCTTTCATCCCAGGTGCTATACCTGCACCAAGCTCAAGCACAGAGCCTCCACAATCGGACACAACAACTCCATGAACATCAACATCATGGAGCTACTCTTCTCCAGCCCACCACGCCACTGTCCACCCTTTCCCTCTTTTATGCATTGTACACTTGAAGGCAAGTAATGAGTGATGAAATAATTGTCCATGCACACCTTAAGGGATTGGGAAACTTTATTTGCCCTATCAAGATAGTGATGTGCCTTCTTGCCAATCCTAGAGAACAATAGGATTTGAAAGGCAGTAATCTACATGAAACATAGATTGAAAAAATTAATGGAGAAAAATAAAATACGAACAAACAAGAACATGACAATCATGTAAATAGCCAAATGACATACCTTGACACCAAAGCCAACATTATCCGCAACATCAATGCAATCTCCCGTCTCCACGATCCATCTACATGTACTAACTATAAGATACCAATAGTGAATGCAATTCACATAAACAGACATTATCAACTGTGATATATTGCTCACCTACTACAAGAAACCTCTAGTCTCATTTGTCTTGCCAAATGCTCCGAAACACATCACCAATGTCCATGCATAATCATCCACCATCACAGATGAAGCAATAGCAAAGTGAGCATGAGATATGCTCCTCATTTAGAATGTTCCATCATCCAGGGATTCCACCCTTGATTCCACTCACTATAGATCCTGTAGGAAGGTCAATCAAGCAAAAATCCACACTCCATGTAGCATTTTTTCCATTGCGTGACTTCTTCATGCCACCAAGTTCATGGTAGAAATTTCTTATGATTTGAAAAGCCCCATCGTACTAACTTCTTTTCCAAGTGATACATAATCATACTCCCAAACTTTGTAGTTTTCTTGTGAAATACGAGTTGCAAATGATGAGAAAGTGGACAAAGGAACATAAACCATATCCGTATTACACACTTTCTTGCTAAGAAGAGACTCCTCCTTTCGTGGATCATTGTCTACAATAACAAAGGACCCTAAATTAAATTTGTAGGAAGCTTCTAATCACTTTGAAACATGAAAGAAAGAGTTATAAGAAAATAAACCTGTGTTAGAAGTGCTCGTTGGTTTATAAGAAAATAAACCTGTGTTAGAAGTGCCCGTTGGTTTAGGTCTTCCACCCCGTTGGTTTAGGTCTTCCACCTCGTTTGTTATTTGGAGTGACATGACTTGCCTTTTGCTTTTCTACTATTGCTTTTTGCTCCTCTTTAAGCCTCATCCATGTTGCCCGATGAGTTTGACTTGCACTCACCTTTTAAATGGAGATCATAAGTTTCCTTCTCTTCCTCAATACATGTTCTAGCCTTCATCTCGATCCACCAAGGGCAGTGCTTCCTCTCCCACTTCGTAAGCAATATATGACCATCCTTATGCTTATTCTCTCTAAAAATATGAGAGGTGTACATGCAATAAGTAGCAGGTGCAAGCATAGTCCAAGCCTTGCAAATGGATGGTACTACCTTAAGACTCTTATTTGCAGCCAAATAATGGAGATACCTGAATGATTTTTAGGATAATATAAGAGAATGCAAGGTAATACAAAGATATCTTTCCATTGAATTCGAAAGCCAAAATGCTAAACCAATCATCTACTGGCATTTGTAAGATCAACTTGCTCGGATGGAACAACAGCACGACTGTCATCAATGAAGCAAGAGGCTCAAACAAAAAAGGCCTGTGTCTCACTATAATGCCATCAAAGTATTCCAGAATAGAAGGACTATCTGGAAGTGTAGCTGCACCCTCAATGCTTTGATGATTTCATCACTTGGTCGCCCAGCATCTGTCAACACATGGTCCATCCATACTTCTTTTGCAAGCCAAGGTATGAAACCATGGTCAGTCATCATAGGCATCCCATAACTCTCCTTTAGATTGTTATCTGCACCAAGAAGAGAAAGAATAGATAGTTGCTTTGCCTTGGAACAGGTTGCAATTGATACTTGGTAAAGCTTCTCCAAAGTGATCTTCATTGATGTATCCTAAAATGGTAAATTCCAAAGGATATTGAAAACCACTCCTTGCCATGGGAAGGATTGACTATTGAAAGCATCTGCCAAATAGTAAAGTTTTAGAAGAGACTTTGATACACACCACAAACCATATATTAAGGTTTTCAAAGTACAAACTAAAAATTTGCAAGTTGTAACTATAGATTTATAATTTTCAAATCATATATTATGGTTTATGAGTTGTAAAATTAGAATTTAAAAACTATAAATTCAAATTTGCAAACTATAAATTCAGATATCTGAGATATAAAATGTAGAATTTTGTGGACTACAAATTCAAATTTGTGATCTATAAATACAAAATTTTGTAAATTGAAAACTTACGCGTGTAATTTTTCTTCGATATGTTGCTCCCACAGTCTTTTTAATCTCATGAATCTTGGACTCTCTCTCATCCTTTGGCATGGAAGAATGCAATTTCTTGCATTGAGCCTCAAAATCGGATTTCCATTTCCCCTTTCAACATAAATAGATAATCTCATCATAATGTTATTGGAACACAAAGCAAAGTCACAAAAAAAGAAAATATATAAACTAAAGAACTAATACTTACAGCAAATACCATCCTCCCAAGAATAGTTTGGGTGAGGGGATACCACACCCTTTGTCCACTTCCAACCTCTTTGTGTCTTGCCAACTCAATAGCTTTTTTCTCCTCCTCACTAAAATCCTGAGTAAAATATTGAGCATCACAAGATACAAGTGTGCTTGTGTGGTACAAATAATCCTTGAGATTAGTAACAACAATTACATCTTCATTAAGCCTGCAACCATTGACTTAAATGGATCAAAATTGGTTTCATTTACAAGCACTTACCATCTCTTAGCAACAATCCAACCCTCTTGCTCAATATAGTGAACATAAACAACAAGGCTTACAAGTTAAATCTTTGTAGAGCAGCAACAAGCTTAAGCTCATCCTTTGCTTCCGGTTCAATAATTTGAGCTTGAAGTCAATATTAGATAAAGTGGGAAAAATCTCATTCCCATGAAAAAAGTGGGGGTATGGTAAACTCATCCAAAAGTTTGTCAAAACATATTCATGTGACATATCATTGGAAAGAGCTTGAAAAGTAGAATCTAGATCTACTTTGTCCGACAAATTTGGAGTTTGCATGTTCAAGTTATGGCCAAAACAAATTTTTTAAATACTTTCCCATTTTGAGGGATTTTTCCCATTTTATCTAATATTGACTTCTTGCACTCTAATGTGTCTAGACTTGATATTTGTGTAAAGCTCTTCTATGCTTTCCATCCAAGATGTCGTATGATGATTTCCTTCCCACACAAAGAACATTTTGTTTGATAGAAAGCTCGATGGTGTGCCAATTATCTCTGATTCAAACTCATCATTAACTAAGCTCTAATTCTTGTCCCAACGTTCTATTGTGACATCATCAACATCCTTGGAAGACCCATCAGGCATTTTGATAGAATAAAAGACCCTTTTGTCGAAATGTATCCCTCTGTTTCAAATGCTCTTTTCAAAATGGTCAAATCATTCCTAATTTGACGCACAACTGGGTTTATGAGACAACGACACAAGGGAATTCGAGGAGGTGGAATTTCTTTAGTTACTGTAAGAAGCTCTAAAATATCTACACCTGATGGTCTCTCAACACACTCTGGAATGATATCCTCCTGCTTTGTTGGATGGATCATCTATAATTTTATCCCCAGGATCCTCAATATCATTTTCAATGTCAACTTGCTCAAGCTCCTTCAGTTCATTATTGACCTCTGACTCTTGCTTCTTCCTTTTGCTACCTTTCCTTGTGATACGACTAGACACATCACGTTTCTTTCTCTACACGTTTGAAGAACTCAATTACAAGATTTACAAAAATGCAACGGTGAAATGCACCTAGAAAAAGAAAAAGAAACCAAACTTACTGGAGGCATTTGTTGCACAACTTTCAATAAGCTCACTTGCACAAGAAGAAAAACAAATAAATGACACAGTGAAACCATCTTTGAAATGATTAAATTAAAAACGACAGAGTGAAACCTTCTTTTAAATGATTAAATAAAAATGCCATTCATAGTTTTGCCAATGGAAACATCTTTTAAATGATTGAAAAAAATGGAGTTCCTCAATACATTATTCTAATAACAAAATGCAAGCTAAGAATAAACATTTCGTGTTAAGGGTGAGGCTCCCTTCAACTATAACTAGCAGTGTGTGAAGAAGGCAAGATCATAGTTTCGCTCTGGGCGAAACCATATCTAGAGGTATGAACTAGAGGTATGAACCGATAGCTATTACATGTGTGATCCACAAGATTTTGAAGAAGTTTGCACTATATAATAATTGCGCTCTGGCTCTCGGTCGGCCTAAATAGGCCTTAAACACTGTGCCTAAAAAAGAGGCTTACACAAGTCGAGCAATGAGATTTTCATGAGATTGTTGTGATATTCATGTTTGGATCCCCAGACATGTGTAAGCGTTTTCAAAATCCTGCTTGGAAAAGCTTCCCCCAAAGACATCACCATGAAATTGACAAAACTGACCATGAAAGGGTATCCAAAACCGACCTTAGGAGAGTCTCAACTAGGAGTAAGATTTAACGTTGTTGAGTCACGCTTGCCATGGGAAGGGTAAACGGTCTCAAGTTGGGAGTTTGATGAAGGGCAAAACTAGAAGAAAAGAGAGAGGCAGGAACTGGGTAAGGGGGGAGGAGCCAGAGGAACGAAAAGGGGGCACGAAACGTTGGATAGGAGGCATAGGGCAAAAGGCTCACGATATAGTTTCGCTGGCGAAACCATATCACTATACGAGTGAGAGTCTCTAGTAGTATGCCATTTCTGTGTTTAATGATGGAGCGGAGGAAGAGAAAAGAAGGCTCCAAACTAGTTTCGCCAGCGAAACTAGTTTCGGGACAGTTGTGGTCAGAATGCGTTAGGGCCTTGCATTTCGGAAGACTGGAGAATGACGATTCTGGGCGTGGAATCCTGGATGAGGAAGAAAAATGTGAAAGGCACAATCCAGGCGAGCTGGCAGAGCAAGATGAATAGGAGGTAGAACTTCCGGCAAAGGAGAAGGGCGAATGCGGAATTCGGCAAGAGGCATTGTGGGGGGGAAGCAAGGGAGTGGTTGTCACTCATGACCTTGAGGGAGGGAGTCGAGAGGAAAGGGAAAGAAACCAAATCGTTGGGAGGGAAGGAAGGAAAAGATTGGGGAGGAAGCAGAGGTAATGCAGGGAGAGGAATGGAATTTTTGTTTCTAAAAGAATCAAAGCTTGTAATGAAAATATGATAGTAGTTTCTCTTTTATGCTTAAAATCAAACTATGAATTTAAATCATAATTTTAACCCAAAAAATTTAACATAACTATGATTATCCCACTAAATTAAGCTAATTTCAACATTCCTCTTTTCCCAAATTGTTAGAATAATGCATTTCTCATTTAGAATGAATTAGAGTAGTTTTCAACTACTGATAAACAATCTAAAAGAATTTGATATTATTTTAATAGTACAAAATCATGAAAATATCATTTTCTTAATCTCAAGCTTATCAAGCCTAGAGTTTAGCTTTGAATTAAGAGATTATCATCTCGAGAAGCATCCTTTTTCAAGGGATTTAGTCATAAAGATGGCTATTCTTTTTTTTGAGAGAGAGGTTTACTTAAAGAAAGTATTACAAATAAACATAAAGATTAACTTAATGCTAATTAAATATTAAGAAACTTAGGGAAAGCTTGATTTGAATTAAAACAATCATTTTGAAAGATTCTCAAGCTTGAGAGGGGTTGAGAAGAAGAAATTTATTAAGAAAATTGGAAAAAAAACCATAAAAATTGATTTTACCTCCAAGTTTGGCCTTATTCTCTATTAGAGGTGAAGCCCCTGACCAATCAATTGGTCCACCAAGAGGAGAAGAGAAACTCCAAAATTTGTCGTAGAGAGAGAGAGCTCCCAAGAGAGAGAAAAATTTAAGGGATAATAGAAAATATGATTATTTTAATATAATACTTGCATAGTATAGCTCCAATATTTTTTTTATAAAAGACTGAGGGTCTATTTATAGGTGAGGGAGGCCACTAACCAAGTCCAACTGGGTTCTAGAAATTTTCAGGTTTAGTTTGGCTCAATTTGGACAAGATTTGGACCAGTTGGCTCCCTTTTTTGATTTGGTTTGATCCAGGGCAGGAGAGAGGATAGATAAAAATATCACAAATTTTTTGATTTGGTTTGATCCAGGAGAGATAAAAATATCACAATTTTTTTGAATTGAAAACCCTTCCACACATGAAAAAGGTGCCTACCTCAAGAGTCCCCCTCTCCTTACCAAGGTGTCAAAAATGCATCATTATTCCAAAATATCTCATTTTTTAAGTAATATCTTATAATTTTTAATTAATAAACCTTGTACTCAGTCAACTCTTTATCTTATGTGAGTATTTACTCATTTTGGGTATTTTATTTTATTCTTTTGGATTTATCTCATCCCAACACTTGGATTAATCTAGTTGGCCCATTGGAACCTTAATTGGACCATAATCCAAAAATTTCTAAATATGTAGACCCTTAGGCTAAGGTCCCTTATACACATTTTCAATTAATTCCTAATGCACATTGGGAAGTTTATTTTGAACTTCTATTTAAGGGGAATCCATTTTAGACACTCAAATGATTTTTATATCCAAAGATATCTCAATTTTGGATTATCTCTCTCTCTAGGCCAAAATAGGGTAAAACAAGATCTTTCTTTTATTTCAGAGAGGGGAATAATTTCAAGAACATAAGGGGAGGTTCTTACACCTTTACACCTCAAAAACTGGAGGGAGGATTCTTACAGTTGTGATCCGGATTATACACACGAGTTGAATAGTCTTAAGTAATCATTTTCGTTTGTGCAGTCACTTGTAGTCGATAAGTTGTTTATACATCCTCTTGTGCATGTTCCATATTAGACTAGTGTATTACTGCACGCATAACTTGCGATACTCAGTAGGTTGATTGGGGTAGCGATCAACTCCCAACAACACGTTGGCGACCATAATGTATATTGCTGCCTGTTTTAATTGCTACTTGATTTTCTTTGTGTTCGAATCATTTTCCTTTGTGTTCAAATCAATCCTTCATGTCAACACGTGAACTGTGCTACTTGGCGTGGATCCAAGCTCAAAAACTCTACTTTGCTAGACTCAAAGAAGAATCAGAAGAAGAAGAACGTGAAGAACCTGAACACGAATCAAAAGAAGAATGGGTGTCTCCACCACCACCATTGTTCATACCCCCACCACCACCTCCCCACCTTCTACATTACAACATGCTTTAGCGGGCTATCATGGTGAAGTATCCAAAATTCTCTCGAAAATCCTTGAAGGATGTGGATGCCCACATCCTTCTCTTTGACAGTGCCTACCTGGCACGTGAACGTCAAGAAAGCCACTTTTGTCCTAACTTTACAAAAAAGTGCCACTCTCTGGATTGCTGAGTACGAGTATGATCATTTTCCCACATAAAATACAATCAGAGATTCCTTTCTTCAAAGATTTCAGGAAGATAAGAAATTTGTGCATGTGATTGATAAGATTTACTAGATGAAATAGAAAAGCCTCACGGCCGAAGACTATGCTACTAAGTTTTGGAAGATTGTGCAAAGATTAGATGCAGCCAATCGGCCCGTGGACGTAGCTCATTGAATTAGCTCTCAAGGCGGCAAGACGCGTGTTGGTAGGATCCATGAAAAGAAAAGGCAAGAGTAAGAGAAATCCAAAAGGTCCTCTTCTAACTCTTCAAAGGGGGTTGATGCCAAAGAGCAAGAAGGCATGGAAAATATCCAAGGAACTAGTTGCAGCCATGGCTCAGTTGACCATTGTGAAGGAGCGAAGTCCCCTCCCAAAGTTTGGTCAGGCACTTGGTGTTTAAGGTGTCAGAATCATGGTCACAGAGATGTGGACGAATGTGGCTTGAATGGGCTCTGGTGAGCCATTTGCAAAACTTTCACACACCATAGAGGCATGTAGATAAAATGGAAGAAGAGCGCCTGTTGTCCAAGACCCACTGTAGTGGCAGCAGTTCAACCCGCCCCACCGTAGGGTCCATACTAAAGGCCACCATTTCTCCCATGTGTAAATTTTCCTCCCATGGATGTACCTGGTGATCAATGGCCGGCTTTCACATGCTTCTATTACCAAGCTGTAAGGAGCCCATGCTTATCAGGCCCGCTAATAGTAAATGCCGTTGGGAATCCAAGCTCTAGACAAGCAAGAAGCAATCAGGCCGATGAGAGGCGGTGGAATCATCAGCCCATTGAGGTGACAAGATCCATGCAACCCGAGACTCTGGAGGCGGGAAAATACCAACCTCGGATAAGAGGGGGAAGCAAAAAGTTTTCACTTGGCAAGAGTAGAACAAGGTATAGACGGAGGTGTCCGATTGGGTGTAAAAACAACAGGCTTGAGAGGTGCTACAAAAAAGGAGCGAGAAAGGCCCAGGCCGACGATCTATCAAGAAGCTAAAGTCATCATACTGCTGATGAACGCACATCAGGGAGGCGACATGCCCTCAACACAATCAAACAAGAATTACGAGAAAGGCGTGGAGACACCGTGGTCGAAGAAAGGTGTGGAGACACCATGGTCAGAGAAAGGTGCAGAGACACTAAAGTAGGTTCACAAAAGCAAAAATGATGCCATATGATTTGTGGGAAGATCTAACTCACGCAGCCGATCCATATGTCAGTGTGGAGCAGCTCCTCACATTAGTGTCAAACTTTAGGGAGCAGTTTGCTATGCTACCTAATGCCCCAATAAGAGGAGAAGACAACACCCTCGCAGCCTTTGGAAGCCATGCATATAGAGAGGATAGAAACTCCACTGAGGGAAGCCCTGATTTATGATGAAGCCATCCCGATGATCCAATCAAATTTTTTGGAGTGGACATAGCAAAAGTACTGCTGGATGGTGGATCAAGGTTCAACATTTTGTGATATAAACCATGCAGAATACTCAGGTTGATGGATGGGATCCATCCCTGTTCACCATAAAAATGGTTGACCAAAGGAAAATTCAGCCACTTAGATTAATCTGCAAGCTCACACTACAAGTCTCTGGATTCACTTTCTAAATTGCAGTAGTGGTGCTCCGCAGCATGAGGGACATAAAAGGTGCCTACCCAATGTTACTGGGCAGCAAGGATTAAGCAAGACTGGGATGCAGATAGGATAACTATCTAGCAAGGAAAGAATAAAGTCAGGATTTTAGTCGTGAGTCCAAGGAAAGTGGAAAATCTTTCTTGGCCGAAAGTAGCCAAGGGAGTAAACATGCTGGAAGGTTTATACCTTGATGAGAAGAGGAGGAATATCTCCAACAGAATGCATATCTGATAAGCCTACTGGAGGTTGATGTGGTCTGGATCATGGAAAGATACTGACCAACCTTGCATCATAAAAATGAAGCCACCAGGGAGATCAGCCAGATCCACTGATTGAAGGGTGATTTTTTTATGAGGCCAAAGATTCTTATGAAGCCTTAGCTAATGATGGAAGTACACCAAGTTTGTAGTAGATCATTGCGGCGGCAGATCAGAAAGCCTTTGAAAGAGACCTCAAGCAATCCAAATGGGTCAAATAAGATGAACTGATGGAGATGAATCTTGGTATAGATGCCGACCCAAAAAGATGGTTAGAGAGTGAGTGCCAAATTGGACACTTCATTCGACGAAGAAATTCAGGTGTTGCTCACGTCCTTTAAGGATCTTTTTGCACAGAGCTACACTGAAATGAAAGGGATTGACCCTCAATTCTACCAACATTGGATCCATTTGAGGGAAGAGGAAATCCCCATCTGATACTACAGGATGAAACCCAACTATGCAAAAAGGGTGAATGAGGAACTTGGATAAAATGCTACACGTCCAATTCATATATCCGATCAATTAGGTGACATGGTTGTCCCCTAATCTTGGTTGTTCCCAAGAAGAATAGAAGCTCGGGGTCTGTGGGAATTACAGGAATCTAAATGCCGCTACAATCTTTGACACTTTCCTATTTTTGTCATAGACTCCCTGCTAGATGCAATAGCTGGCCATGAGATGTACTCATTCTTGGGTGCATTTAGTGGCTAAAATCACTACAAGACAATGCTGCCATACACGCGTTTCATACACGCGATAAATTATGAACGCGTGTATGGTCACGCCTTAGTGGCTAAAATCACTACAAGACAATGCTGCCATACACGCGTTTCATACACGCGATAAATTACGAACGCGTGTATGGTCACGCCTGTATTTGAATAGAATCGGGCACGTGTATTTTAGCATTTAAGTACGCGTGTATATTTGCATTTATCAACGCGTGTATAAACGCGTTTATATACACGCAATAATACACACATCTATACACGGTAATATTCACGGATTAATACACGCTATTATACACGGATTAATACACGCCACTATACACGGATTAATACACGCATGGCAGAGAAAAACTGAAGAAAAACTGAATTCCTTTACAAAATTAAAAACTATTTTCTTTAAACCATCTCATAGTACATTACAGTATACATCATTACACAATCCCACTACATGCATTTACAACAATGAAATATATTCAAAAATAAATCATGCATATGAGATGATAGAAATGTCATCAATTTAGAACGTACAGTGGCGGATTGGTTAGGGTTCGATCTCATCTTCAATAAGATCCATCCTTGCCAAACGATCAACATCAATATCCATTTGATCAATTTGTAAGGCTACGATTAAATTTATTCCACTATCGATATTCTGTACTCCATTGATAATGGTATCGATGTCCTGATCATCCTCATCAACATCACCATCATCCTCAATGGTAGGGTCATTCTCATGATCATGAGAAATGGCATGCTCATCCTCATTATCATGATCATCTCTTATTTCTTGATCATCGATCACAACATCTTCAATGGCATGTTCGACATCATCTTCATTGTTGCGGCTTGTTACATCCTCCATATGCTCCATATCAGTGAATGTATTATACATCACTTTGGAACGTGGTGCAATAGGGATGACGTACCACCATTTGATGTCATGCACCATTGGTAGATAGATAACCTACTCAAATACACATAGTACAGTAATTAATTAGCATATAAAAAGTCAAGGGGTACGCGAGCTTAGATATATATGTACATGAAACACATTAGTAAAAAAATGCATACCTGCTCACATTGTTGTGGCAATACGAGCCTATCTTTCTTTGTTTGCCAGAACTTTGTAGAGTCAATAGTTACATATCCACTTGCATGGCGTTTTATCGTTGCATCAGGCCCTTTTTCCACCACGTTCATTTGCCATTTGACATCCAAAACATACACAAAGAAGCGACGAAAGTCAAGCCTAAATATGTCTTGGATTATGCCACAATAATCATCCATTTTTCCATTAGCTCCCTCAAAGCTACTAATGACACAGCAATCTTGTGTATTTCTCTTTTCATCAATTCTTTGTGTTCGAAAATGCTTGCCTTCACACCATATAGCATTAAACATAGTGCACTGGACCAAAATAGAAGCAATATTTGTGTAATCAATGTGAATAAATATTAAAAGCAAATCACTTACAACTAATGCAAAACATTAGTTCTATGTACCTTTGACATGCATCCTCGTGCATACTCCCATTCTTCCGCCGTGATATGCAGCCCCTCGTCGCTCTCTGCTCTCTCCATTTCCTCATGCAACCAATCAACATGGATATCATTCGGAAGTGTTGCTAGATGCTTAGGGTACGTCTTCTGAGAGCCATGTTGCCTCCGAAAGAGAGCTCTTTCTGCTTGCCTTTTTGTCTTTGCATCCTCATATCTTGTAACCCATCTGCTTATCACATCACTATTAAGGATACAAGTGAAATTGAGATCATCAATCAATGTTCTGTCAATTACTTTACTCTGTCCTTTTCCTTGAGGCACAATAGAGGTCATCCTCAAGTCCTCTTCATTGCTCCATAGTCGTGGCAAAGAGCTATCTACCTGACCAAGAAATTCTGAAATATATACAAGAGACTCTTGTATCAACCAACCCTCGGCCATGCTTCCTTCAGGCCTTGCACTTTGCCTCACAAAGTCTTTTAAGGTCTTCATGAAGCGCTCTAGGAAGAACATCCAGCGTGCATGCACAGTACCACAGATCTTAAGATGGGTCCAATATGGCAGCCGAAAAAAAAATGGAGTACCTACACAAGGGATTGCTCTATGTGACCTTTAATCCAATTAGAGACTACACAAAACAAGATTGAAAAAACATCACTATACCTGCTCATGCCATCTGGAGGAAGAATAGTTGTAGACTCCCAAATACGCTTCCAATCTTTTGCACGAAGTGTTTATGGAGGAATGTTACTCTTACTAGCAACATATTTAGGATGATCTGAGGGGAGAAATCGATGATGATTATCGAATATAGTCTTACACAAACCGTCAGCATACTCATGTACTAACGAAGGGCCACAAACAGGACATACATGTTTACTCGATGTTTTCAAACCTGTTAAAATATAAATAAAAGTTAGAATAATAAAGTCAAACCGTCTAATTAATATATATATATAGCCAATAGTAATAGAGTAGGGAGGTAATTCGAATTCTTACCAGAACAATCGCTGTATCCTGGAAAGTCATGCATTGTCCACATCAACACTGCTTTTAAGTCGAAGTGTTGAGAGGAGGGAGGCCTACTAATGTCCACCACCGCAACACCTCTCCATAGTTCCTCCAACTCATCAATCAATGGTTCAAGATAAACATCCATATGCTTGACTTTATGTTTCCCTGGAATTAGAAGGGATAACATAAGATGTCCCTTCTTGATCGCCATTGATGGTGGAAGGTTATAATTCACCAACACAACTGGCCACACGCTGTATGCGGTGCTTTTGAAACCAAATGGATTCACTCCATCCATACCCAGGCCAAGTCTCAAGTTTCTGGGCTCTGTTTTAAAGCTGGGCCACTCATCTTCAATATGCTTCCAAGCAGGAGTGTCTACAGGAATTCTCCACATGCCATCATCCGATCGATGTGAGGAATGCCATGACATGAGCTCTCCTATGGATTTGCACTTGAACATGTGTTTGATGCGAGGATTTATAGGAAAGTGTCGCAAGACTTTACGAGGTACATCAAAACTCTTCATATCTGTTCTGTACCTTGCTTCACCACAAGTGGGACAATGTAGAGCCTCCTTATGCGTCCCACAAAAGAGAATGCAATCATTGACGCATGCATGTATTTTATCATAATCCAGTCCTCCAAGAGACATCACATAACGCCTCGCTATGTCTCTTGAGGTGGGTAGTCTATTTTCCTTTCGAAGCATGTTTGATAATAGCCTGCATCCAATATCATCAATTATAATTAGTCTTAAATCTTAAACCTTAAACCACTAATTCAAATTTGTAAGTTCGAATGCTTACTTCAACAATGCGTCAAGACTTGCATTGCTCCATCCATAAACTGTTTGTATATTAAGTAGTTCAAGTGAAGCACGTAAAACAGAGAATGTGCACCCTTCAAACACCGGTGTCAACGAAGCCTTATAAAGATGCTCTTGTTCCATATCATCGTTGTCCATACCTTTGGGATCATCCTACATCCTGTGTACAAACCAGAAAACACAAAATCATAATATGTTTTTAATGAACTGCTAAAAATCGCGTGTATGGACGCGGCTATTTCCTAAAAATTGCGTGTATTAACGCGGCTACTTCCTAAAAATCGCGTGTATTAACGCGGGTAATTTCTGCAAAATGCGTGTATAAACGCAGCTAAAATATCATACACGCGAATATACACGCGACGATATGTTTAAACTAAAAACAGCCCGCCTTCCCCAAATATAGATTTTGAACTAACATATCAACACTGCTTGCGTTTTCGCCTGTTTTCGCCTCTTCCAACAGCAAGGAGGGAGCAGAGAAAGGAGCACACACGGGAGAAGGAGGGAGCAAAGAAGGAGCAGAGAAGGAGCAGAGAAGACTCACTTTTTCAGAGGTGAGTCAGTTTGTCCTGTGCCTTGTCTCTTTCCTCAGATTTGTTTATGCTTTTTGGGTTTGTCTCCGTCCTTTTGCTTCTGTGCACACGATTGGGTGAATGATTTTGACAGGGGCGACAATGGTCCTTTTATAAGGACACTTTGTCTTTGTCGGGGGTCGGTCCTTTTGAAAAAAAAATTTCGCAGGTCGCGTGTAGAAACGTGTGTAAAAGCGCGTGTAGTCTGTCTCTGCAGAGTCTGTTCACGCGGATATACACGCGTTTCTGCACGGGTGTATACACACGTTTTTTGACGGGTGTATACACGCGTTTCTGCACGAGACTGCATTTCAGAATTCATGATTTGCAGGCAACACAATTGACTCGAATGATGATATTTGTGTGAGTCAAGAGACAGCCCATGATGTACATGAAGATGTTTGTTGCATGTTCTTTATGGATATTCCAGGTTCTTCATCCGATCCATTTGCGTACAGCAATTGGCTGATGGAGATGCTGAATCATTTTGGGCGCCATCCTGGTCCGGTTGAGCTTAGAGAGTATATGTATGCCCATCCCCCTCCTTCCATGCCTGGTGTCTATACCCCTATCGCGAGTATCCAGGGCACTCCAGTGCCGTCTATTCCTCCGAGTCCGACGAGACGGCATGCAGCTTCTCCTCTTCCACGTCCATCGAGGAGACATACCTCGTCCCAGACACACTCACGTACACCCTCACAGCCACCATCACATGCTCCCTCAGAGCCACCGTCACGTCAGGGCTCACAGCCACCGTCACGTAGACAATCCCCCAGTCGTGACTCCACCCGCAGCAGTAGGAAGAGTGGGAGTGGAGGATGCGGCGGGTGCTTTGGTGGGGGAGGTGGGGGAGGTAGTAGGGCACGCGGTGAGAGAGGAGATAGAGGGAGAAGAGTTAGAGGAGACAGTTCGGAAGAGGAGGAGATGAGAGAGATGGAGAGAGTGGTCTGCTATGATGTGACGGATAGGGGCGGGATAGTGATGGATGCGAGGGGGAGGGAGGTAATGGAGTACATGCGTGGGGTAGTATCAAACTCATATAGAAATTGTTTTATTAAATTTAGAGATCAAAATAGCCGATTAGTTGGGGAGGTGATAGAGGCTGTACATAGTCGGTACCCCAATCCCCCACATGCTACATTCTCGGATGTATGGGGAAGGACGCAAATAAGGGAGATCTTAAGTAATAAAAGATCTCACCTTAAAAAACTCGCGTACGATGACCGGCTAAATGTAGCTGCGGGTGGCTATCCTGCCGAGACACCTGCCCCCACTGCGCACAAACGCGAGTGGAAGGAGGCAAAGAAACGAGCAGAGGGTGGCGTGAAGAGCAGGCAGCATGTGGAGGCACGACAGATCCAGATGGAGACCATTGGATCTTCGCATTTCGGATCTGGCGGCGTCGAGTCATGGGAGGCAGAGTTCGTAAGTATCTTGCCACTTTATTTGATTGCTTACTTAATTCATTGATTCTATGATTGTTTTAATCTTACAAAT
>NC_141079.1:51528274-51673917 GCF_041138505.1 Cibotium barometz | reverse complement strand
GTAAAAATCTAGCCATTTTTGTCAAGCGATCTACCACAACCCAAATAGAATCGTGGCCTTAATGTGTTCTTGGCAATCCGATAATAAAATCCATGGAAATACTTTCCCATTTATTACCTAGGATTTGCAAAGGATGCAACAACCCAGCCTGTCTAAAGCGTTCAGCTTTATTTGCCTAACAAATTTGACATTTGAGAACATAATCTTCTACATACCCTTTCGTCTTTGGCCAATAAAAAGTGTATTTCACTAACGATAACGTCCTGTACCCCAAGGTGTCCAGCAGAAGGGGCGTCGTGACACTCCTTAAGAATCTTGGACCTAATGTCCGGGCTCTGTGGTACACAAATTTTGTCATTACACGGAACAGTAACCCATTCCGAATCATCCACTGGCCTCCTGCAGCCTGAATAGCAGACTGCTCAGTCATTGAGTCTTGGTCAATAAATGAGCTCCCGTCCTTGATCTTCTGCCAAAATGGACCAAAATAACTATCAGTCCTGCAAAGCCCTCTCAATGACTGAAATAAGTCAGTAGAAATCTCGGTGAACGACAAAGTATTCACCTCTCTAATCCGACTAAGCGCATCTGCAATACTATTCATGGACCCTTTCCGATAACGGATCTCAAATTCAAAATCTTGCATTAACTCTGCCCAACGAGCTTTCCTTCCTCTCAAATCATCCGCATCACACATACTTGATTGACTAATGATCAGTCAATACCACAAACTTGGAGGCATATAAATAATGTCTCCAAACCTTGAGAGCATGAATCACAGCATAAAGCTCCTTCTCAAGGGTTGGCCAACGAGATTGAGTGTCGTCTAGCTTTTTACTTTCAAAAGCAACCGGTCTACCATCTTGAAATAAAGCAGCCCCGATAGCATAGTCACTGGCATCAGTTTCAAGAACATAAGGCCGACTAGGATCAAGCAATGCTAAGATAGGTGCTTCCTTGACTTTATCTTTCAAAAGTCTGAAGGCCATATCCAAATCGTTATTCCAAGTGATAGGTTGATTTGACTTACATCCACAACCTTTCAATAAGTCGGTCATCGATAGTGTGAGCTGAGAGTACTCCCGCACAGATTTCTGAAGAAAAACAACAAAACCGAGAAAAGAACGAAGTTGTTTCACTGTTCGCGGTATAGGCCAGTCCAAAACCTTCTGAACTCGGTCATAGTCAATGCTCAATCCATCTCTAGTGATCTTGTGTCCCAAGTAAATGATGTCGGTAATAAAGAACTCACATTTACTTAACTTAGCATATAGTCGATTCTGTCTTAAAATAGATAAGACAATCATGAGGTGTCTGACATGATCCTCAAGAGTACGACTATAAATCAAAATATCATCCAGGAACACCACCACAAATTTCCCCAAATGTTCACGAAAAAGATCGTTCATCATTTGCTGGAAAGTGACTGGAGCATTGGTTAACCTAAAAGGTAATACGAGAAATTCGTAATGGCTATACCTAGTCCGAAAGGCGGTTCTTTCAACATGCCTTTCATGAATACGTATCTGGTGATAGCCAGTACATCAATCTATCTTCGTGAAATATTTCGCTCCTGCTAACCGGTCAATCAGGTCATCTGATCTAGGGAGAGGATAACGGTTCTTAATGGTCAGCTTGTTCAATCTCTTGTAATCTATACACATTCTCCAAGTATTGTCCTTCTTTCTCCTAAGCAACACAGGTGCACCCCAAGGTGATTTACTTGGACGGATCTGGCCCATCCTCGAATAATCTTCGAGTTGTTTAGCCAACTCATCTTCCTCGGCTTGGCTCATCCTGTAAGGTGGAATACTGACAGGATGAGCACCAGGGATCAAGTCAATACAATGATCTACTGCCCGTTCAGGTGGTAAACCCAATGGCAGTTCCTTAGGAAATACATCTTGAACTGAATCAAGTATCTTCTGTAATTCTTTGCTTTCAAACACACTTAATTCATTTGCATCCAAGGAAGGGATGAGAAAAGAAGAAAGTGGAATCAATATACAATGAAAAGCAATATTTCCAAAATCAATTGTATTTACAGGAGGTCCCTAAGAGGGATAAATACAATCACCTAAAACACTATACTTGGTGTCCCTATGCTGAAAAGAAAAAATATGACTAGACCAATCTATCTGGACTTCAAGAGTCTTAAACCACTCAATCCCTAATAACAAGTCTACATTTTCTAGATGCATTAAATAGCATTCCAGAGTATCTTTGTAGTCCTGAATCTGGATTGGAAGCATCGCCACCTTGCGATCCCAAACTTGCCTTCCCGCTGCAGGTAGGCGTACCTCATAGGTATGGTCGCTGAGTGTCATATCAAGACTCAATTTCTGCACAAGTTTGTAGTTAACAAAGTTATATGAACTGCCAGGGTCTAAAAGAATGTGAATCTTATAGCCATTCACTTCTCCATAAACTCGGAGAAGATCATGCAAGCCAAATACTTTAGAATTGAATAGACAATCAGAACAAGTACTAGGACGAGAAAGTACAGTAATTGACATACCTGTCAAAGACAACTGGTTAGCTGCCTTTGGCTTGGGTCCAGCGTTCGACTTGGTACCCTTTTGCTTCGGGCACTCATTACGCATGTGTCCTTTTTCTTCGCAGATAAAACAACGTTCTTCCTTCTTAAGCTTTAAAGCCCTAAGGAGTCGTTTCTTCTTCGCTGGTGTCGAACTTGAATTCTTCAAAGGTTGGTCCGAAGACTTTTCTTCTGTCATGTTAGCCATAGGTGCGGAGAACTTTCTTTTATGCTTGTTCCCCTACTCGGTAACGGGTTTCCACTTGGAAGAGACCATTGTATCATCATAGATACGAGCTGAATGAATGGCCCCGTCCAATGTTTTACATTTGCTATTTTTAACCTATAATCGGTACGAGTCTGGTAAACCAGCTACGAAAAACCCCAAAAGAGTAGTGGGATCCATCTTTGTAGCTTTCATCTGCAAGTCACGAAACTTCTGGAGGTAGACCTCATAAGTGAGGTGCTGCGAGGTCATGGTCAAAGCTGAAAACCGGGCAACAACATCATAATTGATAGGAGAAGGAAGAATTAGGGTTAGGTCATGTGGGAGACATACACAGAGAAGCAAGGGAGAGAGAGAGAGAGAGAGTTGTGGGGATAAGTCAACTCATGAGGCATGAGTGTGTGACTCCCCTATCACACATGTATATTGCACTAGTACACATAGTGCACTTAGTACATTAAAAGTACTAAGTGTACTATGTACTATAACTTATGGGCTTGTACACACTATAAGGGTGGGCATAACGCCTTTACCCCAACAACCTCCCACTTAAAGGCAAAGTGCCCTTAAATGAAGGAAAAAGAAAAATCAGCATGTACATGATAATATACAAGGCCATATCAAGGCTGAAACTGGCCTCATCCAATGCCCATCAAGTGTCTGCAATGAGCAAACCGCTCCGGAGGCAAACTCTTCGTCAACAGATCAGCCGGGTTGTCGTCCGTATGAATCTTAACAACCTGAATTTGCTTGTTCTCTATCACCTCTCTGATGAAGTGATACTTCACATCCACATGCTTCGTCTTTGCATGAAAGACAGGGTTCTTTGCCAACTGAATGGCACTCTGACTGTCACAATGCAACAATGGAATATCCCCTGTATAACCCAAATCAACCACTAACCGAGATAGCCATAATGCCTCCTTGCAAGCCTCTGTGGCTGCAATATACTCGGCCTCTGTAGTAGATAGGCAGTGCACTTCTGCATCCTGGATATCCATGACACAGCACCTCCTGTGAATGTAAACACATAACCGGTAGTAGACTTCCGGTTATCTGGATGACCGGCATAATCCGAATCCGTGTAACCATGCACTAATGCATCCTGTTTGCCAAAGCAAATGCACATATCCTGTGTGCCCTTCAGGTATCTCATGACACCTTTCACTGCTTCCCAATGCTTCTTGCCAGGGTTGGCCATGATCTAGAAACCACTCCCACTGCAAATGCAATGTCCGGCCTAGTAGCAACCATGGCATACATGAGACTGCCACAAGCTGAAGCATACGGAATCTTGGCCATATCAGCCCTGTCTCTATCTGACTGTGGGCTGTCCATAGCACTGAGTTTCACATATGGAGGCAAAGGAGTACTAGTCTTCTTCCCCCCGTCCATATTGAACCTCTGCAAGACTTTGCCAATGTATTCCTTCTGAGACAAATACAACACATGCTGATTTCTGTCCCGAAGTATCCGCATACCCAAGATGTGATTTGCATCACCCAAATCCTTCATATCAAAGGTTTGATGCAGCCTCTGCTTCAAGGCATCCATCTCTTTACGAGATTTCCCGGCAATCAACATATCATCAACATACAAGATGAGGATCAATAGACTACCATCCAAAGCTTTCTTGGTGTACAAGCAGTGATCTATGTCACTTCTCCTGAATTTCTGGGATTTCATGAATGTATCAAATTTATGATACCATTCCCTTGGTGCCTGTTTGAGCCCATAAAGACTCTTTTTCAGCTTGCATACAAGCTTCTCCTTTCCACTCACTGCATAACCCTCTGGCTGCTGCATATATATCTCCCATGGAGATCACCGTGAAGAAAAGCAGTCTTCACATCCATCTGAATCAAGTCCAGATCATCATGCGCAACCAAAGCCAACACAGCTCTAAGTGTGGTCATTTTGACCACTGGAGAGAAGATCTCCTCAAAGTCCACACCATATTCCTGCTTGAAGCCCTTAGCCACTAACCTGGCTTTGTATCTTGGCTTTGCATCATGTGTAACTTTGAGCTTGTATACCCACTTGCAAGGCAAAACCTTCTTGCCTGCAGGCAAAGGCACCAACTTCCAAGTTCCATTTTTATGCAGAGAATCCATCTCTGACTTCATGGCACGCTCCCAAAGAGCTTTGTCTGCCCTCTGTAAAGCCTCTTTATAACATGAGGGCTCCCCACAGTCAGTGAGCATCAAGTAGTCAACCCCTGGAACAAACCTGTCAGGGGCTCTGGAGGGTCTAGTGGACCTCCGTACCCAATGACCATCATTTGCAGGTTGCTGTCCAGCCTGCATATCACCCATTGGTGGCTCCTGTTCCATGCCATAAGGCTGAAATATCATGCCCGGTATTTCTCCTAACTGTGGTATATCCATAGGGATATCATCTGCCATCTCTGGCTGTCCATTTGGACCATTTTCAGCACCATTTAAGGGCTGGTTTTCTTGCTGTAATGGCTGATTTACAGCCCTTTGTTGTTGTCCATGATGTCCATCATCTTCAAAGATGACTCTGCCAGGCTCCTGTTGCCTTGCAGGCTCCTTATACATGCATGTTTCATCAAAAATGACATCATTGCTGCGTATGATCTTTCTATTCATGGGATCCCAAAGTCTATACCCCATTTCACCTCTGTCACCATATCCTAGGAATATGCATTTGTGAGACTTAGGATCAAGTTTGGTGCGCATTTCCCTGCGTATGTGCACGTACGCAACGCAACCAAACACTCTCAAGTGCTTGTATGACGGAGGCTTCCCTGTCCATACTTCTTCTGGCACTTTCCCACCAAGCCTCGTGTTAGGTGACCTGTTTATAAGGTGAACGGCTGTCATAACAGCTTCAGCCCAAAAACCATGAGGTAATGCAGCATGTGACAACATAGAACGGACCTTCTCCTGAATGGTCATGTTCATCCTCTCTGCTGTCCCGTTTTGTGGAGGATCATAAGGAGTAGAGAGCTCCCTCTTGATGTCTTTAGCATCACAAAAGTCCTGAAACTGTTTGGACATATACTCTCCACCATTGTCGGAACGCAAAGCCTTCAGTGTTTTGCCAGTTTGATTCTCAACATGAGCAACAAACTTCTGAAACACTGAGAATGTATTACTCTTCAAACGAAGAGGATAGACCCACACCTTGCGTGTGGCATCATCAATAAAAGACACAAAATATTTTGCCCCTCCCAAAGAAAGCTGAGGCATCTCACATACATCTGTATGCACAAGCTCTAACTGAGCATCTTTCTGTCCAAGAGCTTTCTTGTGGGGGCACTGTAGTTGCCTACCATATATACAATGCTCACAAAACTGAAAACTTGAAAACTTTAGAGAAGGCAAGTAACCCAAACGAGACAATTGCTCCATTCCCTTGACACTCATGTGTCCCAACCGGCTATGCCACATAGAAATTTCCGACAGCTCGGTTGCATTTACATTAGCATGGTGACAAACACCTGCATGCATAAAGTAAAGAGTGTCCACCTTAGAGCCTCTGGCAACAACCAGTGAGCCCTTACTAATTTTCCACTTTCCACTACCATGTGAGCCATCTGAAAATACAAGCCTCACATCACCTCTGCCAAGAATCTTGCATGCATGGTTATCACCCAAATAAACCACTCCTTCATTGCCAGCAGTATACCTGACAAACAAGTCTCTGCAACCTGTGACATGAAAGGAGGCACCTGAATCAATGATCCATGAGTGCATACCATGACCACCTGTAAGAAGTGAATGGGCATCAAGTGAAGAAGTAAATAGGACCTCATCCTCACTGCCACCTGCATGTGACACATTGATTTCTTCAATCTTGACTCCACTTTTGCCCTTTGGCTTTACATCTTTGGCTTCATCCTTCTCTTTGTCTTTGCCTTTTCCCTTTTCTTTTTGATAATTTTTCCATTTGTAGCATTGCTTTTTAATGTGTCCCTTCTTGCCACAATAATGGCATTCCAAATCCTTTTTGGAGCGAGACTTGCTCCTTCCCCTTTCTTGGCTTTTTCCCCTTTGCTGGGATCTCCCACGTGCATTCATTGCATTGGACTTTCCAACAGAGTTGTTTTTCCTGTTCATCTCTTCTTGAAGAAGAGCACCCTCAACATTTGCATATGACAGCATAGCATGCGAATTGCTAGTGGCTGTCCTGAATGTGTCCCAACTCTCTGGCAAAGTGCATAACAGAAAAGTGGCTTTGAACTCATCGTCCATTGCCAACTTTTGATTAATGACCTGGCTGACAATACCATTAAACTCATTTAGATGGGCTGTCATAGACGCCCCTTCCTTCATCTGAAGACCTATGAGTTTCTTCAACCAATACACTTTGCTTGAGGCACTTTGTTGGGCATACAAGTCCTGCAATCTCTGCCACATTCCCCAAGCTGTCTTCTCTTCACGAATGCTGAAAAGTAATGAGTCTGACACAGACAACATGATAGTAGATCTTGCCAGCTCATCCATATCTTCCCACTCTTCAGCAATAAGAGAAGCGGGCATTACACCCCTTTCTTTGATAGGCTTGTGCTGCTTTTTCTGGAGCAACACATTGTAGCACTGGGTTTGCCAAATATCATAATTATGCGAGCCTTCAAGCTTCTTGATGTGAAGCAATGAAGAGCTCTCACCTGTGGTTGCCATAGCAATATGCAACCTGTCAATGCCTGACTCCCTGCAAAAATGTGCAAACACTGCACCAAAAGCACACAAAGTGCTCACAGTTTTTCTCCCAAGCTTTATCTCCCACTGCGGAAGCAAGAATGCAACTTTTCTCCCACTTTATGTGATGAAATCACCAAAATCTGGTTGCTGCAGATTTTGGACAGCACCTTAAATGTGCTCTGTTGCCCTTCCAAAGTACTGTACAGCAGTACCAAGTGCTCACCAATGATGTACCAAACCTGTACCGGCAAGTACAGCAGCTGAAATTGAACCTTTTGGTCACTCAAAACAGTGTACAGCCATGCCAAAACATGCACAAAGCTGTGCCAAATCTGTACCAGCAGGTACAATAGCAATAAATGCTCTTCTGGCTGTCCAAATGAGTGAAAATCAGACTTTTACAGTCCCGTACACTGCATACAACAGTCCCGAACAGAAATTGGGCAAAAGCCCCTTGACTGCAAGCTGATTTTTGAGGATTCAAGGCATAAATGTCTTGCCTGCTGCTTTGCCAAGCTCAACAAGCATACAAACTTGAAAAGCTCCTTGATTTAAGATCAATTTCTGATCATACATGGTACATTGACGCACATGAAGGCATCCAGAGTGTTCACGATGCTTCCCCCTGGCCACATATACATCAAATACATGAAAGCCCCTTGATTTACAGGCACATTGAGTGCTTGTAAGGCATCAACACATTATCCACATCATCAAATGCGATTGCCTGCATGCAAATCAACCAAATCGGCACAAAAGCCCCTTGATTTGCACTGCAATTTGCTGCAATTTTGCCCAAATGTGCGATTTTTCACATCATACAGCATGTATGAGTGCTTAATTGCACAATTACATCAAAAGCCCCAAATTTTGACATCCAATTTCCTGCAAATTGATCTTGATTGTGACCAATGTCCTGCAAATTGATCCTGATTGTGACCAATGTCACCCAATTTTGCCAATTTTGCTCAAAATTGAGCAATTCGACACCTGTATCTGCTCAATTGTTGATTGTACTTGCTCAATTGCAAATCCCAAAAAAAAAATTGAGGAAAATACCTTGTAATTTCTGATTTTTCTTCAATTTGCAGGCTGTTGCAGGAGAGGGGGGCAATTCTTGCTGCTGCAGATTGTTGGTGATGCTCAGATGGCTGGCTGCTATGAAGCTCCCTGACCCATAGCTGCGTGTCGGCTTTCACAGGCTTGTCGGAGGCAGCACGCCTTCCTTCTCCCATTCCCAGCAGTCACGCTGGTCTTCTGGCGGCAAAGAGAGAGCGGCGAGTCGGAGGGACCTGCTTCGCCTGGTTCGCTCCACGCTGTTCGCCAACGCCTGCCTTCGCCTAGTGGTGCTGAACTTCAGATGACGTGGTAGCCTTCGCTTCACGCCCGCCTGGTTCGCTCCACGCTGTTCGCCAACGCCTGCCTTCGCCTAGTGGTGCTGAACTTCAGATGACGTGGTAGCCTTCGCTTCACGCCCGCCTGCTTGTTGACGTATTCGCCTAGCGCCTACACTTGCAGTCGACGACTCGGGTGGCGCCTGACACGCTTGCGTATGAAAAAGCGCAGAAAATGGCTGCCCGCCTGGGTTCCCTGTTGTGTCAACCCCTAGTCGACCAAAGCTGCCGCCTATTACGCCCAGCGTTTCGCCTCGCTGCTCACGCTCGACGCCTCCGCTTATGTTTCGCCTAGCGCCAGCCGACGCCCAGCGCTAGGCCTTCGCTCAACGCTTGACTCTACCGACTGCCTAGTCTCCCGCTTAGCTGCTGCGACTTTGCTGCCTTTGCCGTGTAGAGCTACCACACTCGCCTATCAATGGCCAACGTTTTTGCACACCTTCGCTTGATTAGCTGCGCCTGACTCCTTGCTAGCTGAGAGCAGTTGTGTGGGGTTACGCCTTGTGGCCACCAACACTTTGCTGCGAGCCGGTGCCTGCTATCAAGGAGAAGAGGGAAGAGGGAGGGATCACTAAGCTCTGATACCAGTTGATGGGAGAAGGAAGAATTAGGGTTAGGTCATGTGGGAGACATACACAAAGAAGCAAGGGAGAGAGAGAGAGAGAGAGTTGTGGGGATAAGTCAACTCATGAGGCATGAGTGTGTGACTCCCCTATCACACATGTATATTGCACTAGTACACATAGTGCACTTAACATTAAAAGTACTAAGTGTACTATGTACTATAACTTATGGGCTTGTACACACTATAAGGGTGGGCATAACGCCTTTACCCCAACAATAATCATCCTCTTTCTTGAGGAATTCTTTCTTGAAAACGTCTTCGAATTGTGCCCAAGTCGCTGGCTTAGGGTTGAGTTCTTTCTGTCAGAATACGCAGCGGAGATGATGACCAAATCTGGGAACACAAGAGCAAAAGCAAAAACGCAGGCAGAAAAACAGCACAAGAGAGAGAGAGATGTAGGCGTGTAACTCTGCTCTGATATACACAAGAATATCCCGAGGAATGATACAAATGAGGTATGGGGGCTAAGGACCTATATATACCCCCCTAGAGGGCAGTCGGCCAGCATAAGGAAAAGCCCACGACTGATAAAAAAAGGTCCACGACTGCATAAATGCAGTCGGCCAGCAATCTGGTGCCCAAAACTGATCAAAACCAGTCGGCCAGCAGCAAGAGTGCCCAGGACTGATAAACATCCAGTCGGCCAGCACTGTACTGCTCTTGGCACCCTCTGGCAGCCCTCCCAAGCCTCAGAAAAATGGAAAAAAATAGGGAAAAAATACGGAGAGTGGGGAAAAATGGGAAAACACCTCATAAGGGCGGGCACACCCACAACAAAGGCCCTGGTGTATAAAACTGCCCGCAGGCAGAAAAACAGCACAAGAGAGAGAGAGATGTAGGCATGTAACTCTGCTCTGATATACACCAGAAGATCCCGAGGAATGATACAAATGAGGTATGGGGGCTGAGGACCTATATATACCCCCCTAGAGGGCAGTCGGCCAGCATAAGGAAAAGCCCACGACTGATAAAAAAAGGTCCACGATTGCATAAATGCAGTCGGCCAGCAATCTGGTGCCCAAAACTGATCAAAACCAGTCGGCCAGCAACAAGAGTGCCCACGACTGATAAACATCCAGTCGGCCAGCACTGTACTGCTCTTGGCACCCTCTGGCAGCCCTCCCAAGCCTCAGAAAAATGGAAAAAAATAGGGGAAAAATACGGAGAGTGGGGAAAAATGGGAAAACACCTCATAAGGGCGGGCACACCCACAACAAAGGCCCTGGTGTATAAAACTGGACAGGAGATGACTTCTAACACCTCCTCTCAGCTCCTGGCTATGAAACCAACCACTGGGAGCTGGGGTGCCGCCTGAGCAAATCCTGAGAGCGACTTCGTGAAGAGGTCCACCGTACTGTCCTCCGTCGAACAGAACTCCAGCAAGATGTCATCAGCAACGATCTGTTCACGAACAAAGTGCCTCTGGATGACCATGGGTTCCTCCAGTGGAAGCCCAAACCTGCAATGTAACCTCCTGCTGCTCCGTAAAACTATTCCTGGGCCATAAGTAGATCTCCTCGTGTCCGGATCTCCTCCCCAAACCGAGTCACTCCAACCGTGGAGTCGGACTCCATCCAACAATCCCCCTCCTGTGTACAAGAGTCCATGATCCTTCGCATGCCGCAGAAACCACAGGAAACGCGATCCTGCCTCACAAAGAGACATCTGCAACCATGAGCTCAACCGCCTCATCAGGAAGCTCCCGTCCAATCTGGTGTCCATCAACCAGATCAATGAACCATACAGCTTCTGAGTCACAGAGACATCACACTGTTCACAAGGATCAACACCTGTTACGGTGCACAAGCAAGTCCTGGAAACCTTCTGAAGACCACACAAGGCCTTCTGAAACCTGTCAACCACCCCCTCTGAATCCGGAACCACAAAGCCTGGAGAAACCACCTCCTTCTGCAAGTAAGCACCTGCCACCTGCCTAGCTTTCCGAAAGGTCCCCGTGGAAAGAACATCCTCAACTACTGGAAGTTCTATGTCCCGAACACGACGAGACATCAGAGCATAAGTGACCTAATCAGCTTTCTCAGACTCACGAACACAAGAACTACCAACATCAGTACTGGAAAGTTCCTGCCAACTGCTGCCATCTACTAGTAAGCTATCCACCATCTGGTCCCGGAAAGCCCGCACCTGCAGCGTAACCACACCTGAGTAGCTATTACCACACTGCCACTCATCACAATCTTGAGGACCTGGCAGAGAGAGTGCTGAAAGCCTGTAGACTCCATTCTCCACTCCACCTTCCCAAACCACTTGGCCTGTTGCTTTGTCCCGGAGAGCAACAAAATGCTCATCAAACTCCACCCGTACGCCAGTCTTGCAAACCTGATGCACTAACAACAGATGAAAACCAAGTGCCGAAACATACAACACCTGGGAGGAATGCTTCCCCCCTCTGCCATCGGGAACTATCTCCATCCTGTCCTCACTGTGAACTGGGATAGTGGACGTATCCCCAGTAAGAATATGACCAGAAAGCCTGCAGAGATCCAGTAAACCGGAACGGGAAGGAGTCATGTGCCTGGAAGCACCACTATCGAGAATCCACTCTCGAGTATCCGTTGTGGAGAGTCCTCCAATCTCCTCCCTACCTGAAGAAAATGAAGCATCGGTGTTCATCACCTCCAGGTGCACAAAAGCCGGAGTCTTCATGATTGCTGAGGAGTCTTCACCCTTCTCGGTCTTCCGCTTGGGACACTGCCTCCCGTAGTGGCCTTTCTCGCCACAATCATTACAGGTCCTCTCTGCCTTCAGTTTCTCGCGGTCACTAACGGACATCTTCTCAGAAGACTTCTCCGACGAAGCCTTCCCCTTGCCCGTGTTACGGTCTTTCGACCGTTGGCCAGTTAAGGCCTCCGAACCTCCACCCTGAGGAGGGTTCGTGAATCGTTCCTCCTGGTCCAGGACCATGGGCACAAGCTCCTCCCACGTGATGGTGCTGAGCCTGCCACTGGTAATCAACGACGAGTAGAATGCTGAGTACGAAGAGAGCAAATGTGACAGCAACGTGATGGCCATGTCCTCTGACGATATCTCCTTCCCAGCTTGAAGAACTTCCTGCTGAAGAGCCTGCAGCTTGTTAATATGCTCCCGCATCGTCGACGACTTTGCAAGGCTCATAACCCGCATCTGTACTTCCAAGGAAATCCTCTTCATGGGCGATACCCTGTTGTAAAGTGAGGCCAAATGCTGCCATATACCTCTGGCCAGCGTCATATGCTTTACATGATTGATTACCTGCGGTGTGCAGTTGAGGAAAATAAACGAACGGACCCTGGCGTTGACGCGATCCCACATCTGCGTCTGGGCCTCCCGGTCCTTTCGGGTTGACGGTAACTCCCCTTCCTCTACTTCCGGCCGTGGAACACCAACAACGACGAAATCGGCGAGGTCGTAAGACTCCAGAACGGATTCCATCATCACCTTCCATATGCCGTAGTTGCTCCCGTCCAACTGACGGTCCACCGGGAACGTGGGGAGTGTCGGGATCTTCACATGTCTCTCGGCCATCTCAAACAGATCTGCCATAGCGGGGATGTACTCTGAAAAGGGTGGGTGGGTGGGAACAAAGAAGAACTGATACCTGCAAGTGGCTGTCCAGCAAATCAGCCCGCCTTCCTCTTGCTTCTCCTCTTCCCAAACAGTCCACAGCCCCCTCTTGCTCACACAAATCCCAAGACCTATCTAGAGCCTAGGCTCTGATACCATGTCAGAATACGCAGCGGAGATGATGACCAAATCTGGGAACACGAGAGCAAAAGCAAAAACGCAGGCAGAAAAACAGCACAAGAGAGAGAGAGATGTAGGCGTGTAACTCTGCTCTGATATACACAAGAAGATCCCGAGGAATGATACAAATGAGGTATGGGGGCTGAGGACCTATATATACCCCCCTAGAGCACAAGAGAGAGAGAGATGTAGGCGTGTAACTCTGCTCTATATACACAAGAAGATCCCGAGAAATGATACAAATGAGGTATGGGGGCTGGGGTCCTATATATACCTCCCATAGAGGGCAGTCGGCCAGCAGAAGGAATGCCCACGAATGATGATGCAAGGATTCTATTTATATGGACTCATGGGGCCAGTCGGCTGGCTATTGAGCTGGCCGACTACTCATGTCCAATAATAAATGCATAAATGTGTATAAAATGCTGAAAATGATGGAAAAAATACCAGAAAAATCCTAGTAAATATCCTGATAAATACTGGATGATATCTGGGGTTCCTACAATGGTCTAGATACTATGCATGAATGATATGCAATATGCAAGATGCTTTCTGATGCAAACCCTAAGGTTTCTACTGACTGTCCCCAACTCCCAATGGTTGGTCACACAGCCAGGAGCTGAGAGGGGGTGTTAGAAGTCATCTCCTGTCTAGTTTTATACACCAGGGCCTTTGTTGTGGGTGTGCCCGCCCTTATGAGGTGTTTTCCCATTTTTTCCTCACTCCCCGTATTTTTCCCCTCTTTTTTCCCATTTTTCTAAGGCTTGGGCGGGCTGCCAGGTGATGCCAGGAGCACCCCAGTGCTGGCCGACTCCATGTTGATCAGTCGTGGGCTACTGGGCTGCTGGCCGACTGGATTTGATCAGTCGTGGGCACCTGTTTGCTGGCCGATTGCATTTATGCAGTCGTGGGTCTTTTCATCAGTCGTGGGCATTCCTTCTGCTGGCCGACTGCCCTCTATGGGAGGTATATATAGGACCCCAGCCCCCATACCTCATTTGTATCATTTCTCGGGATCTTCTTGTGTATATAGAGCAGAGTTACACGCCTACATCTCTCTCTCTCTCTCGTGCTGTTTTTCTGCCTGCGTTTTTGCTCGTGTTCCCAGATTTGGTCATCATCTCCGCTGCATATTCTGACACATTTAGCCTTGCGTTTTTTGCATCCATACAATTTTCAGCATTCATCTATTCATCATTTTGCTCCAGCCACTTGGTGAAGGTAAAATGCAGCATTCATATTCATTTTCAGCATTCATACTCAGTCTAGACTCTAGAACAGTCCCAAACAGCCCCTCTCTCAGCCCTAGCTTTGCATCCCTCCCTCATTCCATTGGGAAGAGTGCATAGGCTCGAGATTGGACATCTTTGGTGCTTCTACAACAGTGTACAGTTCAGCCCAACACTTGGTCTTCAGAGATCTTGCGTTTGGCTTATCGTCAGTCACACCGCCAGTCTCTTTAAAGATAATAAAGCAAATACTATCTCGGTAACGGGATAGGGGGCCCTGAGTGGGTAATTCGGGACCCCATACGGTGTACAGTTCTCATCTCTCTCTCTCATATCTCTCTAAAGTTTGAAGTATTAAAGTGGATTGCTAAACTCGCGAAACTCAGCATACAGAAGACGGTGTGAGCATTTGTGTGACAGGATCCTCCAATACGAATACTTCCGTTGGATGTTACATCGCCGCCCAGCCCAGCCGTGCTCCGCCTGCTTTTTGCCTCGATAGTGGGCGACGCTAGTGCCCAGGGAACCACTACCGCCCAGTCGAGTGGTGGCGCTCTCTCCATAGAAGGCGCATCTAGGTGGAGCTTAGCCACACTTGTGGCTTATGTGGCACTGGCCGGAATTTTGAATTTTCCTTGGTCCCTTCCGTCCAGCAGATACACTGTCCGTGCAGTCTTTGTTGCTGTCGGCGGTTCTGTCCGCGGCAGATATGCCGTCCGCGTAGTCCCCCGTTGTCGTTCGTCGCTAGTTTTGTTCGGCAGATATGCAGTTGCTGTCGCCGGTTCCAACCACACCAGATCGCGTTGCCGTCACGCCACAGTCGACATCGCCGTAGTGCTTGCCGTCGGCTGAGCTCGTCGAGTGCCCACCAACTGCCATTTACGACATTGCTCGTTGTTTGGTTTCCTACAGGCAAGCTGCCTCTTGCCGTTTGTGACCAGGTGACCAATCAACAACAACAGCAGGCTGCTTGCATCGCTGCAACAGCAGATTTGGTCACAACCATAGAGGTATTTGTTTTTCGGCTCATTTCATGGGGCTTTTGTGAAATACTTGTGTCGTTGGAAAATTTAGGTGTAGGCAGCAGTACAGGGCAAAATTAGGTGTAGGGTTCAGTGAAAATTTGGGGATTTTTCAAAAATTAGTGCTTAATTGCACAATTGAAGTTACATGACACAAAAAAATTTGGGGCTTTTGTGATTTATGTGCAATTGACACATAAAACAGCCCAGTGGTGCTAAAAAATTTGGGGTTTTTTTTGCATTGCAAATTTATGCAGGGATTGTGTTGTCAAGACAGTGAGACACTACAAACTTTATCCGGAGCTTTGTATTTGGGGCAAAACATTTGCACAGGACCTTGTGGTTGCCTAGCATTGCACTCCAATGCATTAGGATTTTTCGTGCAGCTACTTTTTATAGCATATTTGATTACACGTGTTTGCATATCTCTTGGTAAAGAGATTTCAGCAAATGGCTGGGAATACCACTGATATAGTTGGGGTTTTGTCCCAAGAGGACATATTGGATGGCAGTGATTACTCTCTCTAGAGTTTCATGGTCCGAAACCTTCTTGTGGCCAAAGGATGTGTCAAGTGAAGATGTACGCCGTGCTGCCTAACATGCCTGGCCGTGGTGCTCAACAAGCTGCAGTACCTACTCCTCCCTCACTGGAGTAGAAGAGATGGGATACTCGTGATGCCCAAGCAATGGCTTTGATTGCTTTGTCAGTAAAGCGATAAATCATATCGCATATCCTGTCGTGCAGGACCTCACGATGAGCTTGGGATGTACTTGAAACCATGTATCAAGCAAAGAATGAGGCCATGGTTGCATATCTTAAGAAAGAACTTGAGAACTTGGACATGAATGATGGTGATAGTATGGTTGATCATCTTACGAAAATCCAAGCTCTTTAGGAGCAGTTGCTCAATATTGATGAGGTCATTTCTGAAAAGATGTGTGGTTTTTCACCACTCTAGGCCCTCTACGGCAGATAATGGTGCAATGATCTTCTCTTTCCCCTTCAGTGCAGCCTCGGGGACGGAGTGGGATCCTGAGTTAGTGGCAGTTGCCATTCAGGGTCAGGGAGTTGAGCTCTCCCACCATCTCCATGATCTTCGCATCACCGATATTCTCACCCATTTTTGGCCTTTGGCTAGAATGAAGCTTGGAGGTTCAGCCCATCGAGGCCAGGACGGAGAGATGGTAGTATCCAGTCTGGAGGTGCTGCACTTTGTGTTCATCCATACCTCTGCTACGGTACCTCTTCCCCGCTCTTACAGATACCTAGACCGTGATCAATGGAGTCCGGAGCATGCATATGCGTGCACTCATAGAGTGCTGTCACATGGAGGACACGATTAGTGCCCACTTGGCGCGCCTTCGCTCCCGCAGCACAGATTATGATTATTCCCCGTCTAAACCCTTGCCCAAGACTCTTCGAGTGGAGGGCAATTCCGCTAGTGCCACATCACACCGAGATTGATATGCGGATTGTTTCATGGAACATTTAGGGTTTAGGGGAGCCTCATGCTTTCAGAGACGAGGCGTCCTACGAGGCGAGCTTCAGAGGGCCATAGTGGGGGGACCCATAGACATTCTTTTCTTGCAGGAGCATCATCTCTCAGAGGGGCACACCCGTAGATGCGGGAAGAATCTTCCAGGCAGGAGTCCCACTTTTTGGTCCCCATCCTTCGGCCCCTCAGGGATGTAGGAGAGGTGTGTATTTCTGTCGTTGAGCACCTGTTGCCGGTCGTGACTGGCTCAGGAGTCATTGTCCCGGGCAAGCATAGTGGATTACCATTACTATTGGAGAGGATAGCGTTGGCTTCCTTAACATTTATGCTCCGAACGCTGCTGCAGGTAGAGCCCTCTCCTAGAGCTCCGTACGGCAAACCCTCCCTCAGGCTCACTTTCGGTGCTCGGGTGGTGACTTTAACATGAGGCAATAGAGGACAGGCTTGGAGGTGGCACGGCCACAGTTTCTGGAGCAGAGTACTCAACCTAGGAGGAGCTAGTAATTGTGATGCTGCCTAGTTCTGAGGGCCCAGGGTGTGCGGTGAATTAGCCCCACCTAGTGCTTAGACATCCCTCTGAGGGGCGGGAGGATCAAGTGACGGAGCCTGAGAGGGCGACAAACCAGCTTGAGTCCTTGCCACACCAGTGGCCGACAACGAGGTGTATAGTCCCGTAGGGTTTTGCCCAGCATGTAGAGGTTGGAAGGCCGAATTCTAGATCATCTCGGCAATATAAAGGAAAAGAAAAGAGAGCCGGTTTGGCTTGTATGGAATTGATTCATGTATAATTTTTTTTAATAAATCTTGTCTTTGGCATTATTGTATTGTGGAAAAAGGCCTCTCTAGACTTGATAGGTTTTATGTTGATGAGTGGGCTTGCAATCGAGGGGATATGATTGGTATTTTGGCAAGTTCTGATCACGCCCCGGTTATTTTGTCCTTAGAGGATCCCTGGAGGCATGACAGGCATGTGAGCTCGAGGATTCTGGACAGCCTCATTCAGAACCCTGAGATATGCAGCAGGATAGAGCATATTTGGGTGAGATTGTATTTTCTTTCAAGCTTTGCTTCATGCGCATTGGATGAGGGCTTAGGGGAGATCAGCAGTTTCTTGCAAGAGGCAGCCCTGAGCAGATTAGGGGGTTTTCGGGAGCAGGAGAGAAGTTCGAGGAGTCTTACCTCTTTACAGCGACTTTAGGAGAGGTCCTTGGATAGCGAGTGGATTGAGTCAGCTCGCTGCCGCTCGTACCGAGATTAGATCCATAGAGGAGAGGAGGGTGGAGTACACGTATCATGCTAGGGCCCCTTTCTGGACACAAGCAAGCGACAGAGTCACAGGGGATTTCTTTGAGATAGCTGGACCCCATAGGAGGAGAGATGGTATTCGTAGGTTGTGTGGCTAGGATGGAGCTATTGTTTCAGAAACACCCCCCCCCCCCCAACAAAGGTGAGAGCCATCACCACGGACTTTTTTCGATCCCTCATCATTGGTGCGGTAGCATCTTCACAGGTGGCAAACGCACGCGAGAGGGTCTGGCGGCATACGAGGGAGGTGGTTCCCCCTGTCAAAATACACAGCGGAAATGATAACCAAACTTGAGACCACAAGAGAAGTAGAGTGCAGAAAATAGACAACACAAGAGAAGGAGAGAGATAGGCGTATAACTCTTCTGTATACACAAGATCCCGAGGAAAACTTAATAAATACAATGTGGGGGCAATGGGGCCTATTTATATGGCCCCATGAGTGCAGTCGGCCAGTAGATGGACAGCCGATTGGACCTGAAATGCCGACGACCTGAAAATATAGCAGTTGGCCAGCATATCAAAGTTGGCCATCACTCGTGTGTAGTCGGCCAGCAGAAGCAAGGAGCAACTAGGACTGCCTGTGATTAGTCGGCCAGCATCTGGTACAGCCGACAGGTCCTACACTGCCTCCCACACCCTGGAAAAATAGGGAAAAATGGGGAAAAAATACGGGGGAGTGAGGAAAAATGATAAAACACCTATACAGGGCGGGACACCCACGACAGAGGCCCTGGTGTCTGATAAAGACAGGAGATGACTTCTAACACCCCCTCTCAGCTCCTGGCTGTGAAATCAACCCAAGGGAGCTGGAGTGCCGCCTGAGCGTAGCCTGAGGTAGAGACTTTGTGAAGAGGTCCGCCGCATTGTCCTCCGTCGAACAATAAAGAAGCAAGATGTCACCAGCCAAGATCTTCTCACGTACAAAGTGATACTGTATCTCTATGTGCTTGGTCCGGGCACGAGCAATAGCTATACAACTCTGGTTATTGCACTGGATGACTGTGGGCTCCTTCTGTGGAAACCCAATCTCGCCTAGCAGCCTCCGCAACCACACAACCTCGCAAGCAGCACCACAAGCAGCCTGGTACTCTCCCTCTGTCGAAGATAGGGCAATAGTTGGCTGCCTCTTACTGCTCCAAGAAACTGCTCCTGAGCCGAGGGTAAAACTTTAACCTGAAGTAGATCTCCTCGTGTCTGGATCTCCTCCCCAATCTGAGTCACTCCAACCATGGAGTCTGACTCCATCGCCTCCTGTGTAAAAGAGTCCTAGATCCTTCGTACTTTGCAGATACCGCAAGATCCGCAATCCTGTGTCCCAATGAGACTTCAATGGCGTCTGCATAAAAGAGCTCAACAGCCCCACGGAGAAGCTCAAGTCCAATCTGGTGTTTAGCAACCAGATCAATGAACCAACCAGATCAATGAACCAACCAACTTCCGATACTGCGAGGCATCAACTGGCTCACAAGGATCATTAACGGTTAACTTTGTGTTTGGGTCCATCGGCGAAGTAATAGGCTTGCAGTTCTCCATCCCAAAGGCCTCAAGCAACTTATGAACATACCGCTGCTGAGAGACAAAAACGCCCTCTGGGTCTGCGAGATCTCCAATCCCAAAAAAAAGTGGAGTAAGCCTAAGTCGGTCATCTCAAACTCCTTTGACAAGGTAGCCTTTGTCATGCTAATGTGCTCCACATGACCGCCGGTGAGAATGAGATCATCCACATAAAGGATGATAATCGTAACCATGCCGCGTTCCCGAAAGAGATACAGGCTAGGATCTGCAACCGATCTCTGAAATCCAGTCTGAACAAAGAAGGAATCAATCTTCTGTTTCCAAGCCCTGAGCCTGCTTAAGACCATACAAGGTCTTATGTAACCTGTAAACCATCCCTTCTGATCCTGGAACAACAAAGCCTGGAGGCTGCTCAACATACACCTCCTCCTGTTGGTCACCATTAAGGAACGCAGATTTTACATCCATTTGATACACGGGCCACCTCTGAGAAGAAGCAAGGGCAAGAACGGTCCGAATCGTGGACATCCGTGCTGTCGGTGCAAAGGTATCCTCGTAGTCGATGCCTGGTCGCTGAGCATAACCTTTAGCCACAAGTCTGGCTTTGTGTTTGTCCACCGACCCATCTGACGCATATTTGGTCTTAAAGACCCATTTGACACCAATGACTGACCGTTTCGACGGCCTCGGTACCAACTCCCATGTGTTGTTCTTCTTCTCGATGGCATCAAGTTTCACCTGCATGGCTTTCCTCCAAGTATCCTATGAGAGGGCTTCCTTGACGGAAGTGGGCTCCTTGTCCCGCATAATACGAGACATCAGAGCATAGTTTACCTGAAGAAGCTCCGCTATATTGCTTTTGTCTCGGACTCTGTGTGATATTCGAGGGCCGTTCTCTGTGGTCCACTCGGAGCGTAACTCCGTGACACCCGACTCCCGAAGGGTGTCCAACAACCACCTAGGTACTCGAACAGATCGTGGAGTCTCCTGCTGTTGCGGGGGCTCTACTCCAGCTGCGGGTTCAACCTCCTGTGTTGATAGAGGGTGATCAATTGGAGCAATGGTCTCGAAATCATCATCGGACTCTTCTGGATCTCTAGAAGTGGCGGCTCCTCGACAGCGGATACTGGAACATGCTCATCAAAGACCACATCCCGGCTGACAACAATCTCATTCCTGTCTGGATCATACAATCTGTATCCCTTGGAAAGAGAATTATATCCCACGAATCTAAGCTTGCGGGACTTGGAGTCAAGCTTCCCCCCTCTGCTTCTTCGGAATATGTACATACGCATCACTCCCAAAAACACCGAAGTGCGAGGCATCAGGTTTCCTGCCAAAGTATGCCTCAAACGGAGTCATATTAGGTACTGAAGTCGTTGGAGACCGGTTGAGGGTATGGACAGCCGTTGCCACAGCCTCTCCCCAAAGTGGACGAGGAAGATCACGATGCTCTAGCATGGTCCTCGCCATCTCCACCACAGTCCTGTTTTTGCATTCTACAACTCCCTTCTCTGAAGGTGATCCGGTATTGGCCAGTTCCCTCTTGATGCCATGGTCTGCACAAAATCTGAGAAATACAGTCGAGGAGGATTCACCCCCTTTGTCAGCCCTGAGAGTCTTTACCTGCAATCCAGACTCTTTCTCCACCATCACATGCCAATCCTTGAACCGTGCAAAAGCTTGGTCCTTCTGTGAAAGAAAGTAGACCCACGTGAATCTGGTACAGTCATCAACAAGCAGCATAAAATAGAGAGATTCTCCCAATGATGGTGTCTGCTGAGGTCCACACAAGTCAGTGTGAATCAACTCCAACGGTTTCGAAGCCCGCCTGGAAGCCTGCTTCGGAAAGGATTCCCTGTGTTGCTTACCACGTATGCAAGAACTGCAACGTCCTTGCCTACTGCCAACATCTGGCAAGCCAACCACCATCTGGTCTCGGAAAGCTCGCCGCAGTGCGTCCACATTTAAGTGGCCAAAACGAAAGTGCCACAGATCTTCGACCTGAGAACCTGTCAACGAGGAGAGTGCAGAGAGCTTGTAGATACCATTCTCCACACCGCCTTCCCAAACAACCTGGCCAGTCTCACGGTCCCGTAGAGCAACTGAATGCTTCTCAAATTCCACCCGAAAGCCAGTCTTGCATACTTCATGCACTGACAGAAGATGAAAACCCAGAGCAGGGACGTAAAGAACAAGGGAAGCATGCTTGCCCCCCTTGCCGTCGGGAATAATCTCCATCCGGCCCTCACTGTGTATTGGAATAGTGGAGTTGTCGCCAATGAAAATGCGACCTGACTGCTGTTTCAGATCCCAAAAGAAGTCACAGGACGGAGTCATGTGCCTGGAAGCACCACTGTCAAGAATCCATTCCCGGGTATCCTTCGCGGTGAAGCCAATTGCCTCCTCGCTCGAAGATGATGAAGCATCGGAGTCCATCATCTCTAAGTGCACAAATGCAGGAGTCTTTGTAGCTGAGGCCGAAGAATCAGCACTCTTCCCAGTCCGCTTAGGACCCTTCCTCCAATAGTGGCCTTTCTCGCCACAATCGTTGCAGGATCGTTCAGCCGCCTTTAGCTTCTCTCATTCTGTGTTGGGCTTCTTCTCAGAAGACTTCTCTGGTGAAGCCTTACCTTTGCCCTTGTTGTTATCTCGGCCTTTCGACTGTTGGCCAGTTAAGGCCTCCGAACCTCCGCTGTGAGGAGGGTTCGTGAAACGTTCCTCCTAGTCCAAGACCATGGGCACAAGCTCCTCCCAAGTAATGGTGCTGAGCCTGCCACTCATAATCAAAGAGGAGTAGAAAGCGGAATATTGAGCAGGCGAGTGGGACAGCAAAGTAATGGCCATGTCTTCAGATGATATCTCCTTCCCAGCCTGGAGGACTTCCAGCTGAAGAGCCTGCAGCTTGTTAATGTGCTCCCGCATCGTCGATGACTTTGCAGGGTTCATAACCCGCATCTGCACTTCCAAGGAGATCCTCTTCATGGGTGATACCCTGTTATAAAGAGAAGCCAAGTGTTGCCATATGCCTCTGGCCAGCGTCATATGCTTTACGTGATTGATTACTTGTGGTGTGCAATTGAGGAAAATAAATGACCAGACCTTGGCGTTGACACGATCCCACATCTGTGCCTGTGCCTCTCAGTCCTTCTTCATCAACAGTAACTCCCCTTCCTCTGCTTCCGGCCTTGGAACCCCGATAACGATGAAATCAGCAAGGTCATGACTCCAGCATAGACTCTGTCATGTGCACAGTGTGTACCTACCGTGTGCTACACGCACGCAAGACTAGTTTCGAGGCTTGGGGAAGCTTGGAACTAGGCAGGCTGATTGACGAGCTGAGTTAGGGATATACTAACGGGCGGACACCCAAGTATGGACGGACGGGCGCCCAGGTGTGGACGCTCGATGACCGGCCAAGAGCCTATAAAAGGGTGGCCCAGGTTAGTTATTGAGATATAGAGAGTCTTGCGAGTTTGTGAGAACTCTATGGTCTTGGAGCCTGGATCTAGTGCAGACGTGCACTTGCTTTACGCAGTCGAGGCCGGCAGCGATCTCGAGGCCCGCGAGGGCAGCTTCGTGGCGGTATGGGACGTCGCGATGAGGAGATTGGTCAGTACGTCAACCTAGTTAGCTCAGCTCGTGGCTCGGTGGGGACAGCCAAGACTGTGGGCTCGCCCACGGCTGTCGTGGTTGGGAGGTGAGTCAGGCTTGCACCCCCTTGTTTGTTTGTTTGTTCGTTTGTTTGCAGGATTCGAGTTTCGAACCAAGATCGATCACGAGGAGATCCGAGGGGATTTGATAGTGGTATCAGAGTATACCTCGTGAACGAGCAAGTCGGTAGGTAGAGAAGAAGAGGTCGAAGAACGGTATGTGCTAAAAAGTTTACTGTTTTTTCTGTGCATACTGCAGTTTTCAGAAATAGTATGTGTTTTTTCTTCATCAAAGAGACGGGAGATGGTAGTTTAGGAAGGGTTGATTGCTTTGCAAGAAGTAGGAAGTTGTTTGTGCAGTCGCATGAACTGCAGGGAGAGAATCAGAAAAAGCATGTTGCTTTTTGTTGAACGACCGAGAGAGAGAGCGAGAGAAGTGCTGGAACGCATACTCGCTGGCGAGTGGGCTTGCTGACCGAGTTCTGTTGACGTGTGGTTGACGTGTTGCAGGCGGACAGGTGCGTAGCCAGGCGGCCTAGGCCGTGTAGGCAGCCAGACGGCCAAGCCTGCCAAGCCAGGCGGCTTGCGCAGCCAGCCCAGGCAGCGCAGCAGCGCCTATGCCAGGCGGCCAGGCCTGCCAGGCATGCGGCCAGGCCCGCGTAGCCAGCCCAGGCAGCGCCTAGGCCAAGCCAGGCCGGCGCCGAGGCACGCTGCCATGATACGCAGGCTGCACACAGGTGCCAACACCGCTTCAATTGCTCGACGGCAGCCAGCACGCCGACAGCGCTAATCCAGGAGGGGGGAAAAAAAGCAAGGAAAGCACGTTTTTTTTTAAGCTTTCGTTTTTTTTTTTAGTTTAATTTTAAAAAAAAAAGTTTTAAAAGACCCCTCCTCCAAGGTTTCAAAGTGTTTATTTTTTTAAGAGTTTAGAATATATATATATATATATATATATTGAAGGAAAAGAAAAAACACAAAAGCAAAGGCAAAAGCCAAAGTTAGCTTTTGGGAGCTTTTAGTTTTTTTGGAAACCTTTATAAACCCCCTCAAGTGGGCTTCTTGCCACACATCTCTCAAGTTTTCAAGCTCTCAAGCTCTCAAGTTCCCGTGCACTTTCTTTGTGCAAAGATCGAATTTTCTCTCCACGTACCCTCTTCACGATGTCGACCCAAGAATCGGAGTTGAAGCCCCTTGTGGAATGCGAAGGCTTGCCGGCTACGGAAGGTAACGATGCCGATCTTTTTGACGATTTTGTGTCAAAATCAGATTTCCAAGAGTTCAAAGTAGCTCTCGAAGCTTCTTCGACGGAACGTCAAGCACAAATCGCAGCCCAGATGCAAGCTTTGCAGAATTCCATTGCTCTATTGACCACTATCCTCTCTACTTTCTCGGGAATGGATACCTTGGCTTCAGCTTTAGGTCCCAACATTACTTCGGAACCGTTCGGGGGCGAGCAAAAGCAGCGCACCAAGGAGATCGTGGACACGTGGCTACATAAGTGGCAAGTTCACTTTCAGTTTCATCCATATGATGATGGAAAGAAGATCCAGTTAGCAGCAGGTTTCCTATCCGGCAAAGCTTTGCTGTGGTGGAAAGTGTTAGAAGTCATCTCCTGTCCAGTTTTATACACCAGGGCCTTTGTTGTGGGTGTGCCCGCTCTTATGAGGTGTTTTCCCATTTTTCCCCACTCTCCGTATTTTTCCCCTATTTTTTTCCATTTTTCTGAGGCTTGGGAGGGTTGCCAGAGGGTGCCAAGAGCAGTACAGTGCTGGCCGACTGGATGTTTATCAGTCGTGGGCACTCTTGCTGCTGGCCGACTGGTTTTGATCAGTTTTGGGCACCAGATTGCTGACCGACTGCATTTATGCAGTCGTGGACCTTTTTTTAACAGTCGTGGGCTTTTCCTTATGCTGGCCGCCTGCGTTTTTGCTGGTGTTCCCAGATTTGGTCATCATCTCCGTTGCATATTCTGACATGGTATCAGAGCCCTAGGCTCTAGATAGGTCTTGGGATTTGTGTGAGCAAGAGGGGGACTATTTTGTGGCTGATTGGTGGACTGTTTTGGGCTGATCGGGAAGAGGAGAAGCAAGAGGAAGGCGGGCTGATTTGCTGGACAACCACTTGCAGGTTTTAGTTCTTCTTTGTTCCCACCCACCGACCCTTTTCAAAGTACATTCCCGCTATGGCAGATCTGTTTGAGATGGCCGAGAGACATGTGAAGATCCCGACACTCCCCACGTTCCCGGTGGACCGTCAGTTGGACGGGAGCAACTACGGCATATGGAAGGTGATGATGGAATCCGTTCTGGAGTCCTACGATCTCGCCGATTTCGTCGTTGTTGGTATTCCACGGCCGGAAGTAGAGGAAGGGGAGTTACTGTCAACCCGAAAGGACCGGGAGGCTCAGACACAGATGTGGGATCGTGTCAACGCCAGGGTCCGTTCGTTTATTTTCCTCAACTGCACACCACAGGTAATCAATCATGTAAAGCACATGATGCTGGCCAGAGGTATTTGGCAGCATTTGGCCTCACTTTACAACAGGGTATCGCCCATGAAGAGGATTTCCTTGGAAGTACAGATGCGGGTTATGAGCCCTGCAAAGTCGTCGACGATGCGGGAGCATATTAACAAGTTGCAGGCTCTTTAGCAGGAAGTTGCGGGTTATGAGCCCTGCAAAGTCGTCGATGATGCGGGAGCATATTAACAAGTTGCAGGCTCTTCAGCAGGAAGTTCTTCAGGCTGGGAAGGAGATATCGTCAGAGGACAGGGCCATCATGTTGCTGTCACATTTGCCCTCTTCGTACTCAGCATTTTACGCTTCTTTGATTACCAGTGGCAGGCTCAGCACCATCACGTGGGAGGAGCTTGTGCCCATGGTCCTGGACCAAGAGGAACGATTCACGAACCCTCCTCAGGGTGGAGGTTCGGAGGCCTTTACTGGCCAACGGTCGAAAGGCCGTAACTCGGGCAAAGGGAAGGCTTCATCGGAGAAGTCTTCTGAGAAAAAGTCCGACGCTGACCGCGAGAAACTGAAGGCAGAGAGGACCTGTAATGATTGTGGCGAGAAAGGCCACTACTGGAGGCAGTGTCCCAAGCGGAAGACCGAGAAGGGTGAAGACTCCTCAGCAGCAATCATGAAGACTCCGGCTTTTGTGCACCTGAAGGTGATGGACACCGATGCTTCATTTTCTTCAGGCAGGGAGGAGATTGGAGGACTCTCCGCAACGGATACTCAGGAGTGGATTCTCGATAGTGGTGCTTCCAGGCAGTTCACAGTGAGGGCAGGATGGAGTTAGTTCCCGATGGCAGGGGGGGAAGCATTCCTCCCAGGTGTTGTATGTTCCGGCTCTTGGTTTTCATCTGTTGTCAGTGCATCAGGTTTGCAAGACTGGCGTACGGGTGGAGTTTGATGAGCACTTTGTTGCTCTCCGGGACAAAGTAATAGGCCAAGTGGTTTGGGAAGGCGGAGTGGAGAATGGAGTTTACAGGCTTTCAGCACTGTCTCTCCCAGGTCCTCAGGATTGTGATGAGTGGCAGTCTGGTTATGGCTACTCAAGTGTGGATACGCTGCAGGTGCGGGCTTTCCGAGACTAGGTGGTGGATAGCTTGCCAGTAGATGGCAGCAGCTGGCAGGAACTTTCCAGTACTGAGGTTGGTAGTTCTTGTGTTCGTGAGTCAGAGGAAGCTGAACGGGTCACTTATGCTCTGATGTCTCGTCGTGTTCGGGACATAGAACCTCTAGTAGATGAGGATGTTCTTTCCACGGGGACCTTTCGGAAAGCCAGGCAGGTGGCAGGTGCTTACTTGCAGAAGGAGGTGGTTTCTCTAGGCTTTGTGGTTCCGGATTCAGAGGGGGTGGTTGACAGGTTTCATCAGGTTTCCAGGACTTGTTTGTGCACCGTAAGAGGTGTTGATCCTTGTGAGCAGTGTGATGTCTCTGTGACTCAGAAGCTATATGGTTCATTGATTTGGTTGATGGACACCAGATTGGACGGGAGCTTCCTGATGAGGCAGTGGAGCTCATGGTTGCAGATGTCTCTTTGTGAGGCAGGATTGCATTTCCTGTGGTTTCTGCAGCATGCGAAGGATCATGGACTCTTGTACACGAGGGGGATTGTTGGATGGAGTCCGACTCCGCGGTTGGAGTGACTCGGTTTGGGGAGGAGATTCGGACACGAGGGGATCTACTTATGGCCCAGGAGCAGTTTTATGGAGTAGGAGGAGGTTACATTGCAGGTTTGGGCTTCCATTGGAGGAACCCATGGTCATCCAGAGGCACTTTGTTCGTGAACAGATCGTTGCTGATGACATCTTGCTAGAGTTCTGTTCGACGGAGGACAGTACGGTGGACCTCTTCACGAAGTCTCTCTCTCAGGACTTGATCAGGCAGGCGTCACTTTAAGTGGGTTAAGGGACTTAGACTAACTGATTGACTGACTTGCTACGGCTAAGAATGACCTACGTAACTCGTGCCTGACTTATCCTAGACTGAGGATTACAATGGGGTCACGGCGTACGACAAATATCATCCTAAATGGTACTAATATTGTTACAATGTTGCATTGATGATAATGAGCCAGTTTGTCACCATGCACTATAGTGCAGAGTGCATGTGACAGGCGAAAAGGGGGCGCCATGCGAAATAGTGCGGTTGCATAGTCAACGGACGGGCGGGGAGCGTCAGACGGATCGCACATAGTAGACAGACGGACGAGGATTGCCGGAACGGGATTGTGCGAAGAACAGGCTCTAATACCACTATTAGGGTTAGTTTTTCACACAGACAGGCACACAAAGAATCGGTAGCAAGAAGCAAGTAGATGGTGATTGATGCTCACACAATGGATTGCATTGGAATGTGTGGAGCTAGGGAGTCAACTCCGAAGTATCAAAATACAATAAAAGTGGTGGTGTCCTTTCACACCAAATATCCAAGGGGAAAAATCCAAAGGGAGAAAAGTGTCCTTGGTTAGCCCATGTTCACATGTGGCACTACTCATAGCATATATGCCAATAGAAACCATCATCGTCATCATGATTTCCCTAAACCATCATCATCATGATTTCCCTTTCGCAGTTTTCTGTAGTTCAAAGTATTGAGAAACTAGCATAAAAGTTTTTAAGCTTTGAACCTTTCTTATAAGCTTTTGCTTCACACATAGACTTTCCTAAGGAGCTGTTCACACCTAGCCTATGCATAGTTTTCTACAAGCAACAGTTTCCTTATCAAGAGGTTGTTTCTATGCAAGAAGAGAAGTTCATTTTGGAGTCTTCTACATCATGGCCATGCAAGCTGCTATTGGCATGCAGTTCTTTGATTTTGAGGGAGCTAATATAATGCAACGAAGCAAGAGCTATTGCTTAGATGTCATGGTTTTCATGGAAGATGCGAGTTGTTTCATGCAGTGGTTTTATCTCTCTTCTACTCTACTCTCTCTTTTTCTTTTTGTGAGGCAAGTCTACCCCAAAGCGTAGATTCTGTGATATTTTGTTCTCCTCAAGTATCGTCAAGAGATGATGTTTCGATATATACCTAGATGAATCCACGGCCAAGCCCAAATTCACCTTATAAGAAAGTGCAATTTATAACCTCATGGTAGTCATGTGACCGCTCCCTACAGGAGGCCTACAGATCGGAAGACAATATACACATATTTAGAACACTTAATTTAACTGTTATTAAACAATGGAAACAACATCAGCAACACAAATACTGGAAATACTGAAAAAAAACAAATGACACCAGTACTGGGACCGGAAAGGGCCACCCCCCTCCTCCCCCCCCCCCCCCCTCTCAATACTTTTTGTATTTCTTGGAGTATTTATATTTGTACAAGTGTTACGGGCTTGACAGGCCAGATTTCTCCACAAGGGAGTGAAAACAACCAAATAAAACTGGTTCAAGTCGATGAAGAGGTGTTGGTCGGAGTAGGCCCAAATCACAGGCTCATTCCCACCTTCACTGGGTAGACACCTGCCTTTCATTGGTCTTCCGGGACTGTGCACCAACACGCACGCCCGTACTAACGCAGGCCAAGGGGTACACCGCGGAGGGAGCCTCACCTCGTTCTCCCCAATGAGCTTTGCTCCCAAATTCCCTGGTGAGTCAAACCTTCACTGGCTCTCAGAAGTTCTAAGAGCGCACTTAACAACACCACACACAGAAATATACTCACCACACTAGGAAGAACATTCCTGAGCATGGTCAGCATATACATGCTTTGCTCTTGCACTACACAACTTAAAGAATTCTCTAAATTTAAATTAACAAATTTCAGAATTACACAAATGAGAAAACATAAGGGCACCTCGTACGCTGAGTACAATCCAGGTACAACAGGTACAATTTGTAGCGGGTACAATCAGGCAATTCAGGTATAGCCAGATAATATTCAAGTTCTGTACTTGCAACAAGTACAGCAAGTGTACTTGCAACAAGTACAGCAGGTACATTAAATGCTTCACACGTGTGCTCGTATTACCAACCAAGTACTATGCAAGTACCGTACTTGCAGCAAGTACAGCAGATACATTTAATGCTTCACACGTGCAAGTATGGCAGGTACTGTTTGTGCAGCTGGTACAGTGGGTTCAACAGGCAAGTACAGTCAGGTACATCAAGGGCAACAAGTACACCAAATGATGTTAATGTAATGGCCAACAATAGGGCTGGATATAGGAACAGCCGGCAAGTTCAAGAGCAACAGCCACAGTTGCATTTTTGCAGGCGGGTGCAATACAGCAGTGGTAAAGCAGGTACAGAAGAGCTGTGTGGCGGGTACAACATGGCTGCAAAGCAGGAGATACCTTGTGAAATTTAAATTATTTACCAATTGATGCAAAGTGGGTAGATAAGGATTATTTTACTAACTACCCTCAGCTTCTACAGGCATATCTTAAGGCTTTTCAGTTGAGGTCAACTGTTTAGAAGCCCAGGGGGATGTCACCATTTGGTCCATCTCCATTTCTAGAGCCACTTCTATGGGACTATCACTCCATAGAGGGGCCAGATTTATGGCATGTTCACATGGGGCCAGGCCAGTGTCCCATGTGAAAGGGCCAGTTTTATGGTGTCACATGGACGGGAGCCAGATCAGTGCCACCCGTGTGCGACCAGTGCTGCGTCACATGGACGGGAACCAGTTTCGTGTCACCCGTGTGTGATTTGCTTCATGCTGTATGCACGGGAGCCTGTTGGTGCCACCCGTGTATGGCCAGGATGGTGTCTTACCTATGGGACTGTCACTCCATAGGAAGACCAGGACATATTTATTTATATTTGTCGCGCCAGTTTTATGCCCGACAAGAACTTCTTGTACAAGTTTCATGAAAGGAAGATTTCGTCCATTATTTGTGCACATGCATTTATGCCTGCATACATAAATTTGTTTTTGCATGACTTGTTTGCGTGTCTGCCTGTTATGCCGTGGCAGTACACTAGACGGGGATGCTCCCAGTGTACCGTGGAACGCTATTTGCTGACTTGGTGGTGTGGCGTGTGAACAGGTGGTAAGTATTATCATTTTTCCCTTTTCAAAATGTGAAAATCTATAAGTTATAGCCAACCTTAATATTTATAACTTATAAGGCAATGTGTTCACACACATTTAAGAGAAGGACTGGACATTTTCTAGTGTGGGTGTGCATAGTATTAAATGGGTATTAAGGTTTTTACAACACTCAATTCAGCCTTTTGGGAAGAGAGGCGATGGAGAGAGAGAGCGGCCAGCAGGTGATGGAGAGAAAAAAACCACCAGCCACACACGTGGGAAAAAGTACTAAAAAAATGTTTCATGCAAAGCCTTTATCAAAGGTTGAAGCTGCTGCTATACCTGCCTACAGGGCTGTCCACACCTACTGTACGTGTATTGTACCCGCCTCCTATGCTGTACCCGCCTGCTATACCAGGCATGTACCTACTGTTATACAGCACCCGCCTGCTGTACCAAGCCTGCACCTGTTGCTGTACAACACCCACCTGCTATACTAGGCCTGTACCTGCTGCTGTACAGTACCCGCCTGCTGTACCAAGCCTATATCTGCCTGCAGACTGCACCTATTATAACCTGTGACTGTACGTGTTGAGGCAGAAGGTTGTACTTACACACGTGTGAAGCACTTGATGTACCTGTTGTACCTATTGCAAGTACAGTACCTATATAGTACCTGGCTGGTTGTACCTGCACGTGTATAGCATTTAATGTACCTGTTGTACCTGCTCCAAGTACAGAACCTGAATATTATCTGGCTGTACCTGATGTGCCTGATTGTACCCGCTACAAATTGTACCTGTTGTGTACCTGGATTATACTCACCGTACCACGTGCCCTCATGTTTTCTCATTTGTGTAATTTTGAAATTTGTTAATTAAAATTCAGAGAATTCGTTAAGTTTTGTAGTGCAGGAGCAAAGCATGTATATGCTGACCATGCTCAAGAATGTTCTTCCTGGTGTGGTCAGTATATTTCCCTGTGTGGTGTTGTTAACCGCGCTCTTAGCCAGTGAAGGTTAGACTCACCAAGGAATTTGGGAGCAAAGCTCATTGGGGAGAACCAGGCCACGCTCCCTCCGCAGTGTACTCCTTGGCCTGCGTTAGTACGGGCGTGCCTGTTGGTGCACGGTCCCGGAAGACCAGTGAAAGACACGTGTACACCCAAAGAAGGTGGGAATGAGCCTATGATTTGGGGCTACTCCGACCAACACCCCTTCATGGACTTGACCCAGTTTTATTTAGTTGTTTTCACTCCCTTGTGGAGAAATCTGGCCTATCATGCCCGTGACACTTGTACAAATATAAATACTCCAAGAAATACAAAAAAGTATTGAGGGGGGGGGGGGGGCGGCCCTTTCCAGCCCCAGTGCTCGTGTCATTTGTATTTTCAGTATTTCCAGTATTTGTGTTGTTGATGTTGTTTCCATTGTTTAATAACAGTTAAATTAACTGTTCTAAATATATGTATATTGTCTTCCCATCTGTAGACCTCCTGTAGAGAGCGGTCACACCTGAGCCAAGAAAGGCTTTCGCGCAACGGTTCCAAGGCAGGATGATCCTCCAAGGGGTCGAGTGAGTGCCAAACTCATTTCTGAGGAATGAAGACCAAGACAGTGTTCAGAGACAGGGTAGGAACGGAATGGGGACTAGATGGAACAGATGCATAGATCTTCTTCAGAGTTAAAGTGGATTTGGAGACCGGGCCAGGCATTCAGTGAAAAGGTTGCCAAGGTAGGAAGGATGAGAGAGGGACTCCAGGAATAGAATGGGATGATGGCAGTCATCCAAGAAGCAAATTGGAATCCCGTCATCAAGTTGAGCAGAGGGGAGCGGAGATGATGACCAAATATGAGAACACAAGCAAACGCAATGCAGGAAAAAACAACACAAGAGAGGGAGAGAGATAGAGGCGTGTAACTCTGCTTTATATACACAAAGAAGATCCCGAATACAAGATACCATGTGGCAAGGGACTGTGGGGCCATTGTATATGGCCCCCAAACAGCAGTCGGCCTGCTGTAGGACAGCCGACAAGATTCCAGAAGTGCCCACGACTGTATACACCAGTCAGCCAGCTCATAGGGGTGTCGGCCAGCACCAAGAAGGTCCACGACCTGTCCACATATAGTCGGCCAGCACCACTAAGAAGACTGACGCAGTCGGCAACCAAAAAGAACATCCTGCCACCTCGGGGCTGACACCCAAGCCACTGAAAAATGGAAAAAAATGGGAGAAAAATACGGGGAGTGAGGAAAAATGAGAACAACACCTACAAGGGCGGGCACACCCACAAGAAAGGCCCTGGTGTCTACATAAAGACAGATGACTTCTGACAGATGTCATGTGCACATACATGTACATGCTAATCTCATGGCTAATCCTGGAGGCAACCTAATAAAGACTCACTAGAAACACAGATTTGGAGCATGGATGTGCAAGTTTTGGCAAGGAGAGTTGACCAGTGGAGGATATGGGGGCTGTCGGCCAATACACAGAAGAAGAGGATCCAGTCGGCTGCGACATATGTTTATTTATGTCCAGGAGCTAGCCGACCAACAGTCACCCAATTCACACGGTCACTTCAAGGCCGATAAATAGGGTTCGTTGCTCATCATTTCATTCATTCAGCCCCTTGTTGGCTGGGTTATAGAATTAGGGCTTTGTTTAGGTGATCTACCTTTTCATGGAAGGCAACCAAGGGCTGCAAGGATTTATATACCTTTTTGTACCATATGAAATACTGAATTTCCAGCGATCTCTCTCTCTACTCACCCTTCTATTTGCGTTTTTGCATCAACATGTTCTAGATGGTGTTTAGGGCTGAAAGAAGCATCGCAGAGCTTCCGCACGTAACATTAGAGATGATCTAGTGGATGATCTCATCTACGCAGGTCTCTTTTTCTCCCTGCTCAACTCATGGAGGGGAATGTTAGGGATTGTTAGGATATTGTACCAGTTTGTGTTGCTACATTAGAGATTAGAAGAATCTAGGAGTTTGCTAGGTGCATAGATAAGGTTGGAATATGCTCTTTATAATAAAATAGAGATTATTTTTAGACTTAAGCTGATTTTGGCTTCTTTTCATGGTCACCATGAAACGCATTTCGCTATTGAAACGTTTCAATGACGGACGTTTCGTCCAACGTTTCACAGCTATTGAAAAAGTTCAGAAGGAAGAACTAAAAACATTCAATATTGAACATTATTGCAATTCGTGCTTGCGGCTCCGCCAATTATGAGACATGTTATTTTTTGTTTATGTAACATGTATACAGTATGACTCTAAATGAGGAAATCAATCAGAATTGTCCATGGATGCAATCAACAATGCATCGTAGCTTTAAACTTTGTTTGGTTATTCGCTATTGGATTTTGGTACTTTTGTTTTCTTAATTATACGTAATAAAGTAAATCTATAAATAAGTTTCAAGCCCAAATTTGAAATTTCAGATTTGGTCCCCCGAATCGGAGGGGGAAATTGCACTTTCACTCTCCCATTGAAGGTCCAAATCTGAAATTTCACATTTTAGCAAGCCCAAAATTGAAACTTTATATTTAGGCTCCCAAATTGTAGGGGAAAATTGCACTTTCCCTCTCCAGTTAAAGGCCCAATTTCCAAATCTGAAATTTCACATTAGGCCCCTAAATTGGAGATAAAAATTGCACTTTTCCTCTCCAATTGAAGGCCCACATGTGAAATTTCATATTTGGGCCCCCAAGCCTTCGGATTTTATGTATATAATCGTTTTAGTCTATCATTTCATTGTCCACCTACCAGCATTGAAACATTTTATTCCAAAATAAATCGTTTCAACAACGTTTTGTTTCAGCAATGAAACATTTCGCGATGACCTTGCTTCTTTAATATGTTTATGATATTTTGAGCTCCACGTTTTTCATCTCTCCATCTCATGAGAGTCGACCATCTGTCTGTCTCTTGCTCCCTTTGATTGCTAACACCACAATCATGTGATGGTGGTCACAATTGTCCCGAGTGCTAATGGCTACTCTCAGGATGCCCCAACCGCAATTGTATTGCCCTCGTGATACGTCATTGCCATGATGTCAACACCTATCTAGATTGTTAGCATAGCAATGGTAAACCGCTCCCATAACGAGAAACAGAAGATCTTCACACCAATGGAATTGTGACCATACAACCGCCCCTCATGTCCAACACTGATGTCAACTTTTTGTGAGACACTCCAATCAATCATGCAATCGGAATACCATGCTATTCACTTCAAAAAAGGGCCCATAGTAGCCAAAATCTCCTTCACTGAAGCTATGGGAAGAAGGAACTAAAGCAACTCATGATTAACAAATATCTAAAGTTTCCCAAACCCTACTTTGCTCCCTTGATTCCTAATTAGGGAGACAACATGTATGGGAGGTTGGAAAAGAAACATTTTAGGAAACATGCAATTGTATTCCTTTTCATCGTACATAATATAAGGATTAGAGTAGGGTACTTGTGAATATTTGCGTGTTGAAATCTTGTGTTGTTCATATTTATCTGTGTTTGCACTTGCATTTGGAATTAGAGCCTAACCTTGCTTCAGCTAGATTTGTGCATAGGTGGGATACATTGACACGTTGGGCACCATTGCAAGTTTAGCTTCAGAGCTTAGGACCAACCCTATTTTTTCTTTCCTAGCACTCCATGTGTGTGTTGACTTCCTATTAGGGATAGAGCGCCTAGAAACAGGATTGCAATTGGGTTTAGGGAGAATGACATTGTGGTACCGAAGGTAACCAAAAGGGTCATTTCCCTAGACCTCAGCCCTAACTCTGCCATTAAATGCCAGTGCTTGGCCCAATGATGTTTATAGATCAAATTTCCAACTCTTCCATGCCTTGAGACTAACGCTCCTCTGATGAAGAACCCCCGAAAATATGAGAACCACAAATAAGCATCATGCCCTTTCCATGGGGGTTTATGTGGACTGGTCAGCCCCCTTCACGACCTATTGGGTACACACTTGGCCACCACCACCCATCTGTAGTTCTTCACGCACGACCGTCCATGTGTTGTTGCCCTGGCCACCCAAAACAATGCCCAAAATCATTGTCTTGCTGGTCAGCCATGGCTGTAGGATTTGTATGGGTCTCACAATACCTCTCCTGCAGTTTTCTTTTCTTTTTTTTGTGTGTGTGGGTGGGTTGGGGGGCACGGGAGATGGGGGAGGGGAAGGGGAAGGGGGAGGGGGGGTGGTAAGCTGATCATGAGGAGCTTTCTAAATGGCATGAGAAGCACTAAAACCACAATTCCTTTGTTGTGGAGGTAAAGTGCAAAAGCCATTTTTTAAAATGTATTTGTTTTGGTGCTATTGCTTGGTTGACACAATCGAGCCCTCAACTTAAGTTTGAAGGGAACGACACAGAGGATCTTCAAGGGCTGCAAAGAGAAAGCGTGGCCAGTTCACGAGGGAGTAGGATCATGGCATATTTTTCACTACCTCTCATATGGCAACACAAGGCACCAGATTGGTTGAGATTTCCTCCTCTTGATTTGAAATCTCCCTTTATGGTTTTTTTTTTTTATCATACTGAATAGAAGTCTCTTTTCAGGAGGAAAAATTTATATTTGCGTTGTTAATGATGCTCAGAAACGTACGCACAAGGGGGGGGGGGGGGTGCTAAATCTGGTCATGAGCTTCTTTCTAAATGGCATGAGAAGCACTGAAGCCACAAGCTATGGAGGTACAGTGAAAAACACGTTTTAAAAAATGTATTTGCGTTGTTAATGATGCTCAGAAACGTACGCACCTGCTGAAGGAAGCTGTGGACGAGGCAGCGACCGATCCCAGTGGATCGTGCAACGCCGGTGATGATGGCACAGCGTTCGCTTTGCTTTCCTCCCTCGCCTTGCATCCTGGTGCTGTATGAACGTCTTCGTATGGAGAGACACGGAAGCAGTGAGTGGAACGCAACCGGCTTCATAAGCAGAGTAACTGATGGAAGTGTGGCGGCACACTGCACGGTGAGGTAAGCACTTTCACCGTGGGCTTCCAAAAAAACTCCATCAATTAATAGCGACATTCATCCACATGAAACTCCATTACTTTCATCCACATGGTTCACATGGACGTTTTCGCAAAAATGCCTATCTGACGGGGGTGGTTTTCTTGATTTTTCCTTCAAGAAGTCAAATTTTATATTTTAAGGTTTGTCTTAAACCTATTAGTATTATTATCGTGGCGGACGTTTGCACGCCACTTGTTTTTGAGCTAGATCATCACCCAAAAACTACTTGTTGCCAATGGCAACAAGCTCCATCTCGGCTACTACGGATCGTTCTTATCTAAAGGATAATGGAGCTTCATCGTTGCAGTTATGCAACGTGCTCATGTGATGTGTGGTATTCAACCTACTGACGTGGCTTGCTTTAGCAAAATCACTATTGTGCATTTGCAAATGGTGTCCTACCATTGAAAACATACATAAGGGAGAAAAGAGTTGCAAAAAGAAAATATCATTTAAAAATATGTTTTAAAAACCAACATGAGAAATTTGGTTTTTGAAATTTTGCATGAGAAGACATGAGACTTACAAAATAAGGGTCTATAACAATATGCCATGGTGTGATATCCAAACATTCTACCTTCTCTAGGAAATCACAGAATCTTTTGCAAAATCTACATTCTTATATTGCACCTTCTATGCAGTCACACACTTGACATTCTATTCCTTTTACGTTCTTGTCCGATCTCCTCTCATGTGCATAGGCCTAGATACCCTGCCAACAAATCTTTCCACTCCAAAAACCCCCACATAATGGCTTTCTCTCATGGATGCCTATAGCCACCATCGCGTAGACCCTTCCCAAGCAACCCTCTTGGTCCCATTGTCTTTCCTCGAGCTGCATGACTAGCCCATGAAGACAAGATGACAAAGGCACAAAGGAATGATGCCCAACAAAGCTTGTAGGAGCACAGGGGATTTTTTTGTGAGCATTTTCTAGTGAGCGCTTTTTGGGAATCAGGCGAGCGGATTCCAAAGAATACCCTCCTCCTCTCCATCAAGAGAGAGAGGGGCGAAGAGAGTTGGAGAGAGTTTCATGACATAATTATTTGAGAGGGAGAGGTCAATTGATAATCCATGCATTCAATTGTCTAAATTAGGGTAAGTTCTTCTATGAGACAAGGCATTGAAAGCTCAAGGTCCGATAGGATAGGTTAGTGGATGAACGTATTCTCGTTCTCGCTCAAGCCTAGCACATGCAAATAAATGAAGTACAAGTGCTTGCATGCAAGATACGACTTCTTCTTGGATTCTCTATCTGCAAAATTTGGACACGTACAACACGGTTTGTCTTTCACATGCACATCATATTTTCCCATGTGTGCATCATCCGCGTGTGATTCGATCTTGAAAACTTCATACTTATGCTCTTTGCACTTCTTCTACCACTGTAGCTTCATTTTCAAAATGGCCTTTATTTTTTTTTGCCGCTTCCTTTGATACTGACTTGCGGTACTTGACTCTTATGCCATTTCGCATGCCTGAGCCACCAGCCTCTGTGTTAGTAGTTTGGAAGTTGCAGTTATAAAGAACCTTGAAGCCCCACTGCTACTAAGTGAGGTGGGCATAACACATTCTACATTCTTGCTCTCCACCTTGTATCCACCTTCCCATAAATGAATATACCTCCTCATCTGTGAGGTCAATTCCTATAGCAACTTGCCATATCTTAGGTGGTGGATTGAATGGCGTTGGGTCTATGTTGGTGTCCACAATATAGAAATGAAGCACATGGTCAGGGTAGAACCACATTCATTATCTAATGAGACCATTAAGGTGCTTGTGATAGCCTTCAAAAGATGGTGTAGGCACACCCTTCGCAGATCTAACTATGTGTTGCCCAGACCTCTTAACCCCATGAGGCGTTCTAATGCATGTGACATTGCTGCCAATGCATGTCCTTTGGATTGCCCACATTGCTTCATTCACCTTGCGCTTAGTACTGCTTGTATCATGCTCCTTGAAAATGATCTTCTCTGGCCTCCTAGCATACTTGCAGTCTCGTACATGTGCATCATACTTTGGTCGATGCATGGTCTCATCATCAATATCAATGACCACAACGGGTGGCCGATCTCTTGTGACATGCACTTTCTTTGTCACACCGGTGAGAGGGGTAGGCACCTTATACATGGGTGTTTCTTCAATTGCCGTATTGATTGTTCAGACCACTTGGGCTGGGCTTTTAGACAACCATTCTTTTAGTTTCTCCAAGCTTGGTCCTTTCCCTATGTGCTTGCCTTGAGAGTAAGAGATTGCCTTAGTGCTTTAAAAAATTGCATTTGCCATATCGGTGTAGTACATGCATTGTAAAGAGAAATCTCGCATCTCCTGCAAGCCAACTTCCATGCTTGCTTTTTGCTAGGTTTTTTCTTGGGGTATTTGGACCATCATTACTTCTCTCTATTGTTGTCATGACTGAAGCCCAATGTGCTATGCGCACCTCCCTACCAAGAGTCCATTGCTGGCATATTCCTATCCACCATTACATGACCATTGCATCACCATTGACGTATTGATCGAGCCTCCACTGATGTAGCTTCACTGGTAGGAGCCATGCGCCACTTCTCGCACATTGCTTTGTGCTCTCCTTGAGATGTAACGCATACATACCTTGTTGTGTGGGCAACCATGCTCTGCTCCCAATGAAATAGGCAAGACCTCTCCCTATCTGTCAGGATGATATTTTTCCCACCATTGGACACATGTCGAACTGCATTCCAGTTAGCATGAGCCTCATTTGCCAATGAAACCAAAGAAATCTGCCCTTTCACAACCATGGTTTGCCATCACTTCATTAATGCATTTCCATAACAGACATTGGGCCTCCATATCCTCCTCTATTATTTCACATGTCGCAAAATTGTTAAAGATCCTGCATGCTACGTGAAAACTCTAGTCATTTACGATGCAACACACTTCACCAGCTCTGACTACTTTTATACTCTACATTTGTAATATGCTACCTTGGATCATACATATAACAGGCCATGGTTACCCAATCTGATGTTCGTCGGGTGTGGTTGAATTGTATCCATGCATGTCGCAGGTTGCCAGAGCTGGTCCATTGCATTTGATTCACCGAATCCAACCTTGAAGTGGGTCCAATGGTACATCTTGAAAACAAAGCACTTCTCACCTGAGGACCCTTGCCTCATGAACCGACTTCCATGGAAGAAGTCATAAGTGCACTCTTGCTTCAGCTTTAGAAGTGCATCCAAGCTAAAGCTCTCCTTTGAAGATCGGTGGCTAAGGTGACTGGCCTCCAAAACCTAAAAAGCAAATTGTTCAAATTTCACTCTTTGCTTATCTAAAATTTAAGAACTCTTCTACAAAAACATAATTACCCAACCAAATTAGCTTGCCAGTTGTCTTCCATCTCCTCTATAATGTTGATGAACTCTTGTTCCCCACAATGAAATGTGAGGAACCACCATCTTGCACTAGCGCTGCCATTATGATTTCTTTGGCCACACATTTGTACCTTCCTTGTCCTGGCATTGCGATATACTCGTAACACCCTGGACACTATTTGCTTTGTCCTATCAGTTAGTGCCTTTGATGTGCCTGCCCGTACATTATGTTGATGGAAACTGATGTGTAAGGCATCATATAATAGATGTAGTAATTGCATATAGCAATGCACATCGCCGGCACTAAGCAGTAATGGCAAAGGAGCTTTCCAGACACATTGCTACACTCCTCTCCCAGTGGTGGTCGGTGCCTTTAGCATGCTTCCAGTAAAATGTGATGTATTTGACACCCTGTCGTTCTTTAAACACGGGCATAGTTCATTCACACACTTCAAACTACCTAGGCAAATGGCTTCTCCGACACATTCTAGGGAAGGAAATGTTAGAGGTTTGCAGCTTTGACCACTAGTGGAGATCATACTTATGCCCCATGGATTCCATTCTTGAACGTGTTCCCATGGTTGGTGGGAACTCAAATGCAATATCACCATTATATTGTCTAGGAATCTCCACGGCCTTGATAACCTCTTTGACATTCAACAAAATCTTTATTAATGTGTTTCCCTTCTTCATGCTCCAAAGGTATTCCAAAATGCTCTTACCATCTCCTCTTGCAACAATGGATAAGGCTGATGCACCGGTTTTGTTGTTATGTTGTAAGGGGCTGCATAAATCTATCACATTAGACTGAGTTGAAAGTCCTTTGGGTGGGCAATCTAAGATGGCTATTGGTTATAGGTTTGAGTTTAACGAAGCATCAACTATTGCGGAGTAATTAGAGAGTCCTCAAGTATATAGTACTCCTCCCCCTCATGATTAGAGGTTGCCTCTAGAGGGCCGTGCAACTCTTAGGACCCAATATTTACTATTGCTTACAATCCATCGAATGAGTGGGGAGCTACTTCTTCTTGTAAGAACTTTGCACTCACAAGAACTCGACCATTGTTGAAACATACATTCTTCTTTAGAAGATGGAAATGTGATTATACATATCATTGTAAAAAAGAGGGAAAAAAAGAAGTACACAAGAACAAGAAAGCATGACAGAACAGGAAGTACACACGAAATGAATGGTGATTAACACCCTTAATTAAGTTGATCGTTTTAAAGTAATTATTATTTAAAAAAATATTAATTCTACAAAAATAAATTATGTGATATATATATATATATATATATATATTCAAAAATTAGCATCCCTCCCTCCTCCCTCTTCTCTATCTCCTCTCTTCCTCTATCCTCTATCCTCCCTCCTCTCTCTCTCTCTCTCTCTTCTCTCTCCCTCTCCCTCTCCCTCCCTTCTCTCTCTCTCTTCCCTCCCCTCTCTTAAAGGATTAAGAAGTCTTAAAACATAATTCCTTTCTTATAAAGGACTCATTAAAATGCTATAGATGGGCCATCTTCCTAAATAATAATATGCATAAAATGACATCAAGTTACAGCTTAGTAGATGTGCCAATGGAAACTCATAGATATCTTCCTTATATAGGGAAACACAAAAAAATAAAGATGGAATGCCAATAAGAGGCATGATGGATTAGAATGCCATAAAGAAAATAAAGATGGAATACCAAGAAGATACATGATGGTAAGTGAATCCTAAATGGCATCCACAAGCATAATTATCTCACTATTGAGAAAGAGATTTGTATCCATAAAGGGATTTGGTTACATAAGCCCAGAATGTCCACACCCTAGGCCAGACCCGTGTGCATACTATGCTCATTATATGCTTTGCTGAAGACACAGAGTCATGAAACACCTTTGCACATGCTATGCATGTCTACCCTATTATGTATATTATGCCCATTAATGACACCTTATAGTGTTATCAACCATGTAAAACATATGCATATGCTGCCCTATCTACCCTATTTATGAATCATTGGCATTTCTAGCCTCACTAGTGCATCCACCAATAATTGTGGGACCTTCCAAGAGGGACAAGCCACAAATGGAGATTCTAAATGTGTCCAATATTACCTTAATTTATCTTGCCACCCTCATCCATAGCAACAAAGGTTAACCTAATTAATCAAGGGATGATATGACTCATATAAGATGGTGGGAATATCTCTCTCTCTCTCCTCTCTCTCTCCTCTCTCTCTCTCTCCCTCTCCTCCCTCTTCTCTCTCCTCTCCTCCCTCTTCTCTCTCCCTCCTCTCTCTCTCTCTCTCTCTCTCTCTCTCTCTCTCCGTCTGGACCTCCGAGCTAGACGGAGACCGAGAGCACTAGGCTACCAGACTCCCAGACTACATTAGAGGGAGATCACAGAGATATGGGCTCGTCATCAGCACCATATCCAGGAGCGGCTAGCTCACTTACACTCACACTCGGAGATCATGCTCCGAGGTATTTTTGCCTTGCCATCGCCTATGTATCACATATTACACCCCCATTATGGTACTGGTTGGAGCTAGACAGATCTGCATTGCATTCTTGTATACCCTGCGCATATAGGTTGCATACTGAGCCTCTAGCAGTAGTGCTCCATCCATCACACCCCCCCACTCGCTCAGTACTTTCATAGTTTATTTCATGTTCATTTTGTCCCTTTTTTTTCTGGACATCCAGAAGACATTGACAGTTGTACATTAATTTGTCTCATAGGTCGAGTTCGGCCTCTAGTAGACGTTAATACAGCTTTCTTTCTTTCTCCACTGCCTACGTGGACATCGTAGTCCACATGGCAACTCCCACATGTAATGCCTTGTGTCCAACATGGCATGCCTACGTAGACAATACTTTCCACGTAGGCATGCTATGTGTAATGCTCAAGGTCAGGGAATTGCACATGGCATGCCTACATAGACAACGCTTTCCATGTAGGCATGCCATGTGTAATGTCCGAGCTCGAGCATTACATGTGGCAGCCACCGTGGAACTTGCTATCCATGGTGGTAGCACGTGTAATGCCCGAGCTTGGGCATTACATGCGGCAACGCCGTGTGGCATGTACATGTCACGTGGAACTTCCTATCATTGTCTAACGACTTTGTAAGCCATTAGACAATGATAGGAAGGGCTCACAACAGCCCTCCCCCCTCAACACGCCCCCCCTTCAAAGAGCACTTGCCCCCCTCTCAACGCGCCCTCTTCCCTCAATGCACCCCCCTGAGACAAAGAGCACTCACCTTCACACGCCCTCCCACAACGCCCCCTCTTCCTCCACGGCCTCTCCTTCAACGCAAAATGCCTCCCTGGACACGATTGCAAAGTGTAGTTGGTTATGACCTATCGTTATTGTCACAATTGAGACCCAAATGCTTTCATATTTTGTTGCGTGTATTCAACATATTTATAGGTGTTTGTCATAATATGCTACAATATTGTAATTTTTCTTTGACATATACAGAAGTTGCATCTCTCTATGGTGTCTTTGTGAAGAAGTAGTAATGATAGTGGACCTTGGAAGTAAAGAACATTGTGTACACCCTTGCTTTCATGTATTGTTGCGTGTGTTCAACATCTCAGCCATAGTTTATCATGTAATGCTGTGGTCTTGTAAATTTTCTTTGGAATACAATTCAAGTTTTAGATCATAATATGGTGTCTTTGTAAATGAGTTGCAATGATAGTGGCCTATGGAAGTAAAGAACATTATGTACACACATGCTTTTATGTATTATTGCGTGTGTTCAACATCTCGTAGGGGTTTGTCATGTAATGTTGTGGTTTTACAAATTTGCTTTGGAATATAATGGAAGTTTTAGATCATAATATGGTGCCTTTGTAAATGAGTTGCAATGATAGTGGCCCCTGGTGTCTAGTGCTCAACATCTTGTAGTGTGATAGTAGAGGGAGAGGAGTAGATGAATACAAGAAGGGCAGGGAGAGAAACCGCTCGCCTCAACACCAAAAAGCACTCTCTCAAAAAATGCTTGCAAAAAAAACACCCTAGGAGCACTAGAATCTTGAAGACCAAGAAAACTTGTTGCTAATGCCAACTAGGTCCATAGGTAGAACTTGTAAAGGCCATAAAGAAAGGAGAGAAGAATGCAACAAAGGCTTATGAAAGCCACCCATGCATTGTAAAGCCCACAAATGACCACTTAACGCTCGCAACTTGTTATTTCTACTATCAAACTTGGGCGTTTTGGTTTGGCCCTTTGTAAGGCATTATGGAGGTGGGGTAAATTTTATACGTCCAAGGTCTTGGAGTTTTTGTCCCTTTGTGTGTTCTCTTTTATATATGGTATTGATTCACTATATTTAGAGTTTTAATGTGTAGTGTTATGTAATTTAAGAAGGATATGGTGGTAGTTAGGTTTGGAACTATGGTTAGGTTTTGGTTTGTGAGGTAGAGTTAGCAAGTGCTTTTTAAGTCGTAGGTTAAATCCTAGTTTGCCATTCATGCCTCCTTCTTCCCCTAGTCGCTAATCTTTGCTTTGAACTATGGCTTCCTCACCTTTGCACAGTGCTTCTCTCTGTGTGCACTAAGATTAATGGCCTACATATCAAGCGTGCTCTATCTTTCTTCCGAACACTACATCTTGCAGATGATTGTGCTGAGTGCTACTTCCATGTATGTTGGCCATATTCTCCTTGATGATGGATCACTACCCAATCTGCATCACAATATGTATGAGGTTCAAACTCATCTTCACACCAATAGAGTTAAGTCCATGATTCACCGTGTCTTTAATGGATCTCAAAATTCTCCTCACTACATCCATGTGAGGCTTTCTCAGGCTTTACATAAACTGATTTACCACTCTAAATGCATGAGCAATATCTAGCCTTGTGAGATAAATTAGTTTTACCAAGTCATCTATACATGGTTTCATCTTTAAAAACTGATCTTTTTTTTTCTTCAAGCTTTACATTTACCTCCAAAGGTGTGGTTATAGATTTGCAATTTATCAAACCATATCGTTCCAACATGTCTACGGCATATTTTCTTTTGATTATTTTCCCTTCAAGGAAATATCTAAGCTCTCCTAAGTCTTTCATATTGAATTCTACACAAAGTTATGCTTTTTCTTTAGCATTCTTTTCTTCATCATTACCTACTATCAAAATAAGATCATCCACATAAAGCACTAAAATTATTATATTGCTTCCTTCTATCTTCACAAACAAAGAGTGAAGGATTTGCATAACTGTTGTTGTTGAAGCCAATGTTTCTCAAATGATTGAGAATCTATCAAACCATGCTTGAGGTGCTTGCTTTAATCCATATAAAGCTTTTTTTAACTTGCACAAATATTGAAACATTAACTGCTCGCCTCAAGAAATATGCAGTAAAAAAAACAACAGCCTGGGTACTAATTACCCCCTTGTGTGTGGTCTTCCCCATCCCCACCATGAGTATTTTTACAGCTTTTATTCTACTAAAAATAGTTAACAAGCTAATTTTGATTGAGTTTGATTTTTCAAGATTTCAAACTAATTTTAACAAAAATTAAATAATGTATTTTTCATAATAGTCCTCCCGTTTTAAGAGAGCAACTATCCTCAGTTATGTAGAATAGCAACCGTGAAATGCTAGAGTCACTCCAGAATTAGCGCAAAAAGAATTTGGATCGTGTGCATAAGGAGTTAGGTTGGATTCACTCACAACCGGCTCACACATCAAGAGCACATCAATTTGCAGTGTACATATTGGAATTATATTGGACTCACTCACAATTAACTCCCAGAGGCTCTTGGTTAGACTCACTCAACAACCATCTTTGACATGAAATTGGTTGGACTCACTCAACAACCATTTTTCACATGGATTTGGTTGGATTCACTCAATCACTGGAATGAAGGGAAGTAATGCATGAAAAAGATGAGTAATCACCATGTAAACATGATGCCTAAGTGTGTTTAGTCTCTCACACCAAGAGAATGGAAATAGCCTTCCACAAGCCAAGAAGCCATGAGCTCCAAGAAACATAAGTTTCAATTTCTAAAAATGAACATCAAAAGTTACATCCATGGGCCAAGCCCCCTCTTTTATACCTGGACTTGCCCCCATTATTAACCCTATTTAATAAAGTTCCTACTTTATTACAAACCATCCCTTCCCAAAGATTTTGTCCTCAAAATCTATAATGTGTACAATCTCAAAGTATGAGACTCTAATGTAATCAATGGGAAGTGGTTGAGAGTCCTCAAGTACATCCAAAACACATATACAATGGAAGTCCGGATGTACACAAGTCCACAAAGCTCCAAGTCCACAAAGTATGAGTGAGACTGTTATGACAGCCCTTCTAGTCGATGAAGTCCCTTGAAAATTCTTCATGTAAACTCCATAAAATGGGCTGGAAATGATATGTACACTCAGCCATATATGTCCCACATCATAGTCTTCCATTTTGATACCGAATGAAGCTTGTTGGAGTAGAATGGTAGGCCCAATAGTAGACCTTCCCAAAGCTGTCCAGAAATTACAGCATGTACCATTCTTCTCATATTACCCAATTTACTCAAGTAAACCATACCACTTGGCCAAGAAAATCATCCCCAAGTAAACCATGTTGTTGGGCATAGTCCAATGATTGCCAAGTAGCCATATTCATGGGTAATTGCATCCATTTGGCAAGGTAGTTTCAGCACTCTAGGCCCCACCAACCTTGTGTGCTTGGGTCCTTGCAACCCATCAATAACTCTTGTGAGATAGAGCATATGCAAGCTGAAATTTCTGCATTGGTAAGCATGTCTCCATCCACAAGATTTTCCTTGACTCACCCTCCCGGGTCAAAAGGAAACTCACCATTCTCATGCACTTTATCATTGCAACATTCCCACTCTTCTTTGGCATGAGAGTCATTATTGTGCTCTTCCTCATCCATGAGGATCATAGTGATCACCATCTTCTTTGATTTGCAAACATGCCCGGGTGACCACCTCTCTTTGCACTTAAAACATAGCCCTTTGCTTCTCAACTCCTCAATGTTTTGATCATCCATTCTTTGAATCTCCTTGAAGGGCTGAAAGGGCTTCTTCATAGGATCACTACCCTTTTTGGCATCAATATGCTCTCCACCCTTTGGCTGTCCACTCCCAAATGACGTAGGAAACCTTGGAGTAGAGGATGGTAGTGTAGAGGTAGTATCCTTCCCAAGATTGTAAGAAGTAGTGGTTGGTTTGAGTGTGTCTTTGGTGAAGGTCATGGGCTGAGGCCTCTTGTACTTTGGCTCATAAAGTTCGGCTAACCTCATAGCTTCTTTGAGAGAGCTAGGCCTTTGAGCCGACACATCCGCCTTGATAAAATGTTCAAGCCCATGCACAAACTTTTTCATCTTCATGTCTTCACTCAAGCCTTCCACGTACATTGAAAGCTTCAAAAATCTCTTGATATAATCTCTCACCATCATCCCCTTTTGAGAAAGTTCATACCATTCTTCATGGTAACGGTCAAGCACTAAGGGTGAAATGAAGGCCAAGTTCATCTCCCGCTTCAATCCTTCCCAAGTTGATGGCGTGTTCCCTTGTTTGACCATATGCCTCCACCATTGATGAGCATAGTCTTCAAGATGTAGGGAAGCAAATTGTACCATATCACGCTCACTCTTTGGGTAAAGTTGGAAGTAGGTGTCAAGCTTGGTAGCCCACTCCTCCAACTCTTGCGGAGATGATCCATCACCTTTGAACTTTGATAGTGAGACTTTGTCTTTGACATCCTTAGAAGCTGTGTAGGATGGGTTGTCATGTTGGGTAGAGGGTTTGAACCTTTGCATCTTCATATACGATTCCATGAATTGCGCAAAGTCTTTGTAGTCCCTCTTGATGTCATTTGGTAACTCCATCCACTTCTCATGAGCATCCCTTTGTCTTTGGGCAAAGGACAATTGGTTCCAATCGAGTACCACCTCTTCATCAATCATGTGCATATTGGAATTAGATGGACCCGAGTGAAAAGAAGAATGAAACATGTCCTTGACAAGGGGCCTCCGTGCATCCGCCATGAATCCAAAAGTAGCATTCTTGGTGGCATGCTCATGCATTACTTTGGGAGAAACCTCTTGTGCCATAGGTAGCTTGCCTTCCCTACGGCCTTCAAAAGCTGTCCCATATTGCTTGCCTGCATGTGAAACACCATGACCACTATCAAATGAAGGTTGGCTCATTGGCCGAGCCACCCTCTCTTCCAAGACTTCCATCCTTGTGGCCATAGTATCAAGTCTATCATTGACCTCCACCCTTGTAGCCATCGTGTCCATCTTCGCATTCATTTGCATCAGCATTTGCATGATCGAATCGATGGGGATGGTATGTGACGCTTGTGGGGTGGGCTTGTGGGCACTTCCAACATTCACTTCTTCATGCACTTCCCTTGAAGTATGCCCACAAGTATCTTCCGGAGCATCTAAGATTCCTTGCTCCATAATTGCTTCTTCTCCCTCTACCTCGTCGGGAGTCAAGGTGTTATGCTTTGGTCGCCCTCTTGTCCTCGTTCCCATGGAAAGTATCGGTTTCAAAGATTTGGCTCTAACTTGAGGTAGGGATGTCCGATTGAAGTGGTCTAGAGCTTGTTGGAGAGCTAATGAGGTGTACTAGACCACTATACAAAGACCCTTAAGAGGTGAGAAGTGCTACTATTCTCTGTTTTAGGGTTTACAGGGTTATAGGCTGAAATAGTATTTTGAGCATAACTTGAGCTAGAAATATCCGAATGCAAAACTTCTTAGCTCAAATCGAAGCCCTCGATGAGTACTACGAGCCTATGTGATTAGATCTTGAAGACCTTAAAACCCCTATGACTGAATTAGGGTTTACTGTTTCTGCAAAAACCCTAATTTCTACCCCAAAGAGATATCGAAACGGAAAGGTTAAGGGCTCGTTGGGTAGCTCTAAGGAAGCACTAAGAGCTCGTATGATCACCTTTAATTCAATCCAAAAGGTTTGGGACTGAATTAGGGTTTTGTAAATCTGCAATTTTCTTGCCCAAGTGACCCTTTTGTGCCCCCAATGATCCTTGCTTGTTCCCGCACCTTTGTTAGCACCTTTTGCACTTCCTTTGCATCCCAAGGTCTGCAATTAATGTTTCACCAACCTCAATTGCCATGCATAGCCAAGATTTTGGAAAGATTTCGCCATAGTCTCCTTTGTAAATGGAGCCAAATCTCAACTGAAAATGCAATTTCTGAAATCAAAATACAATGCTCTTTGCATCCCACAATGCCATGAAAGCTCTTATGCAATCTTTGTCCATCAAGGCATTAGCAACATCCACACAATATGATGGAATAGGGGGCCCCATTGCCCAAATGCATCCATAAAGTCGATGTGAGGATTGTTGAGGACGCGCGTTGAAGCTTGCCGATCTCCCGGCCAAGCCCTTCTCACCCCTTCACCAAGTTTTCCTCCAAGGTGAAGGTTGAGGCCATTTCTTCACTCCGTGTACCTAATCCCTCTTTGTACCGCTTTTCCAAGGCAATCACGGCATAAAGAGTTCAAGACATTCTCCCCTTGGCCTCTCCAACCAATGCCAAGGTACCCTCACACATTGCTAGATTCTAGAAAACTTGAAGTGGTAGCAATGGTGAGTGTAGGTACAAAATGATGTGAATGTAATGGAAGAGATCACTTTACAAGTATATGGCATGACTCATGCCATTTACAATTTTCTCATGAATCAATACGCATGAACTCATGCTCATTCTCCTCACTCCAAGTGTTCACCATCCATCAAACAAATTCCAACATCAACAACATCCAACAACACATTGACACTTGTGAAATATGAGTTCAATCCCCCAAAATTGATCCAAGAGCTATGCTTTCTTATGCCAAAATGCAAGTCATAGCATTGAATGGCTATGTAGATGATTCAAGGCATCTATGTGGCATAAAGATAAGCATGAATGGCTCCCAAAAGCATTGAGTAAACTTGATACTCCATCAATGGCATGCCAATTGAATCAAAGTGAAGAGAATCTCCAAAAATATGATCCATTGTTTGGCCAAGGCTCATGTGGAAGCAATCCATTGCACAAATGCAAGCAATAATGCATAGACAAGCATCATTGGCATGTGAATGGTCAAGCCAAATGGTTAATTTCTGAAATTTAGGGTTTCTGAATGTAGAAAACCCTAATTCATTCCATTGCTCACAAATGCTTCAAATCTTGCAAAGGATGGATGTAGCAACTCACCAATGGTCCCGGAAAAGCTTCAATGCTTGAAAATGTTGAAGAAGCCTCTTGTTGAAGAAAAACGTAGGTCTCTTTTGCTCTCAAATTTGCAGCCACATAACATCTCCCATGTGCTTGAAATAGGCTTGAAAATATGCTCCAAACAATAGCTAAGAACCCTATTGCATAGCTTCCAACACATGAGGTAGTAGAGCTAGGTAACCTAGCTCTCCCTCTCCATCATTTCAACGCGTTTTGAGGCGGCAACATGCTGCAGCCCGCCGTGTGCATCTTAGCCTCCTCCATGAGATGATTAGAATGCCAAACATGCCTATGAAATGTGTAGAAGCTTAGCAATGCAAGATATGGTTCAATGGAAGGTAGGTTAAGCTCAACTTTCAGCCATGGAGAAATGAACAAAAGCTCCCAAATCTTGAGAAAAAAAATTAGCAAGAAGAGGCTCAAATGAAAGATCTCAGAAAGCTCTACAAAAACCCTAAGGTTTGGCATCAAAACGGGTAAAGGAAGAGCATCCCATGGCTATGGAAAGCTTGAGGAAGAAGAAGATGATTACTAATCATGATTAACAGAAAAGTTAATTGCAATTAGTCACTTGCCCTAAGTTTTGGCCCGACTGCCCCAAATTTTTGGTCCAGAGGCCCAAAATTTGGTCCAAAAATGGTAAAATTGGCCAAAATCACTCAAAATTCAAGCAATTTCCATGAAATGCTCACCATATCCATGAGATTAAGCAAGATTAGAGAAGATTTGTCAAGAATCACTCAAGGATTACAAAAAAATGAGAAAAAGATTAAAAGAAACTCAAATTTTCAAGCAAATTTTCCCAACAACCCATGCATGCCCATGATCATAATCAAGAGCTCTGATACCAATTGGAATGAAGGGAAGTAATGCATGAAAAAGATGAGTAATCACCATGTAAACATGATGCCTAAGTGTGTTTAGTCTCTCACACCAAGAGAATGGAAATAGCCTTCCACAAGCCAAGAAGCCATGAGCTCCAAGAAACATAAGTTTCAATTTCTAAAAATGAACATCAAAAGTTACATCCATGGGCCAAGCCCCCTCTTTTATACCTGGACTTGCCCCCATTATTAACCCTATTTAATAAAGTTCCTACTTTATTACAATCACATGGGATTGGACTCACTCACAATTCATTCATTAGGTAAAACTGGTCGGATTCACTCACAATTGCTTCTTTTGATAGGAAATCATCCAGCATGTAGAAAAATTCAGATACATTGAGGTAGAATGCATTGAAGTCTACAAAAATTCTAAACTATGGAAGATAAATAGAAACCTTAAATTAGCATATTATAGAGTTTGAGAGAAGAAATGTATCTAGATGAAGAACATGATTGATGTGTGACTGCAATATAAAATATTAGCTCCATGGTAGAGTGTCGAGGAGGCAAGCCACTGTCACTACAAAAGTTGAGTTGAATTATAGACATTTACTATACAGATAAATGTAATTTAGAAAGAGTGGCAACATTCTCAAATTTGGATTAAAACCAAAAAGGATACAAAAATGATTAGATGTGTTATTGCAAAACAAGAACACAAGAAATATACTTGAGAAGACTTTTACACATGAATAAAGAAAAACTAGACAGAACTTAGCTTGTGATTCAGTGGGTTACATTGCTGCAACAATAGGAAAAATTTAAGAGATTACTAGTAGCAAGGGTCTATTAGTAAGTGAAAATATAGGGAAAATTTATTATCTCCGAGTAGATAGTTGTCAAGTGGACTTATTCTCTGAGTGACATAGCTCGATATGGCACAAAAAGAACACAAAACTTTGCAATATGCTTGCAAAATAAGTGAACAAAATTTACTTATCTCCGAGTAGGTAGTGGTTAAGTGGACCTATTCTCTGAGTGACATAACTTGATATGGCAAAAAAAGAACACAAAACTTTGCATGCTTACAAATTTAGCGAACAAATTGTGAGATAAACTCATTTGAAAAGATCATGAGGCATAGACTACACAAAACTAATACAAGTATAAAGTATGTGACATCAATATGGATTACAATGGTTATAATTGCAAAAGAATAAGGTGAGGATACACAACAAGCTGGTGGATTGATATTTGCAAAACTCCACCAATGGTGACATCTTCCCAAAGTATTAATTATGCGATAGCTTGTTTAAGGGTTGTTTGAGATAACCATAAGTGCTAACATTAAAATCAAATAAGAGAAAAACTATAGCATGATATAAGTACATAACTCACGTGACTTTGATGTACCATGTGCACACAAGAAGTTAAACAAATGGAAACCATATATTTCCTTGATTGTCTTAAGATTTCAAAGTGCAACAAAGGATTAGGTGTTTTGGAGGCAAAAATAAAAGTTATACATTAAGCATATGAATCCAATGAAGATCTCTTCTACAAAGCAAAATATGAAAAGTTAAAAGACAAAAGAAAACTTATCTCCATTGCAAAGCGTTAAGATGAGAATGAGGAGTTTGGGGTATATTTAGCACTTTTTGAGGCTAACAAGCTGTGTATGTGTCACTAACAAAAGCAAGAGCACATAAATTTCCTCCAAAGGACTAGAGTTGGACAGTGATACATAAGAGATCATTTAGGAGTACCAGTATGGCTTGAGCTTGCAACAATGAATTAATGAAAAAACTAGAACAAGGTGGAATTTAAACACTTACCTCACTCATTGGTGTATGTCATATGGGTACAAAATCGAGAAAGATGTAGCATTGAGTAGATATTGTAAATGATAAAGCCCGAGGTGGTCCTGAATGTCAAAGACAAGTCCCGAAAGATAAAAAACTGAGATTTTTAGTCTGAAAATGGTCAAGTTTGAATTTTTATTACTGACAAGGAATTCGCAAAATAGCCAGAAGGTTGAACTTGATGCTAGGAGGTGAAAAATTTGAAGCCGAAACGCTCAAAATAGATGTCGGGAATTTCTCTTTCTCCTTCTCTATTCCTCTTTCTTCTCTCTCTTCTTTTCCTTCCTCTTCTTCTCTTTCTCCCTCTTCTTCCTTCTTCCTTCTCTTCTTCTTTTTCTTCTTCTTCCACCTCTCTCTCTTCTTCTCTTTCTCCCTCTTCTTCCTTCTTCCTTCTCTTCTTCTTTTTCTTCTTCTTCCACCTCTCTCTCTTCTTTCTCTTATTCCTCCTCCTCCTCTTCTTCTCTTTCTCCGTCTTCTTCCTTCTTCTTTTTCTTCTTCCTTCTCTTCTTCTTTTTCTCCTTCTTCCTCCTCTCTCACATCTTCCTCTTCTTCCTTCTCTTCTTCTTCTTCTTCTTCTTCTTCTTCTTCTTCTTCTTCTTCTTCTTCTTCTTCTTCTTCTTCTTCTTCTTCTTCTTCTTCTTCTTCTTCTTCTCTTGTGGCTCACCTCATGTTGCCATGCATAGCTTTGCTTTATTTTACTTTTATCATAAGTGCCCCCCACCAAATCCCTTTCCTTTGATGGGGGTATGTCATTCATGCCCTCTTTTGAATACGTCTACCATGTAGATTGCTATGTACGTTCTTCCTCTTGTGCAGCCTCTCCCTAGATGTTCATCTACATGGAGATTGATTTGGAGTTCTTCCCAATGGTAATTCTACGAACTCCTTCAGGCCAATTCATTCTAGACACTGCTTATGCTTTTTTGTTTTTTGTGGTAGGGTTGAGTAGAGGTGCTCGAACTCCATCATCTTTGTACCTGGGGCACTATACAAAGAAAGCGAGTAGGGGATGTAGGAAGCGAGGTTACATAGAGTAGAAGTAGCTGGAAAGCACAAAGTCATTAATGAGGGGAATGGGTTCACCTAGACTAGAATGGGTTTTTAAATACTATTGATTGTTGGGCCATGCATGCTGACACTCAACACTAAGATTTCCTCCATTGCCCATAATCTTTTATTTCTTTGAGATTGGCTGCATAAATGGCACAAAAAGTCATAGAAATAATGAGTGGATAGGGATGGGCATTAAGTACAGTCATTTCCTTCCCCACCCTCCGAGAAATTATGTGTGGCCCTCTCTTCCCCTATTATTAGTGTTGCCAGTTTGACATTTGGCTCTCTTTTTTTCTAGCACACATTAATCATCAACACACCCGTCTCTTTCTTCTTCTGGAAATTTGACAATTTGGGCAACATTTTGATTACGGTTTCCAGTCCTCCATTAGCTAGGCTTGTTGAGGGTTATCTCACCCAATGTCTATAGCTCAAAAGTTCTAGTCCCTAACTTCGTCTGGCTCGTCTTTAGTTTTAGAAGATGTGGCCCCATTCTTGTGTTAAATAATAGGACTACATCTCCTTCTTTAAAGATTTTGAACTTTTTGTTCTTGTTTATTTGTAGCTTCCTCCTCTTTTGCACTATCTCAATGGTCCAAGTGCTAAATAGTATTTCTTTATCCAGTTCTAGCACCAACTGATGAATTTTGGGTTTTCTAAGTCTTTTGGACTCAACCTCTTTGTGATAACTATCATGAGACTAGCACTAGGAATTTCATGGGTACTACTACATCTAAATCATACACCATGTTGAAAGATGTGAGGGGAATTATGCTCTTATAGGCTATTTGAAAGGCTCACAATTTAGAGTGCAGTTTCCTATCATAGTCAGACAGGTTCTCATTTATAATCATGATTAGAATTCCTTTTGAGATCTTGTTGTTGGTTGACTTGGTTGGTCCATTTTCCTCTAGATAGTATACTAGGACTTTTTTCCTTTACCTCCGCTAATATGATGCTACTAATATATATGTGTTTCTTGTTTTTTTGGGCTGTAGGTTTGAACACTCCTACAGAGTCCAAGCTCCATTTCTAGAATGGTTCTAGAGGTTGTACGGGTTACCTATTTATTGCATTGGGCTACCCTATTCTCTGGCACATGTCACATTATTTTGCAAATTTATGAGTGTTCTTAAGGGTGGTGGGCCACCATAGTCTGTCTTGGAATACCTTCTACATTTCTTGCTTATGGGAAGAACTTACTTTGGGCATGAAGAACTTAGGATAATCACTGCCATGATTTTCCACTTGTTTTCCATGTTACCCACTTTCTTATACCCATCAGTTTTTATAGATTGATTCCATTGAACTTGTGATACCTTTGGCATGACTCTTGTCTCTATTATCTTTCATCTACTTTCCTTTTATTAACTCCTCTGAGTTAGAATTTGTTTTCTCATCTTAATGTTGAAGAATATTATTATTGAAGATTATCTAGTTTCCTTTTTGAATTATGCATTTCCTCTTCCAGACACTGGATGAAAATAGTAGTTGGATTTATGATAGCAACTATGAAAGGTTCCTCCTCTACTTTATGCTTACCCTTGTAGGGTAAAAAATAAGATGCGGCCCCATGAATATATAAGTGTAGGTGGGTTGGCAATTATTACTCCTATATAAATCTAAAATTATAGAAAATGAGGCGAATGTTTTCAAAAAAAGCCCTAAAATATCCAAAATTGGGCAAATATTTTCTAAAACCCTTTAAAGTAGCCGAAATTTGGGTGGGTGATTTTGTTGCAAAAAAACCTCAAAAATAGCCAATTGGCAAAGATTAGCCCCTATTTTGTTCCTTGTACCCTTGTCATTGTGATGATGCTCATTTTTGGTGGTTCTGGTTCATCAAGTTCCTTTGGGGCTATTTCTTTCTTTTTATTATTGGAATAAGATATCACTTGTAGTTTTCTTTTTCAAATGAATTTATGTTTTCTTTCAATGGTCACTTTCTCTTTAGCGGGCTTGACTTGTATGTTTTGTTGTTGCTAAATCCTTACTAGTTCTTTAATATTTTTTGGCTTCTACGCTCTTTTAGGTATCCAAATGTTTGTGTCACCTTGGTAGTATCCTTCCTCTATTAGCATAACCCTTGGTACCGAACAACTTTGGCTTGGTTTAGCTAGTTTGTTTTTCCTTTGTAGCCATAGGGTGGCATTTTTCTTTCTAATCGTGAACTACATAGTTCTCCTCCTCATTCTTTGGTAGCTAAACCTCTTTGTTCCCTTCATAGTAAAATTGTGCCTTCAAAAACCGAAGCCCATTGCTTTTTCCTAGTGAGATAGGGTAAATTGAAATCCCCCATGCATTAATTTTTTCTCATAGGGCTTGGGAGAAATGCATAAAATCTTGCCCCCCATCTTCCTTCTACATTTTCAAAATCCTTTAGGTACTATATTTGTAGCTACACTATAAGTATGCATATTTCTACCACCTACTATTTGCCATATATATTTTTTCTCTCATCTTTATTTATATATATATACTTGCACAAGTAAATAAATCCTAAGTCTATTTCCTCATATCTATTTATACCTAAGATATGTTTTTTCTAAAAGTCTCCTTTTGCACCCAACCTACTATGCCCTATCCTAGATATGCTATGATACTACTATATATATTATTTACACCACCTTATTGTATTTATTAGAGTTCCCACCTAATAGATACAAAAGCTATGCTACACCATATATATATATATATATATATGCGCTATATAATATCAATTTTTTATCTTCTCCCTCGTTATCAATCTCCACTCTCCCACCCTCTTTTTCCCCAACACCACCTTGTAGGGCCCACATGGGCGCACCCATGCCCATGTGTTTATGTAAGATTCCTCCCCCAACCCCCTTTTTGATGTCTAGTATCTTCCCCCGTAATCAATCCCTCTTCAGAAATATAAAGACCTTGTTTCTAACTGTTTTAACCTAGAGAGAGAAAATATTCTAGAGAGAGAATATTCAGATTATGAATATTTTTGGATAGAAAAATAACTCATCTTATTAAAATAAGTTCCCCTGAAACAGAAATTCAAAAAGAAATTTCCAATGTGCAATTGGAATTAATTGGAAATAGGTATAAAGAACCTTAGTCTAAGGGCCTAGATTTTCAGAAATCTTTAGACTATGGTCCAATTAAGGTTTCTATGGGCCAATAGCATCAATCCATGTGTAGGGAGGAGATAAATCCAAATTGTAAAAGAAGATACCCAAAAATGAGTAAATGCTCACATAAGATGAAGAGTTGAAAATGTACAAGGTTTATTAGTAAATAAACTCATATGTAAGGAAGAGGAGTTCTTTAAAGGAGGTGCATATTTCACATAAGATGAAGAGTTGAAAATGTACAAGGTTTATTAGTAAATAAACACATATGTAAGGAAGGGGAGTTCTTTAAAGGAGGTGCATATTTCACATAAGATGAAGAGTTGAAAATGTACAAGGCTTATTAGTAAAAAAACTATGACACATATGTAAGGAAGAGGAGTTCTTTAAAGGAGGTGCATATTTCACATAAGATGAAGAGTTGAAAATGTACAAGGTTTATTAGTAAAAAACTATGAGCAATACAATTTTGACACATACGTAAGGAAGGGGAATTCTTTAAAGGAGGTGCATATTTCACATGCTTGAATGAGTTTTAAACTCATAAAAATTGAGATATTTCATCTCTCCTCTCTCCTCATTCAAGTCTAGTTCCAGAAAGTTAGCTTAACTGACCTAAAAATGGTCAAAAAGTGACCAAACTGACTTAGAAAATTCTAGAATCAGTTTGTTTGGTTAGGAGCTCAAATTTTCCTATAAATAGAAGCCTCCCCTTGTTGAAAAAAAGATAGTCTCTTATGCTTTGTTACTCTACTCCACCTAAGCCAAAATATATAGTCTCTTATGCTTTGTTACTCTACTCCACCTAAGCCAAAATATATAGTCTCTTATGCTTTGTTACTCTACTCCCCTAAGCCAAATTAGATAGAGTCTTATGCTTTGTTACTCTACTCCACCTAAGCTAAAATATATAGTGTCTTATGCCTTGTTACTCTACTCTACCTAAGCCAAGAACTGTGAATTCTTTAATAATTCACTAGTTTTTGATACCTCTCTCTTTCTTCAATCTCCATTGGTGGCTCCATCAACATACTAAACCAATTGATTGGTTGGGGGCCTCTACCGTGAATAAAGAATCAAGCAAATCATAAGGTAAGTATATTGAATTTCGATCTTTTCTATGATTTCTCAATGATTCTCTCTTCTCAACCCCTCTCAAGCTTGAGAAGTTTAATTGGTATGGTTTTTTTTAAATGCTAATGAAGTTAATTGGTGAATAGTAGTGAAGAGTTACATAATTTAATAAATGCTATAGAAGTTAATTTCCACTTATATTTAAATTCTAATGGTTTTTATAATTTCTCTCTCTCACTCAAGAAATGGTCATACTCATGACCCATTCTCAATCCAAATGAAGCTTTTCATAAAGCTTTTCCTTAATCCAAGATTAAGCTATTCTTGAGGCCAAATTAATGGCTTTTTGCTATGCTTTTAGTTTATGCACATTGATGATTCAATCCATTATGGATTGATGCCCCAATTAGAGACCATTCTAATTGTTTTCTTAATGATCCAATTAGAGACCATTATGGATTGATGATCCAATTAGAGACCATTCTAATTGTTTTCTTAATGATCCAATTAGAGACCATTATGGATTGATGATCCAATTAGAGACCATTCTAATTATTTCTTTAATAATGAGCTTTATCCCTTAGAAAAAAAATTGAGATTTATCAGTCATAGTAGCGGAGCTATGGCAAAATTTTTATAGAAATTACGCATAAAATAAATTCATTCAAAGCATAAAAAGAGGACTTTCTACCATATTCTAGGAACTATCATCCTAGATTAATTAAAAGAATTTTATCATGCATGGAGATGTGGATGTTGCATGTAGATGTAGATGTTTAGATGTAGATGTGGATGTGGAGGTGGGTGGATGCATGTAGATGTAGATGTATAGGTGTAGGTGAGAATGGAGATGTGGATGTATACATGTAGATGTAGATGTATAGATGTAGATGTGGATGTGGAGGTGGGTGGATGCATGAAGATGTAGATGTATAGATGTAGATGAGAATGGAGATGTGGATGTATATATGTAGATGTAGATGTATAGATGTAGATGTGAATAGAGATGTGGATGTATACATGTAGATGTAGATGTATAGATGTAGATGGGAATGGAGATGTGGATGTATGCATGTAGATGTAGATGTATAGATGTAGATGTGAATGGAGATGTGGATGTATGCATGTAGATGTAGATGTATAGATGTGGATGTGAATGTGGAGTGGATGTATGCATGTAGATGTAGATGTATGGAGGTGAATGTGAATGTGGATGTGGATGTATGCATAGGGATGTAGTTGTATGCATGTAGATGTGAATGTACGCATATAGTTGTGGATGTATGGGTGTGAATATAAGATTGAGATGTGAGGGAATCTGAAGTGATGAGATGGAAATGATGTGATGGGATGAGTATACATATAAATGGAATATGGAAAAAGTAATGTAGATTGAGGAGGGATAATGTGGAAAAAATGAAAGTTAAAATAGAAATTGTATTGTAAACTGTTTGTAAATGCTGTTTGTAAATGCTGTTTGTAAATGATTGTTTTATGTCAAGAATGCTGGGGGGAGCATTTTGACCGTCTTGTGATTAAGGTCGTGATGAGAAAGTTGCAACTGCTGACGGGGAGTCAATGAAGGACGTCTCGCGTAGCAAGGTCGGCCGAGGTCTTGACCAGCCTCGGTGCGATTAAAATGGTGAGCTTCCGGTACGGTGGATGAGGGGCCAAGGAAGCGGCCTATGCGTGAAGCGCTAGGTTACCTGCGAAGGATCCTAGAGGGTGCTGACCATACGGTGCTCGGGCTCTGGGTCGCCTAGGATACCCACGCGTGCGTCGAGGAAGATATTGGAACAGAGTTGGAGTTGTTTTCTGAATCGGGCATGGATCTGGTTGATTGACCTTGCTGGTCTTCAATGGATGAGTCCATGGCCCCTTATATGGATCTGTTGGTTGATCTTGCTGATCTTCAACGAGAGTCCATCTTGATAAGTGATTATATTGCCAAGTATTAAAGGCTAGGAACTATTGAAACGGCCCCTGAGCGTTCTAGTTGCCAATGATGCCATATATACTCTGATGAAGGAATGATGGAAAATTATTAAAGGCTAGGAACTATCGAAACGGCCCCTGAGCGTTCTAGTTGCCAATGATGCCATATATACTCTGATGAAGGAATGATGGAAAATTAAGAATCAATGGGATAAATTGGAAGATTGTGATCAGTGATACTATGGTTTTATTAAAGGATTGTTTTAAACTGGTTGAATCTGATTGAAAAAGGCAATTTCATATTGGGTGTGTGAGTGGTGTGACTAGTTTTATTTTGCATGAACCTCCGGCTAGGGGGCCTTGGAACTCTTTTCCCTGGTACCCGGGACAAAACCTAACCAAATTTTTAATTGGATCCCATCACTACAGTGGTTGGGCGGTTGGCTAACCCATGGGATTGGATGGGGTTAGGCTGGACTGATGGATCCGTAAATCGAGACTCAAACTTTTGTTTTTACGATAGAAAAAAAAAAAAAAATCCCGGACAGAAACTGTTCTATGGATAGGAATCAACGGCTGTGTCTCTTGAACGAGGAAAAAAGCGTTGATCCCAATGATCCAAGTGCAAGTTTCTTCCTTGAACTGACTAAGTATCTTATAGATGTAATCGGATCATCTCGATCAGAAATGATCTTGACTACGTTAGAGTAAAAAGTTATCCTGGTGGAATCGCCCGTGCTTTCCGGTAAAGGAAGTTTTTCCGGGTTCGGTTTTGGAACAACCGACGGATTAGTCTCTTATCCGGATATCCGTGGGCGAGGCCCCGAGTGTGGGACCCCTGTCCCGCGCGAGAAGCGCTACTTCCGCTGCCAATACCCCGAATCCGTTGCTCGGTGGGAACAGGGATCTTACAGTTGGTATCAGAGCATTTGGTTAATAAAGATCAACTGAGAAGACAAATATATCAAAAATTTATCAAGAAACACAAGAAGGTTATAATTGTGTGAGATAATTCATACAATTTGATATTCAAACTGAAATTCATAAATTGGTAATTGGTCCTTCAGATGGAAGTACCGCAATTATATAGAATCCCTGACTTGCTTGAGGCCTAGACATGATAGTATTTACCTTATAATTCCAAGGGCCGTGACTACCCGTATATACCGAGAGTATACTGCAGCTCTTTACTGATAGTATATACGAGTAAATCTAAGACTTGAAATTATAAGCGTTAATGCTATATAGATGATGATTTCGAATGTGATTGATATGATTTTTAATTCTGTTTGAGAATGAATGAATTGATTTGGATTCTGATTGAAAATGCTGATTGAAAAATGTTGATTTTTAAAAATTAGTTGAAATATAATGAAACCACAATGAGGGGGAATGGGACGAGTCCCTGTGATGATATTCATAACTAGAATGATGATAATGAATTCAGCAAATCACTATGAGATTAGTGGGTTGTGCTGTCAGATTGCTGCTATTAATACTTGACCGGTAGATCAAGTTAAGGGATGTCAAATTGAGAACTCGCTTGACTGAAATTTCCGTGGAGGAATGTTCCGAAGGAAACTTTTCGGTCTAATGGACCATTATCATGTTAAAGATATGAATGACATGATCTGAATGAATTGTTATTTAATGATGAGTTCTATATAAGGGATATTTATCCCAGTGTTCTGATGGGTTGACCAGAATATAAGGAACCCTAGAATAAAATTGGATCTTAAGAAAAAGAGATGTCCTCTACCTTGCGAGATGAGGACATCTCGCACTTTTTAAGTGGGGTAGGATGTAAGATTCCTCCCCAGCCTTCGAGGTATATAGGAGTAAGAATCTCCCTTTCGGATCTTATAATTATTCCCTCTCTAAAATAAAAGAAAGTTTCTGTTTAAAAAAGGAATACCCTTTTCCTAAAATACTTCTCAGGAGTCACGCCTAATTTAAGGATTTAGAACAATGAGTTTAGAAGTGAGAATCGGTGTTTTGGATACCAAGGTTTTGGTTTTCATTCGAGTATGGCCCAAAAGAAGTTCTTTATCTCTTGGGGAGTATAAGAAGTTATCCCCCAGATATTGTGATCCTTATATCTGAATTCAATGAAAGTAGGTGACTTAGCCTACAAGTTTCTTTTATCTCCTCATCTCAAAATTCTTAATGCCTTCTATAGAGAAATGTGTCAAACACAAATCATGGAAAGACGGTAAAACTTCAGTGGCAAGTTACCGTTGGCTTCTAGGTTACGCTAGCTCCTTCCTTTATATAAGTCGTAACTTTTACTTGTCGCTCACAGTAATCTTACTCCCATCAATCTCCTTTCTTTCTTAATCTCCTTCATGGCTTGGCAACAGGAATTAGTTTTATCCCTGATGATTTCTCACCTTCAAGACGCAAGAGAGTCTGTGAAGAAAGACTTTATAGAACAGTATGAGCGCTCACTTTTTCCTCACCTAGGAACTTCTGTAGCGCAGACCAAATGGCGGACCTATCAAAACATAACTAGGGTAACACCCTGGGGTCAGCAGCACTTTCGTAACAATGTCCGCTTGGCCATGGTTATTGAAGCTTTGGGTTTGGGTCCCCGATACTACTGTGTCATGAGATCAAGGCATCTTGGGTTTTCTGAGCGGGTCTTTTTACTGGCATGTTTTCTTCCTCATGAGAAGATATGCCTTTACCCCGTTTTTGGCTTGCCTCTCAGAGGTCCTTTTGTTAGATCACCTCATACCACTGAGATAGGTGCGGCAATAACCAGCAGAATCATTCCCATAGATGAATTACCCTATACTTATGCAGCTTGTGAGGACTGCTTTTGTGACCATATGATGGATGGGCTTATGGAAGTGTAAAGAGTTCTTCTATCTTTACTGTATAAGTCCCGTGAATGAATAAAGTTTAAATCTTGTTCTTATTTTGAATCTTGCTCTCTTTAAGACTTTTCTTGGTGGTTAATCGTGATTAAAAATTTTCTCTAAGTCTCATATTCGTGCATCTTGCGAAATTATTCCAAGCTGCGAGATGAGGACATCTCGCGTTTTTTAAGTGGGGTAGAATGTAAGATTCCTCCCCCAACCCCCTTTTTGATGTCTAGTATCTTCCCCCGTAATCAATCCCTCTTCAGAAATATAAAGACCTTGTTTCTAACTGTTTTAACCTAGAGAGAGAAAATATTCTAGAGAGAGAATATTCAGATTATGAATATTTTTGGATAGAAAAATAACTCATCTTATTAAAATAAGTTCCCCTGAAACAGAAATTCAAAAAGAAATTTCCAATGTGCAATTGGAATTAATTGGAAATAGGTATAAAGAACCTTAGTCTAAGGGCCTAGATTTTCAGAAATCTTTAGACTATGGTCCAATTAAGGTTTCTATGGGCCAATAGCATCAATCCATGTGTAGGGAGGAGATAAATCCAAATTGTAAAAGAAGATACCCAAAAATGAGTAAATGCTCACATAAGATGAAGAGTTGAAAATGTACAAGGTTTATTAGTAAATAAACTCATATGTAAGGAAGAGGAGTTCTTTAAAGGAGGTGCATATTTCACATAAGATGAAGAGTTGAAAATGTACAAGGTTTATTAGTAAATAAACACATATGTAAGGAAGGGGAGTTCTTTAAAGGAGGTGCATATTTCACATAAGATGAAGAGTTGAAAATGTACAAGGCTTATTAGTAAAAAAACTATGACACATATGTAAGGAAGAGGAGTTCTTTAAAGGAGGTGCATATTTCACATAAGATGAAGAGTTGAAAATGTACAAGGTTTATTAGTAAAAAACTATGAGCAATACAATTTTGACACATACGTAAGGAAGGGGAATTCTTTAAAGGAGGTGCATATTTCACATGCTTGAATGAGTTTTAAACTCATAAAAATTGAGATATTTCATCTCTCCTCTCTCCTCATTCAAGTCTAGTTCCAGAAAGTTAGCTTAACTGACCTAAAAATGGTCAAAAAGTGACCAAACTGACTTAGAAAATTCTAGAATCAGTTTGTTTGGTTAGGAGCTCAAATTTTCCTATAAATAGAAGCCTCCCCTTGTTGAAAAAAAGATAGTCTCTTATGCTTTGTTACTCTACTCCACCTAAGCCAAAATATATAGTCTCTTATGCTTTGTTACTCTACTCCACCTAAGCCAAAATATATAGTCTCTTATGCTTTGTTACTCTACTCCACCTAAGCCAAATTAGATAGAGTCTTATGCTTTGTTACTCTACTCCACCTAAGCTAAAATATATAGTGTCTTATGCCTTGTTACTCTACTCTACCTAAGCCAAGAACTGTGAATTCTTTAATAATTCACTAGTTTTTGATACCTCTCTCTTTCTTCAATCTCCATTGGTGGCTCCATCAACATACTAAACCAATTGATTGGTTGGGGGCCTCTACCGTGAATAAAGAATCAAGCAAATCATAAGGTAAGTATATTGAATTTCGATCTTTTCTATGATTTCTCAATGATTCTCTCTTCTCAACCCCTCTCAAGCTTGAGAAGTTTAATTGGTATGGTTTTTTTTAAATGCTAATGAAGTTAATTGGTGAATAGTAGTGAAGAGTTACATAATTTAATAAATGCTATAGAAGTTAATTTCCACTTATATTTAAATTCTAATGGTTTTTATAATTTCTCTCTCTCACTCAAGAAATGGTCATACTCATGACCCATTCTCAATCCAAATGAAGCTTTTCATAAAGCTTTTCCTTAATCCAAGATTAAGCTATTCTTGAGGCCAAATTAATGGCTTTTTGCTATGCTTTTAGTTTATGCACATTGATGATTCAATCCATTATGGATTGATGACCCAATTAGAGACCATTCTAATTGTTTTCTTAATGATCCAATTAGAGACCATTATGGATTGATGATCCAATTAGAGACCATTCTAATTGTTTTCTTAATGATCCAATTAGAGAGCATTATGGATTGATGATCCAATTAGAGACCATTCTAATTATTTCTTTAATAATGAGCTTTATCCCTTAGAAAAAAAATTGAGATTTATCAGTCATAGTAGCGGAGCTATGGCAAAATTTTTATAGAAATTACGCATAAAATAAATTCATTCAAAGCATAAAAAGAGGACTTTCTACCATATTCTAGGAACTATCATCCTAGATTAATTAAAAGAATTTTATCATGCATGGAGATGTGGATGTTGCATGTAGATGTAGATGTTTAGATGTAGATGTGGATGTGGAGGTGGGTGGATGCATGTAGATGTAGATGTATAGGTGTAGGTGAGAATGGAGATGTGGATGTATACATGTAGATGTAGATGTATAGATGTAGATGTGGATGTGGAGGTGGGTGGATGCATGAAGATGTAGATGTATAGATGTAGATGAGAATGGAGATGTGGATGTATATATGTAGATGTAGATGTATAGATGTAGATGTGAATAGAGATGTGGATGTATACATGTAGATGTAGATGTATAGATGTAGATGGGAATGGAGATGTGGATGTATGCATGTAGATGTAGATGTATAGATGTAGATGTGAATGGAGATGTGGATGTATGCATGTAGATGTAGATGTATAGATGTGGATGTGAATGTGGAGTGGATGTATGCATGTAGATGTAGATGTATGGAGGTGAATGTGAATGTGGATGTGGATGTATGCATAGGGATGTAGTTGTATGCATGTAGATGTGAATGTACGCATATAGTTGTGGATGTATGGGTGTGAATATAAGATTGAGATGTGAGGGAATCTGAAGTGATGAGATGGAAATGATGTGATGGGATGAGTATACATATAAATGGAATATGGAAAAAGTAATGTAGATTGAGGAGGGATAATGTGGAAAAAATGAAAGTTAAAATAGAAATTGTATTGTAAACTGTTTGTAAATGCTGTTTGTAAATGCTGTTTGTAAATGATTGTTTTATGTCAAGAATGCTGGGGGGAGCATTTTGACCGTCTTGTGATTAAGGTCGTGATGAGAAAGTTGCAACTGCTGACGGGGAGTCAATGAAGGACGTCTCGCGTAGCAAGGTCGGCCGAGGTCTTGACCAGCCTCGGTGCGATTAAAATGGTGAGCTTCCGGTACGGTGGATGAGGGGCCAAGGAAGCGGCCTATGCGTGAAGCGCTAGGTTACCTGCGAAGGATCCTAGAGGGTGCTGACCATACGGTGCTCGGGCTCTGGGTCGCCTAGGATACCCACGCGTGCGTCGAGGAAGATATTGGAACAGAGTTGGAGTTGTTTTCTGAATCGGGCATGGATCTGGTTGATTGACCTTGCTGGTCTTCAATGGATGAGTCCATGGCCCCTTATATGGATCTGTTGGTTGATCTTGCTGATCTTCAACGAGAGTCCATCTTGATAAGTGATTATATTGCCAAGTATTAAAGGCTAGGAACTATTGAAACGGCCCCTGAGCGTTCTAGTTGCCAATGATGCCATATATACTCTGATGAAGGAATGATGGAAAATTATTAAAGGCTAGGAACTATCGAAACGGCCCCTGAGCGTTCTAGTTGCCAATGATGCCATATATACTCTGATGAAGGAATGATGGAAAATTAAGAATCAATGGGATAAATTGGAAGATTGTGATCAGTGATACTATGGTTTTATTAAAGGATTGTTTTAAACTGGTTGAATCTGATTGAAAAAGGCAATTTCATATTGGGTGTGTGAGTGGTGTGACTAGTTTTATTTTGCATGAACCTCCGGCTAGGGGGCCTTGGAACTCTTTTCCCTGGTACCCGGGACAAAACCTAACCAAATTTTTAATTGGATCCCATCACTACAGTGGTTGGGCGGTTGGCTAACCCATGGGATTGGATGGGGTTAGGCTGGACTGATGGATCCGTAAATCGAGACTCAAACTTTTGTTTTTACGATAGAAAAAAAAAAAAAATCCCGGACAGAAACTGTTCTATGGATAGGAATCAACGGCTGTGCCTCTTGAACGAGGAAAAAAGCGTTGATCCCAATGATCCAAGTGCAAGTTTCTTCCTTGAACTGACTAAGTATCTTATAGATGTAATCGGATCATCTCGATCAGAAATGATCTTGACTACGTTAGAGTAAAAAGTTATCCTGGTGGAATCGCCCGTGCTTTCCGGTAAAGGAAGTTTTTCCGGGTTCGGTTTTGGAACAACCGACGGATTAGTCTCTTATCCGGATATCCGTGGGCGAGGCCCCGAGTGTGGGACCCCTGTCCCGCGCGAGAAGCGCTACTTCCGCTGCCAATACCCCGAATCCGTTGCTCGGTGGGAACAGGGATCTTACAGTTTACATGGCTCCCACTTGTCCCACACGCATGCTGGAAGCTTCCTCCTCACACCCTCATGCATAGCCTTTCCACCCGGGCCCACGTGGGCCACCCTGAGACATCCCGCACACACATGCTCGCCCAAACCCTCATCAAGCTTCTCTCCCACATGAACAACCCCACACATGCCACCCTCCATGTAATCGTTAATTCATTTCCTTTTTTTGGAGAATTTATCATCAACCTACAAAAGTCAAAACCATCTTTGGATTGTATATATATATATATATATTCCTAAAAGTAGCCTCACTAGTCTTAGGCCCACACTAGGCTTACCTTTTGAAAAATATGTAAGCCAATAAAGGCATGTGAGGATGCACACTTTGCTACAAGGATACAAGGCTCCAAAAGAGATATTCAAAGGTGGTCTCCACTTCATCAACAATTTCCAACCTTCCATTTATGGAATAAGGCATGCAAAGTCTGCCTTCCCTTTTTTGTAATAAAGAAACAAAATATCAAAGCTTGGTACTATCTCAAGATTTTCTTTTGTAGAGAAACCCACCATCTCTAATAGAAACATCCATGAGGATTCACTAAGCCTCTACACACCATCTACATATCGTTGGAGAGGCTCATTTTGGAGAGATATTTTAGCTCATGTAACCCCAACTAACCTCAGATATCCAAAGTATCTCCATCTATCAAAATATCCTCATCTATCCAAGTATCCCGCCACATGGCAGGCGAAGAGGACACCAAACCTTGTAATATCGCATGATATGAAATATCTTTGTACTCTTAGAGGCCTATAAAAAGGGTCATAGTCTTGGCACCAAAATAAGAGAGAATATAGATCCATCCATAGGAGCCATTACCCTTCATCTCTATCCATCATCCTTAGGCTATCACTCTAGCCATTACCCTTCATCTCTATCCATCATCCTTAGGCTATCACTCTAGTCATCCTCTCCATCCTCAAGCCTTGTTATCCTTATGCTTGTATCCCTACTTTTCATTTGTATTGTGGGCTTTTCCTATCATCAAGTGCATATCCTCTCTCTCTCCCCCTCTCCCCCCCCCCTCTCTCTCTCTCTCTCTCTCTCTCTCTCTCTCTCATTTCAATAGAATATTTGTATTCCATGCTTAAAGTTTCTCTTGGGTAGAGTCTTAATGTGTCCCATGCATGTGAAGTAAGGAGGAGCAAGGAAAGGTTTGGGCTTGCCCCTACTCTCTTCTCCACTAGGCTTGGCATGTCACTAAGAGGGTTGAGGAGGAGCTCCTCTAAGAGGGTTGAGGAGGAGCTCCTCTAAGAGTGCGGTCCAGGGCCTTGAGTGTTTTGGTGTGAGGTTCGAGAGAGTTTTCCTTTGGAGCCTTTTCCATCACCTTGCCTCCCTCCTCCTTGTGTTTTGTGAGCTGGGGGATCTAGGAGAGTGTTAGAGGCCACCCCTCTAGAATCCTCTTTCATAAAAGTGGTGCCCCCACTGAGGAGTTCTCATAGTACCTTTAGTTTACAAGTCTACCACAAATGCAGTTTAGTCATGAATCCCAATTTGCCAAACTAGGCCCAATCAACCCTACCAACCTCATTCCCTTCTTTCTATTCATATCATTATTAGCAAAGATATTCTTCCAACAAAGAATAGCCTTACTTTTTGGCCCACAATGCTGCTTTTGGCAGGAATTAATGCTTCTCCAAATCCTTTTATTTTGCCAATTCTAGATTATAACATTACATTTGATGTTTGCATATTTATTCTCTTATAAGTCAATCCCTTGAATATATTCTTGATCACATCCCTCCTCTTCATCCTTCTTCTAAGAAATTCTTCTAAGAAATCTACTACCATGGCAAGCTCTTTCCCCACATTTCATGGGCAACTAGGCGAGGATGCATCGGAATTCCTTGATAACTTGGAGATGGTGCACCTCATCTTGGGGCGAGACCAAGACGAAGTAAAACTAAGGGCCTTTCCCTTAGTTTTAAAGGAGGAGGCAAGACTATGGTATGGAGCACTTCCCCTGCCATCAAACGAGATTGGAATGCTCTCTGTCAAGCCTTCATCAACCATTATGGGAGAGGAGACACACCGGAGGGAATATGGCAACAGCTATTGCAACAACATAGGCAAGTCTATCTTCAAGATTTCTCTTCATATGAAGCCAAGTTCTAAAATTTATGGGCTAGATGGGTTGCTGCCTTAGGGGAGAATGAAGTTTCTCCTAATTTCCTCAAGAGGGATAGGTTCACAGTGGGTCTTTTCCCTCCACTTAGGGAAAAGTAGAGTCAAATTTCCCTCCAACTTTTAAGATTGCATTAGAGATAGCAAGGGGTAAAGATCGCAAATTGAGGTATCAAAACCAAAAGTTTAAGATAGAAAGAGAAATAGGGGAGATGGGGGAGAGCCAGTTTCAAGATCCACCTCTACCTAAAGCACCATCTACACAAGTGGGAGGCACTACACAACAAGATCTTCTCCAAAAGCTGACTGAGCAGCTAGACCAACTCACCATAAACCTAATCCAAGCACCTAGGACACAGCCGCCTAGGGAAGTTCGAGCACAAAGAAGGCAAGCACAAGAATATATTTGTTACAATTGCAATGAGAGAGGGCATGGAATGTGTAATTGCCCATATCCAAGAAGGATCCCAGGTGATATTTATCCACCACAAAGGCCCGTGCAACCTCGACAACAGCCAGGTCCTCCTCGAACTCCCCAAGTACCCCAACTTCTTCAACGACAACCACCCTTTCAACAACTAGAGCTGACATTCCACCTCTACCAAAACAAGGAGAAGAGAGGACAGTGAATATGTTAGAACTTGGAGACTTGCTTGAAGGAGAAGAAATGATAGAAGAGATGGATGCCATGCTAATCAAAAGGGCATAAGTTCAAAAAGAGGCCAAAGATGAAGAATCAGACACTAAGAGGAGGGAAAGCAAGGACCCTGAAGAAACAAGCAAGAATGTTCGGAGACCAAGAAGGAAGATCAATATGGAGGACTTCGTACTAGGAAAAGTTTCCGAGCCCTATAATCTTATCTTTGATGTGAGCACTCAACATCCCAACATCACATGACCACAACTCTTACAAATAGCACCTAATCTGAGAAGGCAATGGTCAAAGATAGTTAGCACTAGAAGAAAACAGACAAAATCAGTCAAGTTAATTAAAGCTAATGTGATGAAGATGTTGTTCCTCTAGTGGGTGCTTGGATTAAGGGATATAAGATTCCTAAGGTGTATGTGGATGGGGGTGCCCAAATGTGTGTCATGACAGAGAAAACCATGCATAGATTAGGGTTAGAAGTCAATGCTCCATCTCCCTATAAAGGTAAACTAGCCAATAATGTATGCATCAAGTGCGTAGGAGTCATCGAGGGTGTAAAGCTAATTGTTTGTGGTGTTGAGGTAGAGGTAGACATGTATGTGATCCCATCAAAAGGGGAGGGCTATCCCATTATTTTAGATAGACCTTGGCTCATAGCTGTTGGGGGGGTAGACAAAAAATGGGGGACAGGTCTACTAGTTCTCAAGCTAGAGGGAGAGAATGGTTCCAATAGGAAAAATATCACCTATGACATGAAAAAAATAAGGAAAGTGGACCTAAGGTATGAAACTAGCTTGGATGAAGAAAGCCCATATGATTACTCAAAAACAAAGTCAAGACCAGGTACCAGTGAGGAGGATTCCTCTATGGAGGTGATGGGACTCATCTTTCAAGGGAAGGAGGCCACCACAACAAAGGGAGACCAAGAAAAGGATGGTGATTCTCTACAGGTTGAGGACAAGCAAATAAAGAAGATGATAGCAAAGGATTTGACACTAGAGGAGGAAACGGCTTACATCACCATGCTAACGAAGTACACCAACCTCTTCATCACCAACTACACCCAGGTAAAAGAAGTGGAAATCATAAAACATCATATAGAACTAAAGCCTGATGCTAAGTCTGTGGCTCAAAAATTAAGAAGGTTAAGAGTGGTCCAAAGGGAGGCTTTACTAATGGAGGTAAAGAGGCTCTTGAAAAAGCAGGTTTTATTTACCCAATGGAAAACTCAGATTGGGTCTCCCCTGTAGTTGTTACCCCTAAGAAGAATGGGAAATGGAGGATCTGTGTAGATTACAAGCCCTTAAATGCTGCCACAAAGAGGGACCACTTCCCCCTCCCATTCCAAGATGAAATCTTGAATGAAGTAGCAGGCCATGAAGAAAGGTACACAGTATGTGATGGTTACTTTGGCTACTTCCAAATTAGGATAGCAGAGGAGGATCAATGCAAAACCACCTTCACCACTCCATGGGGATGCTTTGCTTACAAAGTAATGCTTTTTGGCCTCACAAATACACCTCCCACCTTCTAGAGATTCATGAATTATGTTTTTCAGCCCTTCTTCATAATGAAGCATAATATGCCACTCTATAGTTTGGGTTGGAATGGTGCTTGGAGCATGGTATTAAGAGGTTGATTGTTAAAAGAGATGCCATGTTAGTGGTGAAGTAGCTACAAGGAGTTTGGTCTTGCAAAAATACTAATCTATTTACATGGGTCAAGCAAATTAAAAGTTCGATGCAAAAATTTGAAGCTATACAAGTGCATCATGTATCTAGGATGAAAAATAAGGAAGCAAATGCTTTAGCCAATGACCATTTTGTGGTGGTAGTGGGAGCAATCAAATTTCAGCAAACTAAAACTCCAGGGGACAAGAGGAGCTTCAGGACGACATAACCTATTTCCTCCAGATAGGTGAGTGTCCCAAGCACTTATCCAAGTTCAAAAACTTAGGATGGCAAAGAAAGCCATATCTTATAAATTCATAGTGGAGGACCTTTACCATAAAGGAAAAGATTTAGTCTTGAGAAGGGTGCTATCCTCAAAAGAGATAGTTCATATTTTAAAATCTTGCCATGATGAGGTATGTGGGGGTCACTTTGCCTAGGAGATCACTAGCAAAAAAATACTTCAAGCAGGATTTGTGTGGCCTAGTTTGCATAGGGATCTCCATCATTGGTGCAAATATTGAGTTGATGCCATTGGGCCTCTTCATTGTGGCACTAGACTACATGATGAGATGGGCAAAGGCAACAAGCACCAGAAGAATCACGGCCAAAGATGTGGGTAAGTTCATATTTAATCACATATGTAGTAGATTTGGTACCCCACTTGAAATACTATCAGATCGAGGCCCTGGATTATGAGGAGAACTCTTACTTAGAAGGTTAAACATCAACCATAGGTACTCTAGCCCATACTATCCACAATGTAATGTCTTGGTGGAGAAGGTCAATAGAATGATATGTAAGATCATCACAAAGTAGGTGGCTAGCCGGCCAAAAGATTGGGGACAAGTACTTAACTGTGGCTTTATGGGCCTACATGACATCTTTTAAAGCCTCCACCCCCAATTCACCCCCTTTCACCTGGTCTATGGACAAGAAGCCCTTCTACCTATCAAGGTAGAACTAGCCAGCTTGAGATTGATGGTGGATAACAGGATAGAGCCCAGTGAAAAATTGAACCAAAGGCTTCTAGACCTCCAAAGGCTAGAGTTGGATAGAGAGCAAGCCATGGATTACTACATAGCACAAGCCAACAGGAAGAGGGACAAACTTAACCAGAAACTCTAGGACAAGGGGTGAAGGAGGGCATGTTGGTCCTTAGGTATGATAGTAGATTGGACAATAGAAATGATGCAAAGTTTCAACAGAGATGGGAGGGCCCCTTTATCATCATCAAGAATAGATTTCATAATGGCAGCTACCAGCTACAAGATCTCTCAGGAAAGATGCACAAAACTAGGGTCAATGGGGCTGGTGGCTAAAACCCAATTTTCAGAGCATAGAGCAAATGGTAGAGGAGGAGGAGCCATCTACTCACTTCATCAATCTTTAGGAAAAACAGGAAGTCCATAACAAAGATAAAGGAGATGTTGCCTCCTCTCTCACCGCACTTTTCAGCTAACCATTGGGCTAGAGGTATAAATGCCTCTAGCTATGGGGGGAGGGCTAAGTATGAGACAGGGTAAATTTAAATCCCCCATGCATTAATTTTTTCTCATAGGGCTTGGGAAAAATGCACAAAATCTTTCCCCCCATCTCCCTTATACCTTTTCAAAATCCCTTAGGTACCATATCTATAACTACACTATAAGTATGCATATTTCTACCACCTACTATTTGCCATATTTTTTCTCTCATCTTTATATATATATACTTGCACAAGTAAATAAATCCTAAGTCTGTTTCCTCATATATATTTATACCTAAGATATATTTTTCCTGTAAGTTTCCTTTTGCACCCAACCTAATATGCCCTATCCTAGTTATGCTATGATACTACTATATATATTATTTACACCACACCTTATTGTATTTATTAGAGTTCCCACCTAATAGATAATAAAGCTATGCTACACCATATATATATACATATATATGCTATATAATATCAATTTTTTCTCTTCTCTCTCGTTATTAATCTCCACTCTCCCACCCTCTTTTTCCCTGAGACCACCCACATGGACCCACCCATGCCATGTGTTTACATGGCTACCACTTGTCCCACATGCATGCTTGAAGCTCCCTCCTCACACCCTCATGCATAGCCTCTCCACGTGGGCCCACGTGGGCCACCCCGAGCCATCCCGCACACACATGCTCACCCAAACCCTCATCAAGCTTCTCTCCCACATGAACAACCCCACACATGCCACCCTCCATGTAATCGTTACTTCCTTTCCTTGGAGAATTTATCATCAACCTACAAAAGTCAAAACCATCTTTGGATTGTGTGTGTATATATATATATATATATATATATATATATATATATATATATATATTCCTAAAAGTAGCCTCACTAGTCTTAGGCCCACACTAGCCTACCTTCTGAAAAATATGTAAGCCAATAAAGGCACGTGAGGATGTACACTTTGCTACAAGGATACAAGGCTCCAAAAGAGATATTCAAAGGTGGTCTCCACTTCATCAACAATTTCCAACTTTCCATTTATGGAATAAGGCATGCAAAGTCTGCCTTCCCTTTTTTGTAATAAAGAAACAAAATATCAAAGCTTGGTACTATCTCAAGATTTTCTTTTGTGGAGAAACCCACCATCTCTAGAAACATCCATGAGGATTCACTAAGCCTCTACACACCGTCTACATATCGTTGGAGAGGCTCATTTTGGAGAGATATTTTAGCTCACCCCAACTCACCTCGGATATCCAAAGTATCTCCATCTATCAAAATATCCTCATCTATCCAAGTATCCCACCACATGGCAGGCTAAGAGGACACCAAACCTTGTAATATCGCATGATATGAAATATCTTTGTACTCTTAGAGGCCTATAAAAAGGGTCATAGTCTTGGCACCAACATAAGAGAGAATATAGATCCATCCATAGGAGCCATTACACTTCATCTCTATCCATCGTCCTTAGGCTATCACTCTAGTCATCCTCTCCATCCTCAAGCCTTGTTATCCTTATGCTTGTATCCCTACTTTTCATATCAATAAGATTGTATTGTGGGATTTTCCTATCATCAAGTGCATATCCTCTCTCTCTCTCTCCCCCCCCCCTCTCTCTCTCTCTCTCATTTCAATAGAATATTTGTATTCCATGCTTAAAGTTTCTCTTGGGTAGAGTCTTAATGTGTCCCGTGCATGTGAAGTAAGGAGGAGCAAGGAAAGGTGTGGGCTTGCCCCTACTCTCTTCTCCACTAGGATTGGCATGTCACTAAGAGGGTTGAGGAGGAGCTCCCCTAAGAGTGCGGTCTAAAATACCTACTCTTCTATGACACTTACAAGCATGACATATGCCTTTCCTGCCACAAGGTTATTGCTGACAAGAATTTACACATTTAAACATCCTTCAACGTTAGCTATGCTACCATGGAAATTTTTACCCTTTGCATTAGGTTTTGTACTAACTCTGGTTTACCCATAGATTCCCATGTTTCATATGACATCAGGTTATAACTAGCCCATGTGTTGAGAAGAGCTATGCTTGTGTTGGTGTTTCTGGCCATACACACTTAAGTACTAGCCCTTGTAAGCACATAAAAACAACAAAAAAAGTGATGACATGATGTACATTGCTATTATAGGGTTTTCATAAACGAATTCCTTGCTACCTCGGATCGTACACATGGCATGCCATTGTCACCCAATCTAAAATGTGATGTGTGTGGTCAAATTTTATCCAATCTCTCCTTAGATCACCATTGCCAGAACACCTCATTCTATTTACAAGATCAACACCTGATGCAGGCCCCTTTGTTGACATCTTGAAGACAAAACATTAATCAGATTCACTCCCTTGACCTAGAAATCTGCTTCCATGAAAGAAATCTGCTTCCATGAAAGAAATCATAGGTACAATCCCTCTTCAACCGCAATAAATCATCATAGCCAAAAGACCCGATTGGAGGACCCTTACATGCTTGCAATATTGACCTACAAAACCTGCACTATACAATTGGTTAAATAAGCTAAAACCACCTCTTCAAGTAATTCTCAATGCATACTTACTTATTATTTTCGACTAGAGGTCCAAGCTCCTAAAACAGATCGCTGAACTGCTTTTCTCCAAGCTGCTCTGCATGGCCCCCTTCCCTTACCAATGATTTCAGAACCAATTCTTTGGCTACACACATTTGCACCCTTCTTGGACCGGCATTCCTATCAACACTAACCACTTTTCTCTTGTATTGTCTAATAGTTTCTTTAATGTTCCTTCCTGCACAGTGTGTGAATGATTGCCCACATGTATCATTAACCGAGTGAGGGTCTCATCACTAGGCATGACATAATACACATAACAACCACATGATCCCTTGCATGTAGCTGGATTCTTGTAGTAGTGGGCAAATGATCTCCCATTATGTATGGCTGGGAGGCCCACTATGCAAGTCCTCTTCATGCATCCTTTGAAACAACTATTATTGCTAATGCCAGTGTTTAAATACCAGGGACAAGTTGTATTTGGTCACTCCATTATGCCGATACAATGGCCAATCCTGCACACTCCTTGAAAGGAAACATTTGAAGTGGCTGGCTTTGTCCAAATATGACCATCTACTTGTGGTCCATCCCTGCCATTGTTGAACTAGATCCCTTTATGTTTGGAAACTCGAATATCACATCTCCATCATAAAACCTTGGATTCTCTTCAACTTGTACAACTCATTGAATTTGCTGCACAAGCTTTGTCAAAGTGTTGTCCTTGTTCATTGTAAGCAAGAAATCCATGGTGCTCTTACTATTGTGATGAGAAAGTGATCCTGCTCGAGGAACCTCTATCCGAAGGAAACTGCATCATCAACAAACTGAGGGACTTTTAGGATCCATAGACACCTAACTACACATGGGTGTATGATATTCTGAAGTGAATGTCATCTCATACAAGAGAGAAAGTAACCCCTCAAGGATATAGAGGTCATTACCCTCCATATCTTGATGTGGAATAAGGCTTGATGGCATCTACGGACTTGAACTCCTTGGGATAAGATTTTTTAATCAAAAAGTCCTTGCTAACAATACCTTTCCATTGCACAATGGAACACACATGTCAGCATCAGTAAGCTGGGGGAATAGTAGCTTGGCCTCCATGGTGAAGAGAGAGAGAGAGAGAGAGAGAGAGAGAGAGAGAGAGAGAGAGAGAGATAATCTAAGAAACTTAAATATTTAAATTTAAAAAAATTAGGGTTAGGTTTAGGTTTAGGTTTAGGGTTAGGGTTACGATTAGGGACTAAAATGTGCTTAAATATATAATTATTAAATTAGTTATTAGGTGGCACAAAAAATAATTGCATCGTTATGTATTTAAACTGAGGTAAAATAGTCTTATTTGATGATTTTAGTTTGTGTTTATGATTGAATAACATCATGGTTCCTAAAATAATCCATCCTTCCATAAAATGAGATGAAAAGACCTCATTTAGGGATGTTTATCTATCATTTATCTGTAATCAAAACCATAAGATCTCAAGTCAATTTGATTTGAGGTAGGAGATCGCAAGAATTTCCTACCAACTAATCTCATAAAGTCTTTGTTTTATGGCTCACCCTAACCCTCCTTGAAACACATCCAAAAAGAGATTACCTGGTGAAGTGCATGTCGTGAGGATCTTTCCAATGACCGAGCTTGTAACCCTTGAGGTCTCCAAGCTCTACAACTCCTTGAGAAGCAATTCCACCGCATCTCCCATCGTCGTGAGCGTTGTCACACCGCCACGTTGCACTACGGGTCCTCGTCCCTCCTCTCACCTCACTTCACTCACACACACTCACTAGCATGCATTAGCAAGAGGATTAGAAAGATCAAGACTCAATTGCACAATGGGAGAGTATGTTATATTATGAGAGAAATTCACTTATATACATGGCCATAAGTGTTCACACACACTCACTTAAATTGGCCGAGCACTTTAGACTCATCAGAGGCCTAATGCTATTACAATGACTAATCTCATAATATATCCATGAAGTACATCACTTAGGACTTCATCCTAACTTGCTACCACATGCTCTTGAAGCGGGAATTGCCATAAATACTCCATCACACCATTACGGGTGCCCGTCCAAGTTGTAGTTTTGGACACTATTGCTTCATTTCTTGAATGTATGACCCTTTGGTGTATCTATTAGGGCTCCATGATGTAAGATGATGGCAATAGCTCTCGTTAATCCTAGAATTGGATTAACATTCCCCCTTCGTGATGGCGATCACATCCTCATGTGATCACGTCGTTGAAGACCTTTGTGTGGGGAGAATGAACAAGCTTTGTTGATGGCTTTGAATGTTGAGTGGCGTTCAATGGTCTTTGTTCCTTCGGAAGAAATAAGAAAAGCTAGTTAATGAATGAAGAGGTTAGTGGTGAATTGGGAATTCCTAACAGGGTGGGGTTTTTTGCGAATGATTGTATTTTTATATTTGTTTGAGCCCCTTTTTTTGGGCTCAATTTGTTTTGGCAATCATCGGCGGCAAGGTTACATGTGATTTTTGTTAGTGGGGACACTAAGAGATGTTAATAATGAGAGACACTATTATAAGAACGAGATGGTGATTCTCAGTTTCTCATTTGATTCATTGAAGCGCCATTCATCATTTGAAGAATTTGGTCTTTGATGATGTCCCTTTGTGTGGCAGGATTCTTGTCAAATGTTGTTGAGTAGGACCTATTCCTGACTTTTTTTACCTATGTGCTTTTTATGTTTTTATATATATTTAAGTTGCCTTATGAAGCAGATTTACATGAAGTACAAGAATTGAGTCATATAGACTTTTATTGAACTGCTCTATGTTGAAGTAGCCACTTGTTGGTGAGGATTTAAAGAATTACGTCGACTTGCGAGAGGCTAATATAGAGATCTTCACTAGGGATTGAAAATCATTGAGTTGTGAAGATTGTGGTGTCATTTTGAGAGGTTTGTAATTTGAAGGAAAATTCTAGGTGATGGGTTGTACCATTGACCAGGCTTTTGCTCACCATGGCTCCCTCATCCAGAGATGTACCTGGAAGATGTCGATGGTGAGGCTTTGGTGCAAATGTTCTCCAGTGAATGAGTATGGATATGTACTCATGGAGCAGCTGTTACATTAATTTAGCCAAAATAATAGTAAGCAATAAGCTAACAGATATATATTGGCTATTGAAGATTATTGGAAAAGGTTAATGTGTGAGATGGCTTAATCCGTGTGAGGCTTAAATTTTGAAAGTGTAGGTTCTTAAGCTATGAGATGGAACTCCGTGAATTGTAATTCTGTGAGATACAATTTCATGAATTTGCAAGTTTTGACCTTGTTAAGTTGTACGTTTTGACCTCGATAGTTTTTTTTTTTGGGGTCATCTAGGTCATGACTTGCAAGCAACCACTTCTTATGCACTTGTTTCTCACATCCAAAGGGGTGACAAGAGCATTGTTATTTTGTCCTTGATGTGCTCATAAGTCTCCATTCAGATGTGGGTATTGATTCTGGAATTTGTTGCTCAGAGTTGTCGAGGCAGTAGGGGAGACTGCTGATTGTTTGGTTGAACATGCAAGCTCTTGTGTTGGTTCTGAATGTAGGAGAGTTGTTGAGTGATTTGCTGGTCTTGGTGGAGTTTTCTTTTGGGTTGATGTGGAAGGTTTGGGGCCCTCCTTGACTTTGGTTGGTGTTGAGGCTGCAAGTTTGAGACTCATGGGGCGTTGTTGATGATGATGAGGCTAGAGTCTCTTGTGGAGTGGTTGTTGATGAAACGAGGCTTGTAAGCATGTGGTTGTCTTCTTTGGTGAGGTTTGTCGATGAAGATACATAGGCTCCAGGGTCTTTCCTTTGAGTTCCTTGTTAGAGATAGATGGTTTGGCTATGGGAACTTCATTGCGAGGTTTTGGCATCGAACTTCATAGTAGGTGAGGATGGGGTTGAAGGAGTAGATGCTTTATCGGAGTCGATCGTTGATGCAGAATGGTAGGTCATTGTGTAGAGGGGCTTTTGTGGAAGAGGAATGTATCCTTTTGCATTCAGCATCATAGATATCCATTAAAGTTGGATCCTCTTCCTTGCAATATGGTATTGTCAACTTTTTGTCGTTGACCATCATGATGACACTATCGCTAGCAAAGCACAGTGGTGCTTGGGGGGCAGCAATAGTCCATTTATACCCTAAGATCAAATCTTCTTCCAACACATACTCAACCACAAAAAACTTGCAAGTGAGGGGGTTAGTTTCAATATATATTGTATGTTCAAAGTACCCCAAACATGGCATGTTTGCCATCCCAGACAAGAAACATCTTCCCAACCATGTGTTGCCATCCTTCCATCTGCTCTAGTATCGTGTCAAGCCTGGTGTAAATGTAATCCTTTCAGGATGTGCCGAGAGTGTTGGTTAATCTAACAAATCCCATAGCTCGAGGGTCATGAGATTGTGTTCTTGTGTTGGATAAAGCTGTGCTTGAGCTGCGGTGATTTTATTTGCAATTTCTAATCCAACCAAAATCCTAGGGATATTTTTAGCAAGATATGTTTGTAGTTTCAGCTCTTGCAAGGTTGCTAATAGCAATTGTACATTGCATGCAGGAGTATTCAAGGCGACTATTTGCATGGATTCATCTAGTGAATACAACGATTCACCTATCCAAGTTTCACCAAGGATGACATCATACTCAAGGGAATCTAGGGTAACATCATGGAATGTAAATTCCATATCGCTATATCGATTGTTTGAGTAGTGTATCTAAAGTAACCTAGAACTTCAATGTTTTGTCCATTGGCTCCTTTTGCAAGACTATTGCTTGTAGGGATGAGTTTAGATTGTCCCAATGACACCCAAGTGTCTATTGTCACATTGTTATGACTAGCTCGAGGGCTAATCAATACGCGTTGCGCTTAACATCATTGCCTGGGAAATCCAACCATACCATGATAGAATCTTCCAAAGGAACCATGGATGTTTTGGTTATTGACTTGGCTTCAGATCCAGTTTTTGTTTCATACTCCCATTCACTTTCATCCTCTGTTTGGGTTTGAGCTTTTTCAAGAGTACCCTACTGGCACACTTGGCCCTCTGACAATTCTTAATGAGGTCTATTGTTTGGAAACTTGTGAATCCTCTCAGTCCTTTTTTATGGAGTTCGTTATGTCCTTGTATAACTCAGGTTGAGCCCTAAAGGTGCAAGTGCTGCTGTGATGCTGGCTTTATCATGAGAGAAGGGCATTCCTCCAAATAAGGTTTTAAGAGACTGTTTTAATCTTGTAAAGGAATTATCGAATTTCTCACGTGCTTTCTCAAGCGTATAGTTCGTACAATCTGTTTCAAATGACTCTTCTGTAGAGAGTATGTCTTTCTCTTGAAATGGAAAGCGGTACTCGTCTAGGCTTTGTATCTTGGTTGCTATTTTAGGTTTGGCATTATGAGGCTCAATCACAACTGGTGACCCTATAAGACATTCAATCAAGCTAAGCATGCTCTCTTGAGCTTGCATTTTGCATTCCGCATATGTCATGTGATCATTATTATCCATTCAGGGTGGTTGGGTGGGTTCTAGTTTCTTGATTGGTCTATGTGGTGCACTGAGAGCGACGAGTAAGAACTTGTTTCATCCTCACTTAGTAATGTACTAGAACTTGTTTCATTCTCTAACTTTCTTTGGTTTGTCAGTTTTTCATTATGTTTACCCATGCGACGAGATCGAATTTTCTTTTGGGTTTTTGTATCCTGTGTCGCATATATGTGTGTTGAGGTTTGTGTGGTGGTTTTTGAGGTGGATGCTTCTGCATCATATATAGCTTTTTGCTCTTTTGTGTTTATGTCTCCTTTTGGGTTTATGTCCTCTACAGGCTCCTTTTCGCTGTTTTTTAATTCGACCTTGGATTCGACTGTTTGTTGTCCTTTCTGTAAGGTTTTGCTCCTTCTTTTGGGGTCTATTTTAAAGCATGTTCTTCTACCCATGTTGAGGTATTGTCTTTTGTGTTCCTTTTGACTATTTCTCATGCCTTGGCTTGTAAATGTGTAAGCACATTCAATGGCACTATGGCCAGTTGCCCGTTTTGTACACTTAAGATGTTAAGAGTTGTATTTTGTGAGACAAGTTGCATTGAAGCAACTCATCTTGGGCAATCTTGGAACATGTGATCAATGCCACATCGTTCACACATTGGTCGCAAAAGTGTCAGTGATTATGGGCATGGAAGTATTCCAAACTGTGCAGTCTGCTACCTTGTGAGGTCCACGGCAATAGATACACCGAAGTGTTCAATTAGCTGCTTCTTGAGTAGTTTCTACCCTTTGGACTGTTTCTATTTGGTACATGGGAGATGGAGGTTTTGAGTCCATTGTGGATGAAGCGGGATATTTTTTAGTATCATAGTTAAATGTTTTACAATATATGTAGTATAGAAGAACAGGTGTCTTGTATGCACAATGAGGATTGGGATGGTCGTAGTGATTGCATTCAACACAAGGCATTTTGTTCCTCACTTTTAAAGGCATCAAGGATGTCTAGTTTTGAAGGTTTTCATCCTCTCTCAGAGATGTTGGCTATAAGGTTTTAAGCAAGGATGCATAAAATTATGGGAATGTCAATTTTGAGATCGATCTTTCTTTTGCCATTACTTCACTTGTGGTTTAGATGAGGAACACCTCGTAGTATGATCATCTTCTAGCATGTTGTCATCTAAACGTATTGCTTCTTTGCAACATTGATCGAATGTTTTCGGATTGGATACAATGATCAAGTTATGTAAGCTGTTATTCTTTAAGCCCATCATAAAACATCTTTTCATCAATTTAGACCCCAATTAACACATTTTCTAAATTTTTAGCCTCTTGAACAAGATTAATCACCCTTAATGACAAAAAACAGTCCATTAAGAGAAATTAGTCAAATTCAAGGGTTTTCTGATGGTTTTAAGATATTTTTGAAAGATTAAGCTACTCCTAATGCTTGCTAACACTCCAATTCAAACAATTTCAACAACAAACACACAATTAAACTAAAATTAATGATCTTAGTTCTATGTTTAAACTAAAGAGAGCTAACATTCACTAAGAATTGGATTCTATTGCATTTTTTGATGCAATGGATGCAAAATAAGCCTAATACAAACTATGTGTAAGCCCTAAGAACATGAAAAACCACAAAAACAACAAATGAATCTAAAAATCAAGCAAAAAGCATTCTTTTCAAAAACAAAAAAGAGAGCTATTCTACACCAAATCTCACACAAATCACCATTAAATCCATATCTTTTTCATGGAAAACCATTAATTAAGATAATGGGCAATGGGCTATGCGTAGATTAGAGGCAAAACAATGGAAAAAGCCAAGGGATGGCTTCTTGGCAGCAGCACCAAAAACGTTATGGCTCACCCTAACCCTACATCCAAAAAGAGATTACTTGGTGAACCGCAATTGTCGTGAGGATCTTTCCAATGGCCGAGCTCGTAACCCTTGAGGTCTCCAAGCTCTACAACTCCTTGAGAAGCAATTCCATTGCGTCTTCTGCGAGCGTTGTCACACCGTCGCGTTGCACTATGGGTCCTCGTCTCTCCTCTCACCTCACTTCACTCACACACACTCACTAGCATGCATTAGGGAGAGAGATTAGCAAGATCAAGACTTAATTGCACAATGGGAGAGTATGTTGTATTATGAGAGAAATTCACTTATATACATGGCCATAAGTGTTCACACTCACTTAAACTATGGCACCGACCAGGCACTTTAGGCTCATAGAGGCCTAATGCTATTACAATGACTACTCTCATAATATTTCCATGAAGTACATCACCTAGGACTTCATCCTAGCTTGCTACCACACGCTCTTGAAGCGGGAATCACCATAAATACTCCGTTACACCATTACGGGCGTCCATCCAAGTTGTAGTTTTGGACACTATTGTTTCATATCTTGAATGTATGACCCTTTGGTGTATTTACTGTGACTCCTTGATGTAAGATAATGGCAGTAGCTCTTGTTAATCCTAGAATTGGATTAACAGTCTTATGATACGAGAAGGCAATTTTTCTTTTAATGAGGTTAATTGAAGTTTCCATAGCACTAATTTCAAATGCTTTTAATTCCCACTTGATGTGGAAATCATTGATCATGAGGTATACCAAATTTGGTGGCCAAGGCCATTAGTATGTATGCCATGTGTGTACGCTAGATTGCCACATGTGTTTGCCACATCGTCAGATTACCGACGGCGGTCGATAATCTTACGTGGCAGAAGCAAGATGAGCATGAGCGCATAGTATGTGAGAAAATATGCAGCTTGCTTCTACCACATTAGATTGCCGACCGTTGGCAATCTAATGTGGCATACACACTAATGGCATTGGCCACCACCACATTCTCCATCCTCGCCGTCGGTGCTCAACAGAGGTTGCTCCGATGGTGCCCATGATGATGTAATAATAGCATGGCCATGTCAGCAGGTGTAATAATAGTATGGCCACGTTAGCAGAGCTTTATTCACCTTGGGGATGTAGTGTTTTTATTTTAGCCATTGTTTCTTAAAAAGAGATTTACGGGGACTTTCTTGATTTTAAGTCTTTTTTTCACATAGTTTTTACTCAAAGTAACTTTCGCTTTTTTTCCACTTTCTTGCTTATATGTCTTCCTAACTCAAAGTAACATTTGCTTCTTTTTCTTTTCCAGAGGAGTAACGTTCACTTCTAACATCATCATGCTTGATGAAAGATAACAAAAACAAAAATGATTGAGTCCATGATAATATTCGAGCACTGCGGGTAAGTCATCGAATCTCTGCAGAACTTTGTTTTAAGAACTGCAAGAAGACATGCATGCACATTGAGGTCACTAGTTGTGACATTTGAGTGTACTACAGTACCGCTACAGAAAATATAGCAGTTTGTGTGCAGGACAAACCAGAGTGCTGTTTCTGGTAAATTTGTGTGTCTGGCAAGATGTCAAATGATGGCATAAACCAGATTGTTGCTGTGAGAAGCTTGATAAGAACAACTTCCATGCTTGGAGGTTCAAGTTGATGAATTTCCTGATGGGAAAGTGTTATTGGGACTACATAGAAGGTGAGCATGAAGAGGCACTGGAGATATCGGAGATCAATCCGACTGCTGCAGATGTGAAAGAGTTCAAGGATTGGAACCAAGGAGCCAGAAAAGTTATGTATTGGCTCTCTATCAGTATACAGGACACCATGATTGGGCACTTACAGGATGCCAAGTCCCCCAAGGAGGCGTGGGACACCTTGGTAAAACTCTATGAAACGAATACCAAGGCACGAAAGATACAGTTGAAGAATGAACTTCACACTATGGAGAAAAAGAGTATGTCTGTGAATGACTATGCATTGAAGATAAAGGGTATTGTGGAATCCCTTGCATCTATTGGCGTTTCAGTAGATGATGATGATAAGGTGAAAGTCTGTCTACGTGGTCTCAGGCCACAATACAAGGCGTTCAAGACATCCATTCAGACTCGAGAAAACATTCCCAATTTCACAGATTTGGTGTCTATGTTGATTATAGAAGAGAAGAGCTTGAGTGAAGATCAACAGTCTTCACAAAACAAAAACAGTTCAGAGCAACAGGCCTTCTACATAAGTTCAGGAAGAGGACAAGGTAGAGGAGGCCGTGGACGCGGTCAAGGAGGTGGCCGAACAGGTAATCAGAATTATGGCCAGTAGTAGTAACAACAACAGTCCCAGAATTCACAACAACTACAACAACAACAACACGCAGGTGGAAGAGGCCAATTCAGAGGTAGGCGGAGTCAAAGAGGTCATGGAAATTGGCAAAGGTAGTATAATGATACACGTGGATGCTTTTATTGTGGTAATCCTGGACATGTGCAGGCAGATTGTTATAAGAAGCAAGCTGACATGCAAAATGGAAAATTGCAGCAAAACAACTATGCATCCTCGAGCAAAAACAATGAGGATAATGAAAGGTTGTTTGTTATGCAGCATGTCGTTAATGCCATGTCTGAAAATGTTGAAGCAGCACATAAAGATGATGTATGGTACGTTGATTCAGGTGCTTCGAACCACATGACAAGTCATGGGGAGTGGTTCAAGGAGATGAAGAGCCTTAAAAGACCACGTTTTGTGGAAACAGGGGATGACACTGCTCATCCAATTGCCCATGTTGGAGATGTGCCATTGTCTATGCAGGATGGCAAAGTGAAGTACCTTGCAGATATACTTCATGTTCCGAACATAACAAAGAGTCTGGTTTTAGTTGGCCAGATGATTGAGCAGGGTTTGCAGGTTCGGTTTAATCGTGATGGTTGTTATGTTGAAGACTTTAAAAGACAAGTGCAGGTTGGTTGCAAAAGGCAATAGAGTAAACAGAATGTTTACGTTGAATGTAAACATGCTTGAAGTGAGTGTTGCGATGTTTGCAAATGGTTCAAGAATTGTTGCAGACACAGACATTTGGCATAAAAGAATTGGACATGTGAATGTGCAGAGAATGAAGTCTATGCAAACTAAAGGAATTGTGACAGGGCTGCCAAAGTTTAAAGTTGAAGGTATGCAGAAGATATGCGAAGCATGCCAATTTGGAAAGCAAACAAAGCATGTATTTCCATGAAACAGAAATGTGAGCAGAAATGCACTAGATGTTATGCATTCAGATGTATGGGATTCTACGAAGACCATGTCTATGGGAGGCTCCAGGTATTATGTGACATTTATTGATGATGACTACACAAGAAAAGTGTGGGTATACTTCAGGAAGGAGAAGGGTGAGGTGTTCACTCACTTTCAGAATTTCAGAGCTATGGTTGAAAAGCAAACAGGGAAATATGTAAAGTGCCTAAGGTCAGATGGAGGGGGAGAGTACTTCTCCAATGAGTTCTCTGAATTTTTACAGAAAAATGGTATTCGGAGACAGTTTACATGCAGATACACTTCGTAGCAAGATGGAGTTGCTGAGCAAAAAAACAGGCACATTGCTGAGATTGCACGAGCATTGATGGAAGAGAAGAATATGCCGCATAGCTATTGGGCTGAGGCTATTTCTATAGAAATTTACATCATGAACAGGACTTCAACTGTAGCCATACATGATGTAACTCCAGAGGAGAGGTTTACTGGCAAAAAACCTGATTTGTCTCATCTAAAAGTTTTTGGATGCATTGCATATGTGCATGTGCCAGATGAGTTGAGAACTAAGCTCGATCCAAAAGCTGAAAAAATGTGTGTTTATTGGATATTCCCTTGAGCAAAAGGGATACAGGTATTCCACAACTCGTATAGCGAGGTGCTGATGGCAGGAGGATGGGGGCTGAGTTTTGAGTTGACCAGATCAGTCCGTCAGGGATGCCCTCTCGCCACTTTTCTTTTTCTCTTCTTTGCTGAGGCTTTGAGCATGTATTTGACAACAGAGGAGGTTGGTTTGAGCGGACTCTAGCTCCCAGTCCGGTGTGAGGACTTGCTCGATTCTGAGTTTGCTGAATGACACGGGATTGTTTTTGCATGGCCAGGAGGCCAATCTTCAGAGGGCAGAGCAGTCGCTACAGGTTTTTGGTGTAGCTTCGGGAGCATTGATCAATTGGCGCAAGACAGTGGCCTTTTGGATCAGTAACGCTCCCGCTTCGGCATGGAGCCCAGACCTGGGTTTCAGATGGATTCCTCCTGGCGCACAACAGTGTGATATTTGGGTTGCCAGATTGGACTTGATTTGTCACTTGAGCAGCAGATCGCCCTGCTTCTTCTGAGCATTTGGAAGAAGCTTTTGTATTGGAGTACAGCTCGGCTATCCTTGGCTGGGAGGGTGGTGGTGATGAATCAGGTGCTTTAAGCGACCATGTGGTACATCACGTCTTGCTGGATCTTCTTGAGCTCTTGCATCAGCCAGGTACAGAGGTTGATCAGGAACTTCCTTTCGTCTGGGCGGGATGGTCAGCCATTAGGGAAAAAGGGAGCTCATTTTGGGGCCTTTTACGGTTTGGAAAAATAAGCTCTCAACCAATGAACAGAGGGCCAACGTAACGTTGGAAATTCACAAAAATAAAAGAAAATAGATAAAAGAAACAATATTTTATGTAGGTACAAGCGTGCTACATTAATGTGGAGATTGGTTTTTTATTCTCACAAGATCTTTGGACATGAAGATAGAATCTAGTCTGACATTTTCTCTGACAAGGGCCTTCCCGCTTCCACCTCCCTTTGAACTTTGAATTGTTGTGCTGCCTTTCCTTCGAAAGGTCTACCATTCTACACCACTGCCTCATTGTGCAGCAACCTCTTCTTTTCCAAAACTGCTCCCTTGATCCTGTTTGGCTTAGAGTAAGATGTTTCTTGTCAACTATCTGTCTGCCCACTTTCTCTTTCTTGAAACTTCACTTTGTTATCTTGTTTACATTACTTTGCTGTGGTTACAGATTCACAAGGTATCCATGGTGAATAAAAACTATGGTCGTTCTTGTGGAAGATGCTCTGTGGATGATAATGCTATGAAGGCAGAATTATACCACACATCCTTACCCCGTCGACCTGCTTCTTCTATTTCTTCGGTAGAGAATTCAAGTACAGTCAAAACGGAAGGAACTTGGGAAAGGTTTACTGTTTCGAAAGGAGCATGGGTGCTCATGCAACCTAGTAAAAGAAAGAGACCCCAGACAAAAAATATTTTCTTGGCATCATGGAAGGGAAGAGTACGAGATTTTAAAATCACCAGAGGAAAGATATCGGTGAAAGAAGTTTTGATTCAGCATGTGTACATGCATAAAGAACTTGTCTTGCGAGACTATCCAAATGATCTTCCGCAACACAGGCCTAATTGTATATTTTTCTATTGTGGTTTTGTTCTTTATGAGGTGCATGGATTTTTAAGACAAAGTTTTCTTTTCTTTGCTTATTGATATTCTTGTGTTATTTTATTTCAGATTTATACCCTTCATCGTATGAGACATGGCAAAACATCGATTGTATTCTGGGATTTATAGATGTTTTGCATGGATCGATAGGAGAACAACAATACGAAGGTCGATGTGCAACAGAGCTAGCTCAATCCGGTATATTTTTTACTGATCATTTTTATCAGTTTTGCTGGACAATGCAAACACACATGGTGTGTTAAGAAAACAAGACCTTTCAGCATGGAATTCAGTGGATTGGCCTCTCCCACATTTTAGTGTTACAGAGGCATATAGAGCCAAGCTTTTCAAAGAAGTACAGAAAGCTCTGAGGCCCAATATTGCCACAAGGATAATAAAAATTTCTTTATGCATGCCTCTCACAGTTTTTGTAGACTTGTTTAATACCTTTCCAGTGAAGGTTTCAAAAACAATGTTCATAGTTAAAGCAACAAGTCTGGCATGCATGCCACAATTTTTGGATAAAGGTTGGGATAAGAAGACATGTAGTTCAGTGTTTTGTGAGGTTGTCCAACCTTCTATGCAACTGAAGTACATGGTTGCATCACAAAATTTCATTTTTTCTTTTTATTATAAGCGCAGTCGAATGCTAGGTACAAAACTAGTCCCAATGGATCAAGATGAAGATTCTTTTGGTGTAGAAAATAAACTTCTTGATATTGATGTTGTTGAGAATGGTGATGTGCTAGTCAATATCACATTAAGACAATGTTGCTCCCTAGCTCAATTGCGCAATGACATTCTATTTGAGACAGAAGGTTCTATTTCAAAGGACTTTTTATTTATCTACAACAATAAGAAGGTATACCATGTGACTTATCCTAGTCTCATTAAGCACTGCTATTAGTTTACTTTACCCTATTGTTTCATATTGCTTTTTTGCAGGTGCTCAAAAGAAGAGAGAGATCAATAAAATGCAGACATTGAAAATTTGAAAATTGAGATAACACAAACTCCATAAACAAAAGTATTATATTCAGAAATGTAAAATTCTGTACAGAAGTGTTTAATTACATATGCAGAACATATTCTTGACAACAATTTTCTATTTATCTACAGGCTGATCTAGAGGCTGCTCTACATGGTCCAAGCTCACCGTATCATCTTTATTTGGAGAATCTACTTTCTGTTGCTCCATCCTGTCGTGTACAGTCTCTTGGTGCTGCTCCATTGTCTCCTCTACTGCCCCTGGAGCATCTGTTTGCTGCTGCTCCATCATTTCCTTAATAACCTCAGCAGAGCAGGCAGGTCCTTGTTCTTGTGGCTTCTCCTCATCAGCACTAGGTCCTTGTTCTTGTGGCACCACATCTGCATCATCTGTGTCATCAAGGTGTATGACACCTTCTCGGACTTTAGAGCTCTCACCTAACTCGACAGTAGCTGGTACAATAGGTTTGGGGAAGGCATACTTCAAAAACTTCCAAATTATATCAGCTCTGAAACTATACACATAGCTCGAGTTGAAGCTATCTTCTCTCATCTGCAATGAGATATGATGATTTAGAACACTTTGTACCAATATCAAATTTTTTGAAGCTAAATGAAAATTATTTTTTCTTACAAGCTCTGGCTGTCCTATCTCAAAATAGCTTGAAAGTATATATTTGGTACTAATCAGCACTCTCCAGCCATAGCTACTTGAATCATCTTGTTGTGGTGTCTGGATAGTTGGAAAGATATGTTAGAAACTGTTAATGTCTGAACAAAATAAAATTATTCAATAAGTTCAAAGGCATAGCATGAAATAGACATCAGTAGAGGGAACAACTTTCTACCTCTAAATCTATTGGCTCTATTGAATCCAAAAGATTGACATTAGGAGGACACTGATCCAATGCATCTAGAAGTCTTCTAATACAACTGCAATACATATAATTCAGTTAGTGTGCATTAAATCCAAATAATGAAGTTTAAAGTTAAAAATAGCACACAAACCACTTACAATTTAACCTCTCTGTGTGTGTTTCTAAGAGAGTTGAATAAAAAGCATTGCTTCTGCTGGATGTCAATAGAAGCAAAGCTCCAGTGGTCACTGCATAAGGAAAAAAGCATTAAGAAATCAAAGGCTACAAGAGTACTCAATCTTGAAGAAAAATCCCAAAAGAAGCAGCCACACACATACTTGTTATGGTATGGAAGTAGCAAAATATCAACATGATCAAAATCACAGTGTCTGAACCAATTGGAAATATCCATGGGAGTTTCCTTTGGATCTCTTAACTTGAAGGAAATTGCAGGATCAATAATATAAACTGTATGCTGTACAGCATGGTTCAGCCAGCTTCTCATCATGCTACATTGGACAAAACAATAATTAAGGTAAGGTATAAGGGAGGAGGTACAATAAGGGCTATTTTGCAAACAAATGTAAAATAAAAGACACTTACTAGAGCATTGCAAGAATGATAGTATTTGAGCAATACTCTTTTTATGAGCCAATGCTGCCAAGCATGTTTTTGTCAAGTCAAAATTATTCTCTGAAAAATCATCTTCAATATGGACAACTATGTTAGGGCCCAGCTCCTGCAACCTTCTTTGTATCTGTAGCATCTGTACAGTCTCCACATCTATAGCAGATTTGGATTCTTCTATTTGCTGCTTCAGTGACTCCTCATAAGCAGCTTTCCCTCTGAGTGGGTCACTTCAACAACCTTCACCTTGTCTGCCTTCAATTTCCTTGTAGGTGGAATTAATAATATGTCTCTCATTTTAATGTCCTACCATTCCACAGGATGGACCAGCTTGTCATACCTCCACCTCACTCTGGACAATGTGTTGAAGTCCTTGGCCATCAGAGTTACCCTGTGAGCATGGGCTGCTACAAGCATTGCATCTTCAAAGTACTTCTCCAAGTAATCCTCTGCCATTTCCTATAAGGAAAGAATGGCAATCCTGTTCCACCTGAAACCAAGGTGCCAGCTATCACAAATTTCTCTCACTAGCCTCTGAAAAGGTGCCTTGGGGATTGCAAAGCCTATAGCTTTTTGCTGTTTCCTGATCTCCTTTAGCACACCTGCAGAATGCTTTAACCTCTTGGACTTTTGCTGCAGCATGCTCATTGGCTTCCCCTTCCTGCCATGTGCAACTCTTCCTTTTGGAGGCACACTAGATTCCTTGACATCAGCCCCAGCTGCTGCTGCTGCAAGCCCTGGCCCCTTGCCAGACCTCCTTGCAGTTGCCTTGGTTCTTGCCATCACTCTGAAAAGGTCCATACAAAGCAATAGAAAAAGATTAGAAACATGGAGAACATGGAATGATAAAAGAAGGTGATGACAAATTGGATAAAGCAAAACTGAACAATTTGCAACAAAACGCGATTATGATGATTTGAAATTTTTAACAGCTCATAATCGCGTTTTTCTGCAAATACTTGAAACAACATGCTATTGCATCCCTACAATGAATTCTCTATCTTTTCAACTATAAACAATATGTATTGAGTTTATGCAAGAACTATGCAGCCTTGAATAGCCTAGAAAGTTACAAAATCACAATGAAATGGGTGGATGAAGAAGCATTTTAAAATTTGCAACAAAATGCGATTTGGGCTGTTTGAGATTTCTAAAGCCCTCTCCTCGCGTTTTGCTGCAAATTCTAGAGACAGCATACTTCAGCATGCCTTTAGTCATTTCAGTGTGTATGCAGCTTGGTGCAACATGGATTGAGCCTATGGACATCAAGAAGTGATCAAGCTCTCATTCAACAGGCCCAAATAAAAAGTCTTCCTGCTTCTACATGCAGTGGAGAAAATCTAAAAAATGCATATAATATTTATCATAATATGTAACCTACATCACATCAATCAGTTCCTTACCCTAATATACTATTAAACCAGAAGAAAAGGAAAAAGATTTTCTTACTAACCTGGAAGCTATCTGCAAGTGTGCTGTGCTGATGATGAGTATCTTGCGCTGGGTATGAACCTTTGCTGCTGGTCTGGATGCTGATGGTGTAGAGTAGGGAGGTAGAGATGCAAGAGAACTAAGTTAGGAGAGTAGATTATTACAAAATACAAATAAAGGAGTTATTAAATACCACACGTGTGAAATATAGTCGTTTTTTAACACGTGTGGGTCCCACCAGATCTTTTGGAATTTAAAATTTGTGGGTCACTTTTTGCCTTGGAAATTGTGCCAATCATGATTTCATAATTAGATCCATTAACACTTTTCCCTCCCTGTCTTCCATCCATGCCAGCACCCTCCCATCATCCTTTTCTTTCCCACTTTGATCACTTTCTACCCAACACACTCCATCCACTCTGCAACCTGTCTGAAGACTACTACCATTACCAGATCTCCAGGTTACCAGTGCTACAGCTCAAGTTTGGAAGAGAGCAACAGTATGGAAGAGGAAAAGAAAGGTCAGAGATCTATACCCTTTCCAATGTTTTCTGATATATATTTCTTCCATCTGTAGAATTCTTGAATCTCAGCGCCTAGAAATCTAGCAGATCACCCTAGGATTTGATTAGAGATGGATATGAATAGGATTTAGAATTTTGCAACAAAATGCGATTATAGTGGTTTACATTTTCCAAATGCTCCAAATCGCGTTTTCCTGCAAATTCTGATATTTGTTTTAGTTTTTATTTTTTCCTCCTTCTTTTAATCTCTTTTGCCCTGGAGAATTCCTCCTGGTATCATTTACTGTCCTGAACATTGTGAGATATCCCTAGCATTTGATTGGAAATGGATGTCAATAGAAATTTAGAATTTGCAACAAAATGCGAGGAGAGCACTTGACATTTTTCAAATGGATCTGCATCGCATTTTGTTGCAAATTCTTGTGTCCCTTTTGGTTTTTACTGTTTCCTCATTGTTTTGCTTTCTATGTCCATGGGGATGTCTTTCTTGATGATGAGAAAGGTTTTTGCTTTGGAACAGTTGATCCTCAGGCCCCTCCTTTCAAGAGGAAGCTGGACTTTTCTACTGCTATACTCAGACCACAGCAATCACCAGGTGATTCATGTGTGCTTATGAAGAGAGTTGTTTGGTGATATCCTATACATTATCTGATTGCATATGTGAGCATATAGAATTCATGTTATATAAATTTTGGTTCAGGCAAAAGCAAGAGACTAGAGCAGAAAGGTGAGTCTTCCCTTTCAAAACAAAGGGAACCAGAAGAGGACAAATCTCCAGATTTGCTCCTATTTGACTTTCTTCACAAGTGCAAGGCTCAGAGGAACTTCCACATATACCACAGTATTTTCAACAGGGAGTTCACTATGAGCTCTCTTTTGGACCATCACAGGGATTTCCTTTCAGACCATTGGGATACCTTCAAACAACTGACAGAGGCAGGAAGGATTGTGGAAGGTGAAAAGGTTTTTGTGCATTTAAATCATATTGTCTCCATTGACAAGCTGAGGTTCCATGTGAATAGAAGGTTTGACAGCCTGCCTGAGGAATATAAATTCAGCTGTAACTTGCACACCAGAAAGTGTAGAGTGCTTGAGGAAAACATGGCATTCCTTATGTACATTGTCTTTCAACAACAATCTCTAGAAGAGCAAGGGCAGGAGACTAAAGAAGAAGATATATCTGTAGCGGAGGTAAAAGAGGATATTCCTATGGCAACAGATATGGCAGAGCAGGAAGAAGATATCAACCTCGAGGATGAGGGGCTGCAAGTGGCTGCTCTTGACCTTGTTCAACTGAGGACTGAAACTCTTAGGGCAGCACAGCCAGTTGAAGATTTTGATGTTCAGAGCAGCAACTATGCAGTGCCCATGCTTCCAGGTGTCTTGATTGGTGGTAAAGATTATGTTTTCCTCCATGATATAGAGTGTATGTTCAATTTGAGGGAGGACTATGCCATTTCCCTTATTGCCCAGGCTTCAAGGCTTGACAAGGAGGTTGGCATAGAGGATGACCATTCACTGCTAGCTTTGGAAACAACTTTTGATCCTGCAGAGGCCCTTACTATTTGTTTCAAAGAGGCTGAAAGTTTCCAAGAGCCAGATGAAGCTGCCTTCCAGCTCACCCAGGAAGCTATGAATCTCTCATCACTTCATAAGGAATAACTTAAAGAAGAGGCTGGACTGGAGGGGAGAGGAATAAATCTTTGAAAAGATGAACTTCTTGTTGCTGATGAAAATGAGAGGGTATGATATTATTACTTCAAATCAAATACTTTATCTTGTGTTTAAATGTTTTGTAGTTAGGTATCATTGTCTCACTACAATCTTTTGATACATGGCAGCTACAAATTGAGGATGACACATTCCTCCAGAGATCAAGTGGAAGCAGGCCGGCTGGGTTTGGCAAAATGTCAAGCCTAGCTCATTATATTCATGATCTAGGCAGTGCTAAGATCTTGATTTACCATAGGCAGTTAAGCAACAATGGAGAAGCCATTGTTTACTTCTTTAAATGTTTGTCTAGGGTTTTAGGTGGACATGATCTTCCATGGCAAAAGGAAAAGATCATTTTAATAGAGAGGTTGTCCGCCATAGATATATTTGGGGATTATGTGAATAAGCAGGCCTCTAGGGCCTCTTACTTTTTGTCTTACACTTCTTATGCATTAGCATGTGGTGTTAAGGAGCCCAAATGTCTAGAGGGCTATGGAAAACACAAGCTCATAAGGTTTTGAGAGCCACCCATGATTGCATCAGGCCACACAATCCAAGAAGAAGAACACGTGGAGATAGCTGAAGACAAGGATACCCCTCTCAGACAAGCAACAGAGGCAAGCATTGATAAACAGAAAGTCGACATCAAGCCAATAAGGAAGAAAAAGAGTCCAATCAAGTTCAAAAAGAGAGTTCCGACTCGCAAGCCTTGGGAGTAATAGGATTTAGTCATCAAATATAGCACAAACATTATGTTGAAGTTGAACTGATTTGTACAAAGCACACTTAAGTAAAAGAAGAAGACATCACTTTACCATGTAGTGAGTTATATTGCAGGCTGTCCATGCGTCTTTCATTGACTTCCCAAAATGTTTTATTGCCTCTTCAAAGTTCTTGTAATCACTCTTTGTCCATGTTACATTGTCACAGAACATGAAGAGTTGATCAAGAGACCTCCACACCTCTGCCTTCACATTTCGTGCTTCCCCATCTGCCTCATGATCTTTCACAGCATTATGGACTTGCTTCCACAATCCATAACTAATCCTTGAAACTGTTCTACCTTGCCTTACTTGCTTACTATTGTGTTTGGGTCGAGACAAGAATCTTCTTGCCTTAACACCACCAATAGAGGGCTTGATTGGTACCTCCTTGCCATTGGTAGACTTTTTAAAATCCTTTGTGATATGAACATCACCTCCATGCAGACCTATATCGGATAACACTTTTCCCAATGCATGAAGAACATCCTTTCTATTTCTTTCGGGACGGAGTTTCCAAGCAAATCCAATATACAAAAATACCAATTTCTCAATAATTCGACATAGAGCATGCAATGTGCATATGTGAACATTACATAGTGGAATGTCAAGAATGGCCTTGAAGTCAGGGTCAACTTTATCTCTATTAGGTGCTCTCTTCCACCATTTGGAATCCATTACTTGCGCTGATTCTTTGCAGTAAAGACAAGGAGACTTTGAGTTACCTCCTTTACTAACGTTATACATGCACTTAAGTGTTTTAAGATCCCCCGCCATATGCCACTCTACTTGAAAATCACCTTTTCCTGCAACATGGAGATTCTCTCCTTGCACTTGTCTTTTAATTATTCTTGGTATTTCCGTGTGGTGAAACACCCAATCTAGTGTTTCATGGTCTTCTGTCTTTACCTGTGATTATACAAAACAAAAGTCTTACTATAAAAGATTTGAAAACATTGACTAAAATCAAGTACGAAATAAAAAATGATCATACCTGGAATGAGTCCAACCACCATATGTGTTTCTCCGACTACACACTAAAATACTTCGAACTCGCTTCATTCAATGATGCATCAAGTGCTCCATTCATCAATGTGATAGTAATCCTTTCCATTTTCTTTTCCTTTACAACCTCACACTCATCCAGTTTGATAACAAATTTCAAAATGCCTTTGCACTCTTCAAATGTTATTCCATAAAACTCGACCATTCTTCTTTGAAGTTGTTGTAGATCTACAAATATATTGTTCCAAGGGTCATACACAGTGGTTCCTTTAGCACCATGAAATATTTCTTCAATATGGATATATGGTCCAATAAACTCATCTATACTTTCATTCAAATGACCTCTTATCTTCCACACTGTTGCTGGATTTGGCAGTAAAACTCGTTTAATCCTTTGATCTCTCAAAGTTGAGGATATCGCATGGAAAATCGAACTATAATTCTTCCTGCTAACTCCACTAACATCAAGAGCCTCTTGGATTGTAGTACCATCAACTTGATTATTGGATATAAAGTCCTCTACAACATTGCGTTTGATTGTTTTGTATTTTTTTTCTTCAATCAAACCTTTTGCTACACCACAAGAAAGCAATCCTTTCATTTGTTTAACTGGAAGAAGGTTGGGATCCATATTTTCTTTTGCAGGCTCTAATAATTTCCTATAGTAACAATATAGTAACAACACAATATGCCTATATTATTCAACACTTCCAATCCTGTTTTGCATTAATGGACAAAATAGATATAGTCATTTGAGAGCATTCTTGAGTTTAAAAAATAAAAAATTGCAAACTAACCTTGCTTCCTGAATTCTTCGCTCTTGCATCCACCAGTCCCAGCCTTCAAATTTGCAATGTTTTTAATCTTCCTACTTCGTTGTCTGTCTCCAAGCATGGTTCTCTTCCTTCTTGATCTTGTTAACTCTTTTTTACTCTTTGAATGCTCCTCAATTTCATTCTGCAAAACTGCTGCTCCAATTTTGCACGAATAGCTATCTCTTGAATCCTGGCTCCCTTTTCTTGTAGGTATATTGTTTTATATGTTTCTGCAAATGCAGACTGTGCTGAAATATAACCAAGAAGTCCATTTTGTCCATCGCCTGCAAACCTCAATAGTGTGGTTGGATTGACAAATGGAGGTGTAGAGTTTTGTACTAGACATTTTGGATATATACTTCCATCACACCATAAGTCAATATGTTGGAGCCCTTCTCTTCTCATATTTTCCCGTTGTTGAGCATTTAGCACCGTATCCTTTCGTCTTTTTTGTGCTGGAGCATATTGTTCTTCTAAGTCGATGTGAAGATGATATAATCGCTTCTTCTGAGATTGTAACTCACTAGTATCGGCCATTTTTGTGCTTCTGAGGTTGCAAAGTTGGCTTGTCAATCTCATAGTCTTTTTGTAACATGAATTGTGGAAGTGTGGCGGTATCCATACAATCATTAAGTTCAGTGATGGATTCTTTATGAGAGGCCTGCACACGTCGTCAAAAGAGATGCGAAATCTTCGAGAAACAAAAAAAATTAAGGAGATATTTAATGCAAAATCGTGTTAGTTAGACAAAAGATTATCTTATTCTTTTCTGAACTGACAGTTCAGTGGTCCTTACTGATAGTTCTGAGCCACGTTTCCATATTTTATTATTTTTGAGATCTTTTAGGAGAGAAATAAATCAAAAAATAGTGAATTTCTTACAGGGCCCCAAAATGAGCTCCGTTTTTCCCTAATGCAGCGCGGGCTAAGGTTGCTTGGGCAGTTATTACTCTTCCGCTAGCCCAAGGGGGCTTGGGCATTATAGATCCAGTTGATCAGAGTAGAGCCTTATTGGGGAAGCTTATTGTTCGGGGGCTGCTTCCAAGCGCTGAGCCTTGGAAGGAGCTTCTTTTTCAGCGACTACAGGCTAGGGCTCCCCCAGCAGGGGGCACTTGGGCAGCACCAGAGATACGATGGATCTTCATAGAGATGAGGAGGACAGGCCTCAGTAGAGGATGGGAGGACAGATTTTCCTTGAACATCCTGCGAGCTTGGGAGCTGCTGAGATCGGGGCTTTCTTAAAGACCTCCTACTTGTGATGAGGAGCGGGCCAGACAGCCGCTCATCTAGAGCCCCGCGGTACGCACAGAGCAGGGTCATATGCTAGATTCTTAGCCACGTCTAGCCTAGGGACCATGGGCGGTAGGTCCAGCATGCAGTTTTGGAGACTGGCAGGCCTTCTGCAGTCTCCCAGAGGAGATCCAGGTGGAGAGGCTGAGTCACTTCAGAGGGGGGCTGATTATGAGGGATGACATTCAGGAGGTACTCCACTGAGGAGTGGTTCACGCCTTTTGAGCCAGCGGCCCCACGGTGGATGAGAGCCTTTACACAGTTGGAGATCTTGATTGCTGTCAGAGCTTGCACTGAGGATGGTAGATGCCTCTACTATGGGATCCAGAATGAGGGCAGACTTCAGAGAGTGGAGGCGGAGGCACCTTTGGTTGCAGAGTGCATCTTTCATCAGAGGATACGGGTAGTGGCCCCGCCGCTTTCCAGAAGTGGCATATTGATCCAGACCCTATAGATGTGGACTTTGATTGGTGCATATGGGCATATGCTACGTGCCCCTTAGCCCGACTCCACCAGTGGGACCGGCGAGTACGAGTGGCATGATCCTTATGCATCCCCCGAGGCCACAGAGATCACCTTTTTCTAGTACACTGTTTGGTTGGGGAGGCATATTTTGACTGCGAGGAGGATGGTCTCTCCAGCTACATCGGAGCATTGGCGGCTATAGGGACTCTCACAGGAGTTCCTAGAGGGTTTCTGGACTAGGCTCTGGGCTAGTCGATAGGCACGTAGGATCTCGACTTTCCAGTGGCTGGTTGCCCAGGGGCTATGCAGTTGGCACCTGTCTACAGTGGTCTTCCAACGGCCTCCGTTCGATGTGGCCACCCACTGGAGACGCAGAGACACTGCCTATGGGACTGTCCACAAGCACAACAGATTTGGCTAAGGATGCTGCGCATTTTGGCCCCCCTCTCTCTAGAGGGCATGTATACGTGGGGTGCCGCTGCTTGGTCGACTTTGTCAGGGCCTGCTCTGGGATATGAGACGACAGCCAGGCCATCAGATTCATTAGGGGCCAGCCTCGCCTTGTTCCTTCACTGGATTTCTTGTCCGCCATCGGCTGGACACAGGAGAGGGATTTACGATGGGAGCTCCCCTCACCATTTGGTTCACCTGGAGAGCCCAGTGTTTCAGGGCCTTTGAGGGGAGACTGTAGCCACTTTCAGAGACTGTTTGGGGGATTTGGCAGGAGTTGATCCACACCCTGTGAGGACAGTATGACCGCATCCGAGGCGACTCGGCCGAGGCGACTCGGATGCAGCAATCTTGCGGTGCCAGGCCTTTCACACCACTTGGCGCAGTGACCCCTTCTACACCCTACATGCGAGTACCCCCCATTGGCACTACAGGCCACCTGTTTGGATTTTCCCCCCTCCTATTGTATGATATAGCCTCAGTTTTTGTACTGATATTTGTACTTTTTTGCAGCTAGGGAGAGTCTCCCTAGCTGCCTTAATTGGATCTCTACTCTGCCTACTTTACGAGCAGGAGAGGTTTTGTAGCCCAGCGGCATTTTTTATAACTAATGAAAGGATCTTTTTTCAGAAAAAAAAAGGGATACAGGTGTTATAACCCTGCTACATGTGAGTTGAGGGTAAGCAAGGATGTTGTTTTTGATGAGATGAGCAGCTAGTATGCTACTGAAAAAGAAGCTGTTGGGGCTGATGTGAGTGGAAATGTGGTTGCACAGAAAGCAAGTCAGTAATCACAGTCTTTGAGTGGACCAGAGGAGAGTCCTCATTGAGTGGTTCAGTTGACCATGGAGTGGCAGGCTGTGTCATAATACCAGTCCTGCAAATGTGATTAGTACATCACATAAAGGCAAAGAGAAAGTGGTTGAGCCCCTTAGTATGCCTGACATTTCTGTAGGGCATTCTCATGTTGATGGAGAGTCTAGTGGCTCAAAGATGAGCCTTGATGAGGAGCTTGGGATACCAGCCTATGAGAACACCTGGTGTAAAGAAGGCTATGAAAGCCATGAATGCAAAGCTGCGAAGATCTAGGAGAGTTAAGAACCCTATGCAGAAGTTTACCTATGATGGTTATGTGGCACATCACTATGCATACATGATGGCAAAGGTTGTGCAGGTTTGTTGTAGAGCCCACATGCATTGGAAATGTGTGTTGGGAGAAAGCTATGGATGAGGAGATGGATGCACTATATGGAAATGAGACTTGGGATTTAGTGCAATTGCCTGAAGGCAAGAAAGCCATTGGATGCAAGTGGGTGTACAAAGTAAAACATAACAGTGAGATGGAAGCATAAGCAGGTACAAGACTAGATTGGTAGCCAAAGGGTATGCGCAGACATATGGCATTGATTAGGAAACTTTCAGCCCAGTTGCCACAAGATGACAACAGTGAGAGTTGTGATAGCAGTGGCTGCGTCAAAGCAATGGTCTTTACATCAGATGGATGTAAAGAATGCATTCTTGCATGGGGATTTACAGGAAGAGGTGTATATGTTGCAGATGTTGCAGCCACCTGGTTATGAGGATGTGAATCACCCCAAGCATGTGTGTAGGTTGAAGAAAGCCTTGTATGGCTTAAAACAAGCACCAAGAGGATGGTCTGTGTGACAAGATTTCTGAATATCTTGTCACTATTGGCTTTCATGTAGCCAATGCAGATTTCTCGCTGTATGTGAGACACGATGATAGAGGGGTTGTGCTTGTTGTCATCTATGTAGATGACTTGATCATTACGGGGGACCATGATGCAGAGATCTTTGATGTAAAGATCTTGTTTAGACAGAAGTTTGAGATGAAGGATCTGGGGGAGCTCAGATATTTCTTGGGCATTGAGGTGATTAGGTCACCACATGGTATTGGATTACTGCAGAGATAGTATGGCTTGGACATGTTGTCCAAGTATGGTATGACAGGCTGTAAGCCTATCTCAGTGACATTGGATCAGAATGGCAAGTTGAGTGCAGATTTAGGAGAGATTTTGGAGGATCCTACTATGTATAGGCACATAATAGGAAGCTTGATCTACATGATGATCACCAGGCCAGATTTGAGCTATGTTGGGTTGGTGAGTCAGTTTATGCAGGTTTCTCGAAAGCCGCATTTGGATGCATTGAGACGCATACTGAGATATGTGAGGTCTACTTTGCATTGTGGACTATTTTATGAAACTGGGACAGAGATATGTGTACATGGGTACACAGATGCTGATTGGGCTGGTAGTATCTCAGATAGAAGATCTACTAATGGCTTCATGTTTTCTTTGGGGAGTGCTGCTATGACTTGGAGCAGTAAGAAGCAGCCTATGGTTGCTCTATCTAGTACCAAAGGCCGAGTACAGAGGTGTTGCTATGGCAACATGTGAGGTAGCTTGGTTGAAAAAGCTACTTACAGATTTGGGTCTATTAGTGGATAGACAAGTTGTCATTTTCTGTGACAACATTAGCAGTATACAGTTGGCCAGGAACCCAATTTTTCATGTTCGCACGAAGCATATAGAGGTCCAAGTTCCCATTTTGTCAGAGAGAAGGTCTTGGCAAGAGATGTTGACCTTGTTTATGTCAGCACACAGGATATCAAGTATAGCTGACATCTTCACCAAAGCATTAGGTACAGAGAAGCTTCACAGATTCAGGGCTTCGCTTGGTGTACATGAGATGGAGTTGAGCTCGAGGGGGAGTGTTGAGATATTGAGCTCATCTAGTGAGGCGGTGGACACTGATGACCCGTTTGGGGGATAGGCCCCACACTTACACCACTGGCATGGTTGGTGAGATCATGGGTGATATGCGGCCAGTGGGATGATAGGTTGTGTGTGAGAGCCATTCTGGAGACTGGCATAGTTATAGCGCCAGCTCATTTACTTGGGTTCACAATATAGAGAACCCTAGTATGTATTTGGTTGAGTACCTTTTATATGGTGTGTACTCTTATCTTTGTATATGGTGTGTTGAGTGTTGAGTGAAGAAGAAGAAGATTTTCAGCCTCTCACCTTGTGTGTTCTGTATTAGGGTTTTGTGAGTGTGTGTGTGCTTGCAAGAGCTCAAGCTCTCTTCTCCCCTGCATCTTTTCAGGGTAGCTATGGGAGCTACACATCTCTGATTGAGGAGCTATCCTCATAGGTGTGGAGGTGCCTATGTGGTATGCAGTACTTTGTTCTATAGTTTTTAAGCCAGATTCACATGTTGGGCACGTTTTGGTCTCTGTTTAGCCATTGCAAGGTGTTTTTGACAGTTTTGAGAAGTCCTAGTTGAGAACTATTTGTGGCTTAAAACCTAGTTATTATAGTGCACAGTGTATTTTGGGAGTACAGACAATTTTGGAACATGTATTAATGATCTTGGATGTATGTACATGTACTCTAGTAAGATTTGGTGACATAGAGGTTTTACAGATAATTTTGGAACATGTATTAATGATCTTGGATGTATGTACATGTACTCTAGTAAGATTTGGTGACATAGAGGTTTTGCAGAAGTACCGTTATGGTGGCATTAGTCAATGAAGATACTGTTGTGTTATGGTTGCATACATAAATTATCTATTTATGGTTTCAGGTTGTTGTAGGCAAACATGTTTGACAGACTTAATCAGATTATTAGTGAGAAGCTAGACAAGAACAATTTCCATGTTTGGAAGTTAAGAATGACCAATTTCCTAATGGGTAAAGGATTTTGGGACTATGTCGAAGGAGACAACGATGAGGAGCCTCCAAAGTTACTTGAAGAGAATGCCACTTCAACAGATGTAAAGGCATTCAAGGATTGGAACTAGGGTGCAAGGAAAGTCATGTATTGGCTTTCAATCAGTGTTATAAACACAATGATAGGACACATATAGGATGCCAAAACTCTAAGTGTTGCATGACAAAACCTAGTGTAGATGGTTCAGACCAATACAAAGGTAAGGAAACTGCCGATAAAACAAGAGCTACAAGAAATGGAGTGACATGAAGAATGGGAAATTGTAGCAAAATAATTATACATCTTTAAGTAAGCAGAGGTTAAAGATAGATATGAGTATTTATTTATTATACAACACATGATAAATACAATGAATGCAGATGTATCTACAAATGCTAATGATGTATGGTGTGTGAACTCGAGAGCCTCTAACCTTATGACCTATCATGGGGTGAGTGGCTTGGAGAGGTGAAGAACTAGGAAAAACTAGGTTATGTAGAGATAGGGGATGCCACAGCTCATCCTATTTCTCATATGTTCAATTGGCTATGTAGGATGGCAATATGAAATACTTGTTTGATGTACTTGATGTGCCCAACATCACAAAAGAACCTAGTTTCTGTTGGTAAGATGATTGAGTAGGGTTTATGGGTACGCTTCAACCTTGATGACTGCTATATAGAGGACCTCAAGAACAAATGTCTTTTGGTTTGCAAAGGGCAAGAGAGTGGGAATAATGTTTACTTTTTAGATGTGAGCATGCCTGAGGTCAAAGTTGCTATGTTTTCACAAGGTACAGGTGTTGTGGCTGATATAGATATTTGAAACAAACGTATCGGTCATGTAAATGAGCAGCGATGATTCCACTCTTTGTGTTGGCGAGAGGAGAACTGGTACTGATACTGTATTCTGGGACTGTTAGATACTCCTTTTGCCATTTTGGTTGTATGCCAAAGTTTGCCAGGTGGCGCGGGAGTTTGTATCATCTATTTGGATAGACATATACCACCCCTTATATGCACTAGGGTGTTTTTTGCACCATTTGTGGAGTCAGCTAATTGTGGATTGGCCAGCTTGGTTTGATGAGCCACATTCTCCCAGAATGTCCCTTCTCCTCCCATCGGTAAACAACTCCTCTAAATTTGGCATTGGGGCCCAGAGAGTGTATCGAACATAAGGTTGCCTCCTTGACTCCATGGTCGAGTAAGCATCCGACAAGATTCTTATGCTCAAATGGTGTGATTTGCATCAGCACCTTGAACATGAGTTTCCGTTTCAAGAGTGGGTTGCATGCACGCGGATGAAGCCTTGATATTCTACAGTTGTCAAAGACTCAAGAATATTTTCATTAGAAAAAGCTTGGATACAATCGTGAGGGTGATGGTCACATACCTCATCGATCGGCCTTGGTGGACATAGAGTTGGTGCTGGCATCTCTTCAAGGGCGAGAGTGTTAGTGGGAAAATCAACGGGGGGAGAGAAGAGAAGTGAGAGAAAATGCAATCTGCCGCCTCAGTTTTGTAAGTTGGAGATACATTGGGAAAGGGGTTTAATAACTTACTAGCAATGGAAGAGAACACTAAATAAGTAAAAGATGAGGATGTTCCTTATGTTTCTTCTTGAGCCTCTTTGGAACTTAGGGGTGGGAGGCTGGGCTTATTAGTTTTCATAAATTCTTGGAGGTCACTTATATCATTGGTGGTTATATTAAGATATTCTATATGCTCTTTATCAAAATTAAAAATCACATTAGTGAGCATAGCCTCCAAATGCTTATGGATATTTTGATAAAGTTTTATAATACCAAAAGGATGATATAATGTAGATCTGGAGAGGTTTAGATGCTGATGGTGGGTATTATATACTTCAGTCTAGCCATGGCTTATAACCCATTGGTAACTTTGTGCAGCCACCTTGTAGTTGGCCGATGTCATTGGAATATCATTTAGGAGAAACAGGTTGATTTTATCGACACTATCATCCAGGATGTCAGACTGTTGTAGTACTCGACATCAACTATGAAGGTTAAACACTATGGGATGTAAGGGGAAAAAGAAAATATCAGCTGGGTTAGTTAGAACTATATCCCTTCGTAGGATCCCCATTATGATGGTCGGGTCAGCATCCCTTTCTGTATTTTGATGAATGAGGGTTAGGTCTCCTAGATTGAGGTCTTCAGTTAAGTTAATTTCATATTGAAGAAGAGAGAGGGTTAGTGTAGATAGAAACAATGTTAGAGTTGAGGAGGGGCCCTGAGGAGTTACTCGCAACAATGAGGCGCATTCGATGAGTTGGCGTAATTTATCTGGTTCGTTAGTTCATTGATCTTTGTTGGAGGGTGAGCTGGCATTCTGGATCTTGTATTCTTGAGTCTTTGGTGGTGAGGAGTGTGGAGATAGCGGCTTCCCATACATCTCTAGCAGTGGCTAGCTTTGCATATGTTCTTGCTGCTTCCTCTACTATAATCTTGGAAGCTTTGGCTTGAACATTAGCATCTTCAAGTAGCCTTTGCTGCTCCTCTGCCAAGCTTTGGCTTGTAGTCGATTGCTCGTATACATGCTCAAGCACTTGTTGATGGCTAGCCAGCATTTATCTCCAGGGACTTTGTAGTGATCACCTCATTGAGGGCCTTCAGTTTCTTAGCATGCGCTTTGTTCATATGCTCTCTTTCTATTTTTGAAGGCTTACCACTCTATGTTTTGATTGAGCGATGGCCTCAATGAGTGTTTTGATTTGCCATGTATATCCATCTTCCTTTGTTTGGAATGTGGCATGTGCTTCCTCTAGCTGCTTTGTATATTGCACTTCCTTCTCCTTGGTATATATGCCACTTCCTTTTGCAATTGGGCCTTGGCTTGTTATAATCTTGCTTTTTTGAGCTCTTCATTTTCTTTGGTGGTACGGACTATGGTCTTGCTAATGAATCTGTTATTGCCTTCCAAGGTATGCAGTCGTGCCTCCTATTCCTTGGCTACCTTTAAGCTTTTTAGGATTACTTCCCTGTGTGTGGCATCTGCTGCGCTGCTATCTGTTCCTTAAGTGCTTTCACTTGGTTCATGGACTCCTTGACCTGTTTCCATAATGCAGCATTCCTGTTATGCAGCATGTGAGTGGTAAGCAAGTGACTTCTCCATACCCTTTGCTCTTGGATCCAAAGATCTGCACTTGTGGAGGCTGAGCCTTCTACTTAGTGCACCAGCAGCGTGTCCAGGCCTTCCCATGGTTTCTTCGAGAAAGCTATTAACGTCGAGATTTTGTAAGAAGGATCCTTCTTCAATTGTGCCTTTGCTTACTGGGACTCGTGGCCTCATTAGTTTGCTTCCTCTTCTCTGCTTCTTTAGCCTCTTGAGTTTTTGGTTGTGCTGAGTGGCCTCTTCATTCCTTTTGCCCTCATCTGTTTGTGGCACTTGTTATGTTGTTGGAGCATGTGTTGCACCAATATCTGCAGAGATGGGACGATTTGATATTACAGAGTCACGGAGTGGTGAAAGGATTGTGAATAACATTTGAGCAGGGCTGGAAGGTGGTGTTTGCTGTGTTGATTCTAGAATTGCTTTAGTTTTCAAGCTGATATTCTCTTTATCTTTGGACTCCTTTTTCTCTAGACCTTGTTGAAAAGATGCTATATCTTGTGCCACCTCTTCTTCCATACGTTGCATTTCGGATTCCAATTGTTGTAGCTTGCCTCACATCTTTTTACCTTTCTTGGATTTGTTACCCCCTTTAGCTCCTGAATGATCTCCTTTGTCTCCTTTAAGACTGCATGTCCCTGCTATAGCTTCTTTGAAATGTGTGTAGAGGGATCGAAGGATCGTTCAATATGAGATACCCATGCCTCTTGAGTGCCTTAGGAGATGGGAAGATTTGTTGCATGACTAATTCCTTTGGTGAGGAGATATGGATTACACACCTTGGATTGGTGTGACTTGAGTTAATTCTCCATCTCACGACGGTGGATGTACCAAGCCCAGTACTCTTGTTTTTCCTCATGGAATTTTGCTATTCGGTTGAGAGGGACCCTGATATACCTGTCCACTAGCTTGACTTGCATGAGCATTGACATTGCTCTGCAAACTTTTTCATCCACTTCATCCCTTATGTTATCGTATTCTACTCCATTTGAGTTGAAAGAAACCCTCTTCAGCATATCCTCCAAGGGCATTTGATCGATGGTATTGACATGTGTTCATATGGGTGGGTGTAGCTACAGAGATTCTCAGATCATTTCCTCGACGAGGACCTGCTCAATGGTCCCATCCACCTTTGTGACTATACCCCTCTTGGTGTTTCTATCATAAGTCTTCAGAAACTCTGCACATAGTGTGTGTGTTGGATTGATGGTGTGGGGGAGGATCTCTGCCATTCTTCCAAGGCCTACTTTCTCAAGCTTGTTCTTGACATCTAAATCCTCTAAGATCTTCAAACACTCAAGACTCTGGTACTAGAAAATAATCTTTCTGTGAGCTGTTTGAATGACTATACCTTGGATTGTATGTGCATACAGCCCAAGGTAGGTTAGCTTGGTGCCGCATGGTGCACTCTTCTGCTTTTCTGATGGTGACCCTGTGGTACTGGCCTGAGTTATGACCGGGCTCCCCTCTACCACTAGTTTGGACATAGCAGAGGAGGCCATCTGTAACATGTGAAAATACATCAGTCATTGTGACTTGTAGGATCTCACAGGTCTGCTTTTTTTTTGGGTATGTGTGTTAGTGATTTGTATGGGTGTATGATGGGAAGAGTGTTAGTGTGGTGAGCAATGAATCAAGAAGGGATGTGTGTGAATTAGTGTTTGTCGGGAAGTAGTCCTAATCCATGAAGTAGTAGGCCGTGAACCGAGCATGATGGAGTTGTGTGTGAAAGAGTAATTTGTGAGGTGTTAACTCATGAAGGGTTAGCACGTGAAAGGTTAGTTCGTGAAGTGTTAGAATGTGAAGTGAAAAAATGTGAAGGGCTTAAGCCATGAAAGGCTTGACCCAAAAAGTAGCAGGTGTTAATTTGTGAAAGAGCAAGTTGTGTTGCTTTGAAAGAGCTGGTGTCACTTCGTGAAAGAGCAAGTGTTACTTCGTGAAAGATCAAGTTGTGTTGTGCTGATAGCCTAAGTTGTAGTCAAGTTTAATTTTAGTAATCTGTATTTAGCTGAAACCCGATATTTTCAATTGATTCCGTGAAATAGCAGACTACTATTTCACGAGTCATGCCCGTATGCATTTATGATGAGATTTGGATGGTGACAAGATGAATGAAAACAAGAACAACACAGATGCAAGCAATGTGTGAAGTAGCGTAGAGATGACTTAATGAAAACGAATGAAACCATTGAAAGTGCGTGAAGAGCTCCTACTTGGGGAATGGATGGTTGAAATCAATCAATGGAAGAAGCACACTCACAATGAACAAATCCAGAAGATGATGCAGATGAGAACACCAAGAAGTGAAGAAAGCTAGGCAATGAAAAATGAAAAAAATGGGAAAAAGATGTATTTATGATCTAGCCGTCAGCCCCTGGCGGCCATCTTAGTTGGGTGTACCACATGTCTGCTCGTGATTTGTGGAGGGATTTTCACCATTTCATGGCATGAAGTGGCATGAGTTGGTTCACGACGTGAACCATTTTGAAGTGTTTCATGGTGTGAAACAGTCCTGAGCATTTCACGACCGTGAACGGGCATGAACCGGTTCACGACGTGAAATAGCTTGTACCCTTATGCATGCAAATATTGATACCCTATTGTTTTCTATATGCTAAAACACTCCAAGGCTATATGTTATGCATTCTGTGAGGAGTAAAAAAGTACACAAGAAACGAATGAACATGTTTCACGGCATGAAAAAGCATACCCTTTTACCTTGTACCCAATTGTTGGAGTTGGGTAGCCTTCGTCATCCTCGCTTCTTTTAGTGCCATGGAAACCAATGTTGTACCTCGGAGCCTAATTGTATGTGTTGTTTTGCAACTGCTTAAGTTCTGAGTGAGAACTTTTGATTTTTCCCTCCATCTAGCAGAGGAGTACATGGACCAAATCTTGGTGAACATGTTTTGCTTCCTGTGCATGTGAGTGCACGTTGCTCTTACCCTAGTCCATGGCTTGGTTCAGCTTTTCCTCCTTGGTGGATGACATTGGCAGTGTCTATCACCCTTAATTACTTGGTTGAACTTGCTTCTTTTTCCATATCAACTTTGGTGCTTCCTTAGCAATTGATTTAGCTGGGACTTGGTCCTGTCTATGCTTATGGCACTCTTCTATTTTCTAGAAGTACATGTGAAATTGGGTTTTGGATTTGTTTTTGGTACCCATACCGTTTTGTTTCCTTGATAATAGCCCTGTGCCGTTAGTAAGTCTTTTTGGACCCTTCGCTTGGACCCTTCGATTTGTTGAATGCCGAGTTATGTGCAGGCTTGACTGGAATACAACTTCCTGTCCTTATCCGATTTTGCTTGTCTCTTGCTTGTGGCATGTCTTTTTTGCTTTGTTACCCATGAGGCTTTGTCTGTCTCATAGTATCCTTGTGCTTGAAGTTGTGGGCCTTGGGAACCCACTTTTTTTTTCCTGGATACTTTTGTTGCCTTTACTTTGGTTCTCTTAAAGAGGGAAGACCTTTTGAGGTGGATGCTTGTTCTGTAAAGCCTACTGGTTTTTGTGGCATTGGAGATTCCATGTTGCATGCCACTGCTAGTTTCCCCTTATTCAATGGACTCCATAATGGCATGGTGATGGTGTATTTGCCATCATTGAGTTGTACTTCTCGTTTTGCCCGTTGGATGTGGCAGTTGATTTGCTGGCGCAAATCCAGGATCATCCAAGAAGCATTTCCTCTTCCATGGTTCCTGCCAGCATAACAAACACCTTCCCAACCAATGGATTATGTCTGAAAAATATGTTTATATTCAAAAGCCCTATTGTACGTGTAATAGATGGATGCACACTTTGAACCTCAACATTAGTTGCCTCTAGGGGGGTTTTGTTTAAGGCTACCCATGTCTCATAGGAAATCAAGTTATGACTTGACCTCGTATAATGAGTGCGATGCTTGTCATGTGGCCCTCCTTTGTAGAGACCTTTACACTAAGTCATGTAGGTTCAATATCCAAGTCATCCTTGTCAAGCAAGGTGAGTGAAGCCATGTTGACGTGTAGCGTTCTCTCTTGGAGTCTTTGTTTTGCCTTGGCTTCCCTTGCCCTTAGATTCCTCTTGAGCTTGTTTGATCTTTTCCTTGACTAACTCTTTTTTTAATTTCAGGAGATGCTCTTGTGTGAGCATTTCTTGGATCAGGGGTCCATAATATTTCTTGAGTTTGCTTCCATTGATATACCCTTCCATTTCTACCCCTTCGATAGTTGCAATTCGGAGTGACCCTTGAGGGGTGATTTCGGACACTCTAAAAGGACCTAACCCTCTGTATTTTAGTTTCTTTTTCTTGGTGCTTTCCACACCATACATGAGTATGAGGTCCCTCATTTCTAGTTCTTTATGTTTCAAGTTATGGTCAAACCAATGTTTTCTTCGTAGTTTTTTGACCATAAGACCATGCGACGAAATTTTCCGGGTTTCATCTAGTTTTTCCAAGTCAACCAACTTTTGGCTAATGCATTTTCAGTGAGCCTTTCTTGTATGGAAATTCGTAGGCTGGGAAATTCGTAGGCTGGGAACTAAAAATTCCATAGGCATTTCCACATCAATGCCATAAGCTAGATAGAAGGGAGTGTATCCCATCTCTACTTTATATGATGTGCGATAGGCCCATAGTGCTACAGTCAGCTTGTGCTCTCAATCCGTACGACTGGCTTCCAAGGTTTTAGTCAAGATCGCTACTTTATATGATGTGCGATAGGCCCATAGTGCTACAGTTAGCTTGTGCTCCCAATCTGTACGACTGGCTTCCAAGGTTTTAGTCAAGATAGCACATAATATCTTGTTTGTGTTCTCTTCTTGGCCATTTGCTTGTGGGTAATAAGGTGATGATTTGTGGTGTACTACAAGGAATCCTATGAGTAATTGTTCAATCACCTCATTAATGAAATGTGAACCCCGATCACTGACTAATTCAAGTGGGCAGCCAAATCTAGAAATGATTTGTTCATATAAGAACTTGGCCATAGTCTGAGCATCAACTCTTTTAGAAGCTCTTGCCTCTACCCACTTAGTGAAATAATCTGTAGCCACGATCACATAACGGGCTTGTGAGACGGATGCGATGTTGGACTTATGGGTCCAACAAAATCAATACCCCATTTCTCCAAGGGTTGTCTCACAATCACAGGGGTGAGTGGCATCCTGTCCTTTTGTTGTGGAATAGGAAATCGTTGACACTCCTCGCATCTCTTTACAAATTCTATGGTGTCCCCGAATAATAGAGGCTACCACAGTCCTTCTCGAAGTACTTTGCGAGCTGTAACTTCTCCTACTACGAAATGTCCTCTGGGTATTCCTGTGTGTGCTTCTTCTAAGATCGTGTGACAAACTCATCTTCTTGCACACATCTCCTAAGGATATCGTCCTTGCCTAGCCTATATAATTCTCCAGCAAACAATCAATTGATGAGGTGTGGCCATCTTAATAAGCCAACGCATCTTATCTTTGTTCAAGGGTCGATCTTGTGGGAACCCGTGAGCTAGACAGTCAGATATTTCCTCACTCCACTCAGGCATCATGTCAAGTTTGAATAGACAAGCATCTAGAAGGTCATCATCAATGCCTATTTTCGGTTCTCCATTAGGAATTCTAGACATATGGTCCACTAAAACATGTTGTGTTCCTTTTCTCACTGTGACCATACAATCGAATTCTAGGATAGAAGAAACCATCGTGTGATTCTTCCTATGGTGCAAGGCTTGTTCACCAGATATAATAGGGCGGCCTGATGGTCCACAAAAAATACAAATTTATGGCTAGTAGGTAATGTCTGTATTTCTTTAGAGCATAAACCATGGCCAATCCTTCACGCTTTATGGTGGTGTAGTTTATCTCTGTATCATTTAGTTGACTACTAGCAAAGCAACATGGGTAATCCAATTTGAATTCCCTAGGTTGCACCAATACACATCCTATAGCAAAGTTTGATGGAATGTGCATGTGGAATACAAGATCCCAGTTGGGTGGTCTAAGGATTAGTGCACGAGCTAGTGCATTCTTCAACTTATCATAGGCCTCTTGGCATTCCTCAATCCATTCAAAGATAATGAGTAGTCTATGCAATGGCCTGACAATTTTAGCTTAGAATATGATGAAGCGTTGATAATACCCAATGTGGCCCATAAACCGTTGTACACCTTTGTAGTTGGTTGGTAGGGGTAATTCCAAGATCAATTTTACCTTGGTCTCATCAGTGGAAATACAATTTTTAGACACAATGTGCCCTAAGATTACACCATTGCTTGACCCAGAATTGACACTTTAAAGGGTTTAAGGATATACGATATAATCAACATCTTTCAAACACCTTCCTCAAGCAAGCCAAGTGCTCATTCTAGCATGAGTGTGCACATAGATCGTTAATGAATACCTCTAGCCACTTTTGCAAGTAGTCCTTGAAGGCCGTGCACATTAGTTGTTGGAAAGTTTCTAGGGCATTGGTGAGGGCAAAAAGCATAACCTTATAAGCATATATCCCCCACATTGAATGTCATCGTGTGCTAATCTTCTGGTGCTATGGACACCTAATTATAGCCTAAAAACCTATCTAAGAAGCTGTAGGATTCTTCACCTGCTACCCATTCTAATACATGTCTTGTATATGGCAATGGGTAGTGGTCTTTCTTGGTGGTTGCATTGATGTTTTTGAGAATCAACACAGACTCAATTTTTCTTTTTTTTTGGCACAATCACGATTGGTGAAAGAGAATTTGTGTGCTCGATTTCATAGATGAAATTTGTAGCAATGAGTTTATCAATTTCCTCCTTTACAATTGTTGCATATCTCATATTCATCTAATATGGTTTTTGCCTTGATGAAATTTGTAGCAATGAGTTTATCAATTTCCTCCTTTACAATTGTTGCATATCTCATATTCATCTAATATGGTTTTTGCCTTGATGGTCTTGATCCTTCCATGATTGGGATAGTGTGTTGAACCACCTCGGGTGGTACACCCTTCATTTTTGTGTATTTCCAAGAAAAATAGTCCTTGAGTTCTTTTAAGAGAGCAATGATCTCTTCTTCTTTAGCTGTAGTTAAGTCTTTAGCAATGTAGACAGGTTTGGTATCCTCCCTTGGCTATGCAATATCAACCTCCTCAACTTTAGTTGGACCATCGTAAGACGTGGATTAGCCATCTTCCTTTACTCTTTTAGCAGTCAATTGGACCACCTTTCGTTCATCAATGGCGTATGTTTTGAAATGGTCTGACACTGAGAGCAGGTATCGCTTGTCGTCCTCCTTGTCTTTCGTGTGAGCCATTGCCTTCTTTGCCTCACACTTAGCTTCAGCCAGAGATTTATTTCATTTTCTACGTCTTGACTTAGTGAGTTTAGGCATTTCCAGCTCTTGTGGCATAGCCTTTTTCTCTCGTTTTGCTTCCAGGGTTATCTTGCTCAACTCCTCACCCTAATTCTTAGAAAAATCCTCGTGCACCTTAGTGACATCAAGATATCTCAGCCACTGGGCATCCGTGGGTTTACTCCGTAGAGTAGGGCATTTTGTTGAGCAATATACCTCTTCTGTTTATGCCATCTCCTGAGGCGTTGGGTGCTATTGCGACCTTGCAACCCAGACCCCTCTATGTTGGAGGCTTCATCCTCTGTTTCCTCTTCTATGGTGCACATATACCATGCGCACTAAGGTAGTAGGAATGTTTCCCGATTCAATGTACTGGGTTCCTCTGGGGGGCAACGCATCTATAGTGGCAAGCATGTGCATCCAGTTTTTGCTAAAATTTGATAGTGGAAGCGACGTGTGTACATTGCGGCCTCTTCCTCGTTCATGAATTCTCCTCAATTGGTTGGCAGACTTGTAAGGATGTGGTTTGCTATGTGGTGACCGAATCATTTCCAAACAGTTTTCCTCCCATGGGATGTGCCTTGCACGTATGCAGATCAATTTTAAGAATCTATGAATCCTTTCGAACATACACCTGATCTAACGACCAATTATGCACTAATTTAGCTTCCCTCATGAAGGGTCTGCCCAAGATAATGTCATATTATGAATCTGATTGGTGTAGAAATTCCATTACAACAAATGTATAATGGTAGTGGAACCAAAAGACCTTAAGCCTAACATTTTTCAATAGCCCCATTGGTCTTGAGGATGTTCCATGTGCCATCTTGACGATTAGATCTGCCCTTTCCAATTTTGGTTTTCCCCAGTTTTCCCAATATCGGTTGGTAATAATGCTCACACCCATGCCTCCATCCAGGATAGCCAGTCTTTGTTGGTACCCATTTTGGTGGATTGGAATTGTGGCATTCGTATCATCACTCTCATAATATCGACCCAATTGGTTGATAGGTATTTTGACGAATCTGGGTGTTCCTCCTTCCTCATGCACTAGGTTTTTCTCTGCCAATGGTGACTAGCTCCCCTCTGTAGTGGACATTGGGTTCAATCTTTCTTCTACCTAGTCCTTGACATCTGCCCACAATGCCGACGTGTTGTGTAGAAATGGTCCTAACGGCATTTTGATAGTTGTGGACAGTATGGTTGCGAGACTACCTATGTCTCTAGGTTCCTTGGCAAGTGATGGCTCCTTACTCATGTTTGTTGCATATTTAATCCTAGGGAATGAATGAATTGACAAATCTTGATTTTCTTCCTCAAACATTCTTGCTCCATTCTTGCCATGAGGTGACTTTAAGTCCCTTCCTCAAACATTCTTGCTCCATTCTTGCCATGAGGTCACTTTGAGTCCCTTCCTTGGACTCTTATGGGATTGGAGTAGGGACATCCAATATCCTTTCCTTTGATAGCTCAGTTCTTGGATGCACTGTATCCCTAGCCCGATTAGCCCTTATCTTGGCTTTGTGATTGCGTTGAAACTCCTCAACCAAGGCCTTAGCTTTTTTAGATTTCTTATTTCTTCTTCAAAATTTAGATATTTTCCAATCCCCTTAGGGGTTGTTGGTCTCTCTCTTGCAGATTCTTGGGCATGCCCATCCTTATTTGGCACTTGGTCACCTTATTCCTTTGAATGGGTGGATTCGGTGTTAATGGTATCTTCTTCGGATCCATCCTGAATTATGACCATGGTATCTCCCTTGCCCACTTTTTTCACTCTTGTCCTTCTCCCAGTCTTAGAGGTTATAACACCTGATGGGTTTTTCCCTTTGTCCACTTGTTTCACTTGCGCTCGTGTAAGGACATTCAATGGCGTGATATTCCTAGGCTACAAACTTATAGTCCTAGTAGTGGCATAGTTAGAAGGAGAAGCGGAACTACTGGCGCTATGTGGGCAGTCTTTGATCAAATGATCAACACCACACTTCACACATGACAGTGTAGGCATCACAATGGTCTGTGCAACAACTTGCTGAGCTTGGCCAACATTAGCCACATTCTTAAGAGGACACTCTACTACTCGATGAGGTCCATTACAATGAAAACATTATATGGGCCCCTCCTTGTAGTTGAGTTTATGTCTTTTCCTTTCCATTGTACGGTGGTTTGAAACACTGGTAATGGCATGCTGTTCTGTAAGACAATATACTCTGGTGTGTGTGATCTCCGTGGGCTCCTTGTAGTAGTCATTATTGACTTCTACCTCACGCATGATTTCTCCCTCATCCAAGGGCTCCTCAATCAATACCTGGTTGATTTTGACTTGTGGTGGCTATGGGGGTAGAACAAGTGGCGGCAAAGGTGACATGTCCTGCATTTGGAACATCCCTCTTGGTAGGTAGGTATTTGGCTGCCCTGCAATCACATTGGTTTGCACTGGTGGTGCTCGCAATGCTAGCAAAACTCTGGGTGCTGACAATTGTGCTAAGGGCTAGACCCTTGGATATCTACACATGGCAGTGTCATGGTTTCCCAATCTTTGACAGTGAGCACAATAGAGTAATTGCCTTGGTTTTTAGTGAGGGCATTCGGTACTCGTGTGATTTTTTTACAAATTGAGCACCAAATCAATTCTCTCCAGGGGTAGAGATGAGCATTTCCTGATGCTTCTCTCCCATCCATGACTTAATTTTTTCAAGATGGCATTACTGAGTTCTTTCAGTGTGTCATATTGCCCAACTTGCTTACTCTTGGTTCTTGTGTACTAATGACTAGAGACTCACAATGTTGCCACTATTGAAGCTACCTTGGTGTCTTCTGGTTGCGGCAACTCAAGCATAATATCCTCATATTCAATTTCCAGCTTATAATAACAAGTATCTAGAGTAGCTAGTCAGGCTAACACTAGATAATCATGCATCTTATAATCTTGGACTTCTCTCCGAAAGCAAGGAAATAGCTGATCATCAGTTAGCCTTTCCCTCAACTTGCATCTTGAATTTAAGTGCTTGATCTGAGAAACATAATCCCGCATGGACTCATTTTCCTTTTGCTTGATATTGTGGAGCTGCACCATAGGATTCCATCTGTCACTACTTCGAGCAAAGCTTGGTATGAATACATTTTTAAGTCGAGTGAAATTGACTTTATCCTTAGGTTTTAGTGTTTGAAACCATTGGTGACCCTTCCCTTCTAGGGTGAAGGAAAAAGCATGTATCATGGTTATGTCGCTTACTGGCCCATATGTTTCATAGGTAGATTCAAAGATCTCTACATGTTGGATTGGGTCCCCATTTCCTGAGAATTTTTGCACAAGATTTGAAAAAATATGTGGCTTCATCTGGAATGGTTTGGATTCCAAGGTCATGCCTAGCTCCCTAACCATACCTTGGCCCATTTCCATGGTCATATTTTAGCAGATTTGCTCGTGTGACTGCATTTAACTCTACATTAGGATCACAATGTTAGGATCACAATTGGCCTCCAAGGAGTCACTCCCCCCCTACCTAGACCACTCCCTCTTCTTGGATAGGGTCTTCTATTCAATTTGGGTCTATGGCTAGGTCCAGGAGGTAATTCCTCATTGCCTTAGCTCATTGTTGGCACCCTCAGCCCCACCTTTGTAGGATCAGGAATTCCATGCTTTGCAAGAACGTGGGATCATTGATCATTTCTAGGTTCTAAAGTTGGTATAACTCCATCAGTTTTTCCCATCCACATGCTATCAATGGCATTTCTAGTTTTAAGGCTTTTTTCAGCCCTTGGTTCCTCATTGATGGGTTCTAAAGTTGGTATAACTCCATCAGTTTTTCCCATCCACATGCTATCAATGGCATTTCTAGATGTTTTTGGTTCTTTGCCATGTGGTTGGAACTGATTCAATTCCTCCATTTCCCTGTGTTCCACCCTTGTTCTTTGCATATTGAGCTCTTATTTTCTTAAGCTCAATAGCCGCAATTGTCACTCCTCCTCGGCCCTCTTCAAGTCCGTTTCCATTTCTTTTGATGTGGGGAAGAAGACTTGACTTATCCTGGGCGCAGCGCTTTCCTAATCCCTTCTAACCCTGGGAGTCATCCCACTAATCCTCACTATGTTCAGAAGGTTGGGTTTGTAAATCCGGTCTTAAACCGTGTCCTACGCTTGTTGACGAGCCCGTGCCCGTAGATTGAGCTTTATCTTCCATGCCACGGCGGTGGAGAGCGAAAAATCCCCTGGCCGCCATATCAAAGATTCTGTTGGATCTCACAGGAGAAGAGGATTTTTCTTCCTCTCCAAGGCCAAAGAATCGTAGCCCTTCTTCCATGGATTCTTCCTACTTGTTTCTATGGCGGTTAGATTCCTCCAAGCTGAAACACTCAATTGAATGCTCGTTAAGCGGCCTGAGCCAATACTTTTTTTGCTAGGAGGAACCTAGGTGATTTGATGCACCGTCGTCAGAGGTGAGGTCATCTCCAATGAGTTTCCCGGACCTCAAGTGCATGAGAATGTGTTTTAACAGGCAAAATCACTACTCTGATCGTTTCACCTAGTTTTTTGTTGAACTATCTTTTTTGGTCGCGTGAAATAGCAGATCTCCATGAAACAACAGATAATGGTTCACGTCGTGAAGTAGCAGACAGTTCACGCACCGTGAAACAGCATGTTATTCACGCCGTGAATTTTTTTTCATGCTGCACAACTGGTGTTTCACGTTTCGAGATTTCAGCTCAGAATTACTTTAATCTGAGTCGCATAGACTCCAATGGTGCAATTAGGGTACTCTCTTATCTCGAATCTGACAACCCTTAATTCGTAAACTAGCAGTATATGGAAAGGTTATTTCGTGAACTACTAACATGTGAAGCGTTAGTATGTGAAGGGTTAACTTGTGAAGTATTAACTCGTGAAGTAGCAGGTTATGTTACATGCTGTGATGAGAAGTACCAGACTGCAATTCACATCGTGAAACAGACTATGCTTCACGCCGTGAAACAGAATGTTGTTCACGTCATGAAGTGCTTTGCTGCTATTTCATGAGATAGGATTTTTCTATTTCATTGTGTCAGATGTGTGAGGATAAGGTGCCCTAATTTTAGTAAGGTAATCTCAAGATTACCGACGCTAACTCGAGGGATCGTTCACTATGTGTAAACCTTCTTTCTCCGCCCATTTTGATGTATTCGGGCGTGGACATATTGATTCGCCCACTTTTGTTATATTGGGCATGGATTTATTTATTTGCACATGAATTAGCCTTTGGGGTTCTTTTGTAAATATCATTTAGTGTTTAGATAGGAACACTTTAGCTAAGCTTGCGTTAAAAGTAATCCCCATTTTTGTAAAGGGCAAGCCCATGCATAAGCGTGCATCTATTTTTGGCTTATGGGCTATTTTTAATTAATAAAGCATAAATACTCAAGAAGTGGAAGGAAGCCGACACTTCTTGAGGGGGGATAGATTGTACCCAATGAGTCTCTCTTGTTTCTTTATGCTATGTTATGTTTTTATGTTATTTATTGATATTTCAGTTATGGTAATTTGATTGAAGAGATAAACCAATTGGTTTTTGGTTGGACAGTGTGTCTCCCCATGATCCTAGTGGTTTCAGTGGTATCAGAGAAAAAGGGGGAGAGAAAGTGAAAAATATTGAGAAAAATCAAAGGGAAGAAGGCTTGCAAAAGAAACAGAGCAGGAACGTACAATTTTCCGGTTTCTGTGTGAAAGAAGAAAAATTCAAAAAATTGCAGGCTTGGTTCAAGGTCTTTTCTTCAAGTTACATCAAAGAAAAATCCAATGGATAAAAGCTTTATCCAAGGCTTAAAGCAAAGCATAGTACAAAGCTTAACCAAAGTTTAACCAAAGCTTAAGCCTAAGCTTAGCTTAACTTTTCTACACGTGACGCCGGTTGCTAATTCCTGCCCGTCAAGCTAGTGCGCGCGCATCAACTTCTTGGAGAAAAATTTGCTCAAACTTTTGCACTGGTTCAGAGATCTGTTCCGTCAGATGCATTCAGCATGTTCTCTTGCATAATTTCTATACCCTGTGTCTGAGAGGTTTCGTGGAAGATCCAAGCTTTTGAATTTGCAATGGTGGAGAGAGCTCTGCAGAAATCAAGGGTGGATAAAAATTTACATATTTGCTTTACTCAAAAAGATCTAAAAAGATAAGAGGAAATTCATACGCAAAGCTTCTTCAAGCCAAAACTTCATCAAAATCAACCCGAATTTGTCTAAATTTGGCTTGGCTTCTTCGAACTAGAAATATTTTCAGTTTCTTATTCTGGTTCGGCTCAAAAAATTTGTCTAAATTTGGCTTGGCTTCTTCGAACTAGAAATATTTTCAGTTTCTTATTCTAGTTCGGCTCAAAAAATTACAGTGATTAAAAGTTGCGAGATTTTCAAATTTGGTCATTTTACGCCTTCTGGAGCTTAAATTCACTCTCGATTCTCAATATTTTTTCTATCGGACGACCTTCCAATACTTCAAGACTACCTCAAGCACTTTGGTGATTGCGTTGGATGGCCACACCGCTCTTCTAATCACCACAGGATTCAATATCTTCAAAATCATTACCACGAGTGAAAAATCATATAAGTATTTTTAACTTTTTCCTATCTTTATTTCTTTTTAGCATTCATGTGGATGATCTACCTACACTTCCGTCTATTCAAGAGAAACTCATAGCTTTACAAGCACAATTGGTTAATGAACAAACTCATAGACTTGCATTAGAAAATCAATTGAAATCAAGTAAGAGGCATAAGCATGACACTGAAGGTGATAGTGAGTGATGAAAATTCTATTCTTCGAACCGTGATATGAAAGCAACTTTAGATGCTCAAACGGCTCGAAAAGAATCTTGCATTTAGTCATCGCAAAGCTTTTTCTTTTCAAAATTTTGATGGAAAGAAGGACACACGCACTCTTTTGGCTTGGATTAGCCAATTCGATGAATATTTTTCGAGAGAGAAATTTTCCAAGAAAGACAAGGTCAAATGTGCTGCCAATCACTTGATTCAGAATGCTGCTTTATGGTGGAATGCTACCAAGAATAGTCGACATAAACCTCATACTTGGGAGGATTTTTAGCACAAAATTAAGAGACATTTTCAACCTCTTTAATACAAGGCTAAAGCCCGATAGCATTGGGATACTCTTAGGCAATTGAAAGGAGAGGATGTCCAAACCTATATAGAAAAATTTTGGAATGCTCTCATTCAAATGCAATCTATAGAAAAAGTGCATGAAAAGCATCTTAAGAGGACGTTCATCTTAGGATTGGATCCAAAGATTAGAGTGGAGGTTAATATGTTTCATCCTCACTCTTTCCTTAGCTAAATCTCTTGCTCTAAATTGTGAAAAGAAAAAAGGTGTGCTCAGGTTCCAACAAGAGAATCGTACTTCTAAATTCTCCAAAGATTCGACATACATCTTCTAGTGGTTTTTTTGACAGGTGTTCTTCATTCACGAGCGACCTTTTAACAAGGGTTAAGATCAAAGACGCCAGCAATTCAACAACAACAACAAAGCAAAGATTGGCAACAATAGCAATGGAGCGAGTGGAGAACAAAAGAAGATAGATGTTCCAGATTCATTGACACGAGATGAAAAAGCAAGCAATGTTCAATGTTACACTTGCCATCAAAGGGGGCACTATGCTAATAACAAGTGTCCAAATGACAACAACAACAAAAACAACAACAACAACAAGCCAATGGCACGACTTAACATGATGGATGGAGATGAAGACACTGGCAATGGAGATGATGATGCTGCTTACGACTACGAGCTAGAGTCAGAACAAGAATGTACTTCTAACCTTGATCCTCATTCTTTTTCACCACATACTTTACTTAAAATGAAGGAAAAAATTCAAGGTAAAGAAATCACAATCTTGCTGCATGATGATGGTAGCACACACGACTTTATTTCTGAACGTCTTGCACATGCTCTTCATCTTTACATGATTCCTTCTCGTTTTAAAGTAAAGGCTACTTTTCAAAATCAAAAGTATAATTGCACTAAGAAAGTAAAGAATCTTGCTTTTTATACTGCACAATTTTTGGATCAACGTACTATCTTAGTAGCACCTTTGCATGGTATTGACATGATTTTGGGAATGCCTTTTCAACATTACACACCACAAATTGATTATGCAAAGCACACAATGTCTTTTATGCATCATGGAAAGAATATTTGTCTGTAAGGAATTTTTGAGGGTAAGGAGATCAACCACTTTTGAGCCATACTTAAGCAAAAAGGGCTTTGAGGAAAAGGGAGAAAACTTTTCTAATTTTAGTTAACCAGCTTAGTGCTCAAGAACCACCTCCTAGGGATACATCCCATGACTCTTTCATTTCCAAATTCTATGACTGTTTTCTCAATGAGTTACCTCCTGGACTCCCTAGATCACGTCCTGACGATCATCACATATATATTATTCCAGGTGGTGCACCGCCTTGTAGAGAACCTTATAGAGTTAACTCTCTTGAGCAAAGAGAAATTCAGACTCAAATCGAGAAATTACTTTCTCAGGGACTTATTAGACCAAGTAGTTCACCATATGGAGCACCAGATCTTCTTGTATAAAAAGAAAAATGGTACTTATCGTATGTGTGTAGACTACAGTGCTCTCAACAAAAATACTATCAAGAGCAATTCCTAGAGTTCATGATCTACTTGATAAATTAAGGAGCTAGCGTCTTTAGCAAAATTGACCTAAAATCTGGATATCATTAAGTAAGAATGGCCAAGAAAGATATCTATAAGATTGCTTTTAGAACTCAGACTGGTCACTTTGAGTTTTTAGTAATGCCATTCGGTCTTCTACTCGTATGATGAATTCCTTTCTTGAACATCAAAACTTTGTGGCTGTCATTTTCGATGATATCTTAGTTTTTAGTAAATCTGAAGAAGAGCACAAAAAACACTTAGAAATTGTATTTAATTTTTTCAAAGAAAATGAACTTTACATTAATCTCGAAGAGTAGTTTCTTCCAGAGTGAGATTGAGTATTTGGGGCATATAGTTTCTGCTAAGGGTATACATGTTGATCCCAAGAAAATAGAAACTATTGCGACATGGCCATGTCCCAAGAATCTTCATGAAATATGATCTTTTCTAGGGTTGTGTAGCTTATTATCGCAAATTTGTCCCTAATTTTGCATATAAGACATACTATCTCACTGAACTTCTCAAGAAAACCAAACCTTATGAGAGTGGACCGAACTTCAAGAGAAATCCTTTCTTGCATTAAAATATGCACTTACTCATGCACCTGTGTTACAATTACCTGATTTTTCACGTCCTTTCTTTGTGGTTGTAATCGATGCTAGTGGTAAGGGCATTGGTGCTGTATTAATGCAAGATGGTCATCCTATTGCTTTTGAGAGTAGGAAATTTCATCCTGCTGAAAGTAAGTATAGCACCTATGATAAGGAGTTGTCTACTGTAGTCCATGCATTGAAAATTTGGAAACATTATTTGATGGGCTCAAAATTTCTTATAAAGACTAATCAGCAGAGTATCAAACATTTGCTTTCTCAACCACTTATTTCAAATAGACATATTAAATGGATAGCTTTTATTTAAAGTTTTCACCCTATTATTTAATACCAACCTGGTAAAGAAAATGTAGTTGCTGATGCTTTGAGTAGAAGACCATTCAAAATATTTCTGTTCTTGAGAATACATCTTTTGATTCTATGCGTGGTGAGACTTATGACCAAGACCCTGACTTTAGTGATATTTGGTCTAGATTGAGGGACAATCATTGGACACCTTTTGCTAAGTATTCCTAACGATGATGGATATCTTTTCTTCCAGAAAAGATTATACATTACTTGACCTTTTAGACATTCTATTTTAGAGGAATAACATCAGCCACCTTATGCGGGGCATCGAGGTGTTTCATCCACATTCCAGACTATTTCTAATGATTTTTATTGGCCTAAAATGAAAAATGATGTAGCTAAATTTGTGTCTGAATGTGATGTTTGTCAAAAAGTGAAAAGTTACAAGGGTAAGAAACTTGGTTTACTCATGCCACTTTCTATTCCTAACACTCCTTGTGTTGGGAACAGATTTCTATGGATTTTACCCAACTGGTTTTCCATTGACTACGAACCATAATGATATGATTTGGACCATTGTTAATAGGTTTAGCAAACAAGCATATTTTATTCCTTGTATAAAAAGACTCTTACTGCACATCAAGCTACACATTTGTTTGTTAAACACATCTTCACACATCATGGTTTACCACAAGTGATTGTTTTTTTATAGAGATTCTAAGTTTTACAGTGATTTTTGGACTACATTGTTTGATAATCTAGGCACTAAATTGGACTTTTCCACTGCATTTCATCCTGAATCTAATGGTCAAACAAAAGTGAAAAATAGCACAATATTGGATTTACTTCGTGCATATGTTTCATCACAACCTAAACAATGGGATAAGTATATCCATTTTTGCAATTTGCATATAACAACACACCTCATTCATCACTGCTGCTGGAAAGGCACCTTTTGAATTTGTGTATGGAAAAGCTTTACCTACTCCTATCACTCGTTTGTCACACACTATTAAAGCTGCAGATCAATTTACCATTGATTTCACTTCCATTCATGATCATGTTCGTAAAGCTATTTCTAATGCACAAGAGAAATACACTAAACAAGCTAATAAGAAAAGAAAGCACATGGTTTTTCAAGAAGGTCAATATGTTTTGCTTTGTATTGAAAAGAGACGTCTTAAAAGTGTTGAGACACCATGTTGTTAAGTTAGCTCCTCATTTTTATGGTCCTTTTAAAATTAATCATAAGATTAATGACCTAGCATACAGGCTCTCACTTCCTTCTCATTGGAGAATTCATAATTCTTTTCATATTAGTCTTTTGAGGCTTTATAGGGGACCGATTCTTACATATCCTGTATATGAGGAAGCACTAGTCTTGTTGACCAAGTAGAAGAACTTCAACCTGAGGCTGTTATTGACCATAAGACCACTACTACTCACACACAGGTTCAGGTTCTGTATATAATAGATATCTTTTGACCTTCAAAAATCATCCTCGCAAAAATGCAAAATGTATGCCTGAGCGGTTTTTCCACGCCTATCCCGACATCATCCAATCTTACTTTCAAACGTGGGTGTGCGCTTTTGCTGCACAGGTCGTAGCTGGCCCGACTTGCCGAGCACCGTATGCGAGCCACGAATGGCTGCAAGCATACTACCAGGGAAGGAAGCTCAAATAGAATGCAAAGGGTGTGTCACTCACCGCTCAACCGCCGCCTTGAAGGATTCCCGCGTCGCAGTGAAGAAGGAGCCGCCGTCGCCGCTATACCGCCTCTCCGCCGCCGTGCCGCTACACAGTGCTCGATCACTCTCTCACTCTCTCTCTCTCTCTCTCACACACGCAGGAGAAGGAAACCAAAGAGATAAGGCAAGAGCACTCTTGTATTCACAACACATGAGAATGAAGATTTTAGGGTTACATTTGACTCTTATAGGTGACTTGGCCGTTCACACTTGGGCACCCATACATGGCCGGCCGATCCTAACCCTTATCCTACTAATATTCAAGGTGCGCCTCTCATCGACGATCACCCAATCCCTTCATCCTTAACATATGGTGCTGACAAGCCCGGCCCATGACTCAGAATATTTAAATTAATGACGTAAAACATAGTACGTCTCAATGTCCGTCATAGGTTAACATGCCCCCCTTCTTGATGTAGATTCCGTCCTCGGAAGCTATGGTATGGTAAGCTCGAGAGGGTTGTTGTTGACCGTCTGCAAAACAGGGAAGTAGAGTGAAAGTATGCTGGAATTCAAAAGATATAAAGTGTATAAATTCAAGCATGTTAGACCACAATGGATGTTGCTATGAGAACTTAGTTTAAGGGTCACATGAATGAGCTAGTGTAGCAAATTAACAGGAGTTTAAAATTATTGAAAGTAAATCAAGAGTAAGCAAGGTGTCAAAGGTTAATTAAGGTTTATAACTGGCCTAAGTCAAGGAAAATAACCAAGCTTAATAAATAAACAGATGACCACACTGTGTCTACTCTAAGAATAAGTTAATACCACAAGCCTAGGGACACAAGAAACATCAGAGTTACAGGAGCTTTTTGTCTTTTTTTTTTAAAAAATACACGTGACAATTTTTACACACAATGGCGACCTTCCTAAGGCAAAACTAACATCGATCCTGGTACCATGTTTAACACAAGGCATTATCCAGGAATCTATTAGCTCACTTTAGGCAAGGCTACCCCCTACCAACCCAAGGCATCGGTCTGGAGTAGAATACTCCTCGCCTACCAAGTATCAATAAGGCGATAGGCCAACATTAAAGCACATCATAGACTTGTATTGCCATTTATTGTAGGCTTTTTTTTATTATATCTATTTCTTTTGATCTTCGCTCCTGAACTATAATTTGTCTTGCATCCTTTCGACAAAGGGGTAATAGCTATGTCCTAGAGGTCAACACACACATGGCCAGGTGTCAAACATTAAGATGGTTTGACCCTAGACCTAAGACAATCGTATTCCAAGGTTAACTAAAGACGTCATGCTGCCTAGGAATATTTCCAATAAAGTTAAGCTCATTAATGATTTACACTAGCATGCAAGCAACTTCAAAAACTAAGTAGTACATTGACAATTTCCATGTGGTCATGCATTATAGTTTATGCAATTAATTGAACAGTAAAAACGAAAGAGAGTGGGTATGGAAGAATTACACCTGTAATTGGAGATCTCCTTGATTTGACGAGACAGCTTGCAATTTGATGTAGATATATTTTGATGAACGTTGCGGCAGTCTCAGGACTTGAAAGTGAACCCACCTCAAACTTTTCAACCTGTACAATCAACTAACAAGCACTATACCTCGAGAGGCACATTAGTGTGAAAATTTCAAGACTTGTTTAAGGAATCTAAACTAGAAAAAACTTGAAAACACTAACCTACCTACCAGTCACCACACTACTACTGAGGATACGGTAAGAGGATGTTGTAGAGTCCTGGCTCTAGCCCTAAGGCTAAGCCTCTATCTGCATCATCCAAATAAATAAAGTCAACCTCAGTAGTGCCATGAGTTTCATCCGTCCATTCATCATTGTCAGATATTTCCTTTTCATTTTCCCATCCACATAAACTCATCAAAAATGTAACCATGCGAGGATAGTCATCTTGTGGAAAAGGAAAGCATTGGGCTATCGGGGATATGTCCTCTACGGAGTAGGGGTCAGTCATGGTCAATAGGCGAATTAGCCATTCTAATTCCTCAACATTTTCCTCTCTGGCTAGTACATCTATATGATCCCATTCAGTTTCAATTACAGGATAGCACATGTGGAATATCTGAGAAAGGTATAGATGATACCTCTCACCAAAGGTAGGAGTGGATGAAGTGTATGATGATCGGGCATCTGCCATATCTGCAAACACAGATATAGCATCAGTAGGTTTATGACAGGTCAATCTAGTTCTTGATTGTATACGGATATTTCTCTTGTTTTTGTGCTCTTGCTCTTTTTACTATTTTTTGTTTTTCTTTTCTTTGTTTTTTTAAAAAAAATGTATGAAGCTATATATATACATCTCCTTGAATTTGGCAATTACATGGTCAGGGAGAAGGTTAAGGAGGAAGCATTAGAATGTCGAGCGTGAGTACATGCTCCCCCTTTCCTTGGGTAGATCATATTATTTGCAATGATGTTGCAGCCTCTTGGATCCAATTTGTCCAGCGGGTCATAGGTTGTGATGTGGGCAGATAGCTTTTTATGACCCTTGTGGCCACATCCAATTGCAAAGATGGTAGTGTATGCTCCCATTGACGAATGGAGGAAATGGTTTTCGACGATACTATTACAAGGGGAGACGTAGACTCATCGGTTTTTTGTTGGGTGTTGACAAGAGTAGGTGTAGAGCATGTAGAAACTTCTATATGAGTGTGTGCCTAGCATGAGGAGCTAGAAGCTTCATGTGGCTCCCCCCTTCTTGAGCTAGGTGGTAATGATCGATATCGTTTTGGAATCCAAACTAACTCTGGAAGAAGTGGTGCGGAGCACTCTATTACCTTTCCCTTACCACGGTCTTGAATTGTCATTGGGGTGGCAACAATTGGTTTGCAAGGTTTTACAGGTGATGTAGAGGGATTCAACTTATGTTTAGGGACCCAAATCTGGTCATTCCCCTCGTAGTACCCTTGGGCTACTAATAATTTTTTAGGGATCCATCGTGATGTTACATTGCCCTTTCTCGGGTGGGTAGCTGTTTTCTTCCTACGAGGCTTCTTGGTGGTGGTTGAACGAGATTGAGCAGGGGAAGTAGCTGTTAACGAAGCTTTTGGGACCCATTTGTATATACTCTTTGGCATAGTAAGCGGAGCTTTAGAGACCACCCTACATGTTTCCACTCTTGGCGTTGAAGCGTTAGAGAAATGGCAAACAATCAAAGATGGTTTTGCCACTGGACTTTGTGAATTTTCATTATCTAATATTTGAGTGGATGACTTAGGTGCGAGATTTTGAGTGGTCAGACCTAGTGTTGGTTCTTGCGTCGTGACTCGTCTGGTTGCCCAATCGATATTGCATTTGGTGGCCATCATCCATTTGCGCCCTAAGTTTACAGTCCCTTCCATTGTACCAGCAGGCATAACCAAAAAGCTTTGAATTATGGTTCCCTTGTCATAAGCAACCGGAGTGTGCAGAATTCCTGAGACAGGGGTTTTCTTCTTGTTGATTCCTTGAACTTGGATAGAACTCTTGGATAAAGGTGGTTTTTCCAGTTGACATCACACGCCATATGATAGCAAATTATGTTGAGCTCCTGTATCCAATAATGCATTATACAGCACCTCCTCGTAAGGACGCTGTAACTCAATTGGGTATCTTAGAGGTGGGTCAGATTCCAGTGAATCCTCGTCTGCCTCCTCGAAAAATGCTTGTGTAATCCCCAAGTTGGCTTCTCGTTGTCGCCTAGCACGCTGTTGACGTTCTTTGGCTTCGACTCTCGCTTGTATCTTTTTAAGCTCAGCTTGTTCTTTAGCTGCCTTCTTTTGATGGATTGCATGTAACTCCTCCTGGCTCAGGGGATCATAGTATCTTTTGAATTTACTCCCATTAAGGAATCCAATGGTTTCAACTCCGTCGAGAGTCTCCACTCTGATGGTACCTTGCGGGGTAATTTCACATACTCTATATGGTCCCTTACCAGCATATTTGAGCTTCTTCTTTTCGTTTCGCACTCCATACATCAGGACTTTATCCCCAACCTTGATGTCCTTGTTTTTTAGATGGCGATCAAACCATTTTTTCCTTCTATCCTTCTCCACAAGGGCATTGTATACAGCCAATTGTCTTTCTTCGTTTAGCCGCTCCAGGATATATAGATGCTCTACTAAGGGATTACCATCCCAACCCTCTTGAGTAGCAACACGAAGACTAGGAATGACAAATTCCCACGGCATGACTGCTTCTTGGCCATATACCATTTTGAATGGTGTGCAATTAATAGCCACTTTGTACGCAGTACGATAGGCCCATAAAGCTGTCGTAAGCTTTAGATCCCAATCCGTGCGATGAGCTTCAACTGTCTTTGTCAAAATAGAGATTAAAGTCTTGTTGGTACTCTCAGCTTGGCCATTCGCTTGCGGATAATAAGGAGTAGATTTATGATGGGATATCATGAAATTTGTTGTGAGCTCCTTAATCACGTCATTTATAAAATGCGTCCCATTGTCGCTCACAAGTTCAAAAGGACAACTGAATCGTGTGATTATATTTTCAAAGAGGAACTTGGCTGTTGTCCTCGCATCTGCCTTACGTGTCGCTTTCGCTTCAGCCCATTTGGTCATATAGTCAGTGGCCACAATAATATAGCGAGATTGTGTGTTTCGGGCCGCTGGACTAATTGGACCTACAAAGTCTAAACCCCACTTTTCAAAAGGTTGGTTTACTTTGATCGGATGTAGGGGCATTTGATCTTTCCTCTGGGGTTTCTTATATCGTTGGCATTCATCGCTCGCAACCCTTCATAAAGAGTGATGCGTCTTGGAACATAGTGGGCCACCAATAACCTGATCGTAAGATCTTTCGCGCAGTTAAGTCTCCTGAGAAGTGACCACCAGCTATGCCCATATGTGCCTCTTGAAAAATGTATAGATACTCATCCTCTCGGGCACAACGCCTAAGAACATCATCCTTTCCTCTTTTATAAAGAGTCCCAGCTATCAGGCAATAGGGTTCGCATTCTTTGATTAGCTTTCGAGCTAGATCTTTACGAAGCTCCTTGGGTGGAAAGCCATTAACCAAAAAGTTAACAATCTTCTCACTCCATTCAGGCATTGTCTCCACCATGAACAGGGAAGTGTCCGGTAAGTCATCATCAACCCCCGTAGGAGCCTCACCATTAGGTATGCGAGACAAATGATCAGCCATAACATGTTTTTTGCCAGGTCTCACAACAACAGTGAAATCAAACTCAAGAAGAATCAATAGCCATCGTGTGATATTTCCTGTGGAGCATGGTTTGTTTACCAGATACAACAATGCTTGATGATCTACATAGAAAACAAACTTGGTGGCAAGGAGGTAATAACGAAATTTCCTTACTGCATATATCATTGCCAACCCTTCTCGCTCCGTAGTGGTGTAGTTCATCTCAGCATCGTTCAACTGGCGACTGGCAAAGCTAATGGGGTAGTCTAGCTTGTGTTCTCCAGGTTGAGTTAACACACACCCAATAGCAAAGTTTGATGCATCAATATGCACATGGAAGAGTAAATCCCAGTTAGGCATTCTCAAGATTGGAGCACTCGCCAAGGCCTTCTTTAATAGCTCATAAGCACGGTCACATTCTTTGGTCCAAATACACTCGATGAGAAGCTTATACAATGGTCGAGCTATCTCGGCGAAGAATAGAATAAACCTTCGATAATAACCAACATGGCCCATAAACCGTTGGACTCCCTTATAGTTGGTGGGTGGGGGTAATTCCAGAATGACCTTGATTTTACTCTTGTCAGTGGAAATCCCATTTTTGGACACTATATGCCCTAAAATAACTCCGTGTTTAACCCAGAATTGGCATTTGAAAGGATTCAAGGAGATGCGATATAATCTACACCTTTCAAATATTTTTCGTAAACACATCAAGTGCTCGTCCCAAGAGGAATGAACACAAAGATCATCTAAGAAAGCTTCACAGAAGTCCCTTAGATATTCCTTAAAGGCCGTGTTTATCAATCGTTGGAATGTTGCAGGTGCATTGGTCAAGCCAAAAGCCATGACGCGAAAGGCAAACACTCCAAACTCTGTGATAAATGCTGTTTTAGCTTGGTCCTCGACTGCAATTGTGATCTGATTGTAACCCGAGTACCCATCTAAAAAGCTATATGCCTCCTTGCCTGCCACTCTTTCAAGCACATGTTCAGAATATGGCAAGGGGTAATGATCCCTTCTGGTGGCTGCATTAACCTTTTTGAGATCAACGCAGACTCTGAGTTTCCCATTCTTCTTTGGCACGATGACTATCGGAGAAACCCATTCTGAGTGCTCAATTGGGTATATGAATCCACATTTTACCAGCTTTTCAATTTGCTCTTGTACAATCTTTGCATACTTAGGATTCATTGGGTAGGGACGTTGCTGGACTGGTTTAGCAGTGCTAATCATTGGAATCTTGTGTTGCACCACCGAGGGTGGACACCCTTCATATCATGATATGTCCAAGAAAATATGTCCTTGAATTCTTTAAGAAGCTTCGTAAGTGCAGCTTCTTCTGCCTTGGTGAGGTCTTGAGCAATAAAAACTGGTTTAGACTCCTCACCCGGATCTGCTAAGTCTATCTCCTTAACTACCGCAGGGCCATCGTAGACACCGCTACTCCCATTGGTAGGCGTTTGTTGGGCTTTTGTGTAGACTACTTTACGTTCCCCTGTGGTGAATGATTTGAAATGCTCGGGTGCAGGGTGTAAGTCTACTGGTTCTTATTGTGCCAGGCTTTTTTCTTTCAATTTCGCTTCCTTTTGTTGTTGAGCCAACTCTTGGTTTTGCCGCCTTCTTGCAGTACGACTTAGTTTCGGCTTCTCTTCGATTTCTAATTGGGCGACGTCATGAGGTTGCGGAATACACCACATGACACTTTGGAGGTATTGTCCCCAACCGGATGAGCATCAATGGCTCCTACATAACTAAGCCATTCTGCAATGGATCTTTCCTTGTTTATTGCAGTGCGTACATTAGCTCGATAGCGTTGGCGCTTATGTCTCGTTTTCTTCTTACCAAGTTTTTGATTTTTGTTTCTATCAGATTCGGACTCACTTGGTTGATCTTCACTTGTGTCCCCCTCACTTTCGGATGAACTGCATGAGGTCACTGTCCTAGGCCTTGAGCACCTTGCTTCCACATTTGGGTGAATATTTGATTCATTTTTCCCATCAGGCTCAGGGTCAGTTTCTTCTTGAGATTCATACTCAGAGTTCCATTGGTCAGAGTCTTCGCTACTTTCAGTGTCGGTGGAGTTTGCCACTTTCTCGCCATCAGGGGTCAAGTGCATAACACCTATCATGTTTATTGGCACTAATGGTGGCATATCTTGCCCCTCAGGTGTTACCCAGCTTGTGCCTCTATTCCCCCATGTTTCTATGGTTGCCGCTAGGTGTACCCAATCCACGTTATCCGACTCAGTCATACCCGGTAGGACATCCATATAAGGAGAATCTTTCCCATCATCAGTCTCTTTTTTGCATGTATAGCAATACCTTAATGGGGCGGAGTGAACAGTGGTATCTGATCGATTATCGATGATAACCTTGCTTCCTAAAGGATGCGCACGACCATTCTCAAGATTAACTCAAATGACAGAGTCCTGGAATTGTAGATAGACATGGTTTTTCGACCAGTCATGCACCATTTGTGCTTCCCTCATGAAAGGACGTCCTAAGATCATTTGATATGACATAGGATGCTTGGAGAAATCCATTACAATGAAGGTATGTTTTACCTTGTATCCCATGACCTTGATCTTAAGGTCCCTTAACATCCCAATAGGTTTAGCAATAGTTCTGTTTGCCATCTTAACCACTATGTTTGTGACTTCGAGGTGAGGTCTTCCCATAGATTCCCAACAGTTTTTAGTCACAATGCTCACTCCAGCACCACCATCAAGGATTCCCTTTAGAGTTAATCCCTTGGTAGTAATGGGGAGGGTGGCATTAGATTCGTCCCCTTCAAAGTACTGACCCAACTTGTTCAAAGGTATTTCAACGACCGAATCTTCATCTAGGTTGGGTTGTAGATCCCAATGTACCCCTTCATCTTGAAGCGTGTCGGGTCTATCCATATTTGCAAATTGTGGTAGCCCCGCCTTTAGTTCTCCATTGAGAAATGCCCGAAGAGCTAAGAACAGCTCAGGATCTCCGTTTAATTTGGATATGATCGTGGTTCTGATTTCAGAGGACATGAAATCCATTAGCTTGGACACATTCAATGGTACTTTTTGAGATATCGCTCCTCGACTAGGAACTGGTGAAGATGGAATCTCCTCTTCAATGGGGTCAGGCATTCCCTCACTAAACATCCTTTCCAGCAAGAAGGGTGTTTGCCCACTTCCTGATGTCCTATCCTCACTTTCTTCCCGAATGATACTCGGTATAGCTAACGGTTTATGGTTCCTGTGAGGCTGAGCTTGCGTAGGGAACACTGTGTCTGGAATTTTGATTTTTCTCGGGTTTGGCTCCAGTTCTCTTTGTGTTTCTTCCACCAAACCCCTTAAGTGTTGCACTTGTTCAATCTCCTCAACTGGGTTTGGGTAAGTTCCAATCTTTTTCTTAAGGGTTTTTGGCCCACGTGGCTTGTCTTGGGGAGTCTCAGTCAGTTTGGGTGGTCGAGAGGGCATTAACTGACTTGGTTGTGGGGCCAAGGAAGTTTCCTTCTGTTTCCCCTTATTTATATACTCGCTTGATTCTCCTTCATTGAGCTCCCGAGTGGGTTCCTCCCTTAAGGTAGTGGCTTTGGTCCCCATGGTTTCTATTGAATCGGAATCGTCTTCAGGATCATTCATATACACGGGATCGTCTCCTGTCCCTATGTTAGTCTTTGAACTAGGCTTGGAGCTCGTGGCATTAAGCGATCTCTTCCGCCGTGTTTTCTTTTTCTTTGCCTGAGCGATTGATGCAGTATCCCTCTCTTCAAGAATGTAGTTTTGATTTTGAAGCATTGACTGTGTACTACATTCGCGGGTACAACGGGTGTGGTTCATCGTGCTTGGTTGGTGACCTCAACCAAATTCAATGGCGTAATCTTGGGTGCATTAGGATTATGTGGACATTGAGCAATCAAATGATCTATGCCACAACGATTACATGTAAGTACCGGCATTCCCGATGTGCTCCCTTGATTTGGTTGCATCTGAGTAGCGATCTTCTGTAGCCTATTAGGGCACTCCGCTACACGATGCGGTCCACCACACTCATAGCATTGAAGAGGTGGTCTCCTCGCCAAGGTATTAAGGTTTTGCCCTCTTGTGGCAAGAGCAGCCGCTTGATATACAGGCTTGACTTGCCCGAGATGATCCTCCATGTAGTACTAGGGAATCATTTCAAACGTATCAATCCCATATGGAGCAGTGGGGTCTATCTCCTCTTCATAATCCCCACACGCACTATGTGACTCACAACCCATCTGGTTTATTGGGGTTATCCTTGGATGTGGAGGTTGTGGTCCTATCACTGGCGGTGGTAACGGCACAGACTGGACTACATTTGGATTCCTTGGACCTATGTGCTGTGACGGTTGCTCGACAGGTTGTGCAGGCATCAGCGTGGGTACTTGAGGTGTGTTTGACCAAGCTAGTGGTGCCTGATTTGCCAACATTCGCTTAAGTACTAGGCAATCTTTAGATTGATGGCCATACTTACCACATGCATTGCAATTCCCATTGAATTTGACTCTGAATGTGGGACATTCACTCGTGCTATGTGGTCCTAAGCACACCGAACACCATTGTTGCTCTCTCCTTGGGTACATATGGCTATTCTGAGGAGCTCGATTACCCCTAAAGTATTCTTGGAGAGCCTTAGTAAGGTCGGTCACAGACATTTCGGATATCTTGGGCTCTTTGGCAATAGGTTTTACTGTCATTGGCTCGTGCCCAGATACTTGCAAACTAATGGATTTTGTTTCTGAAGACACCTTTTTACCTGCAATCATCAAGTTGTCTTCATTGCATTGGCAGTGACTGCTTCCCACGTTGTAAGACCTCTAATGACTAGGCCATTGTAAATGTCCTCGTGGCACAATCCTCGGATGAATCTATCGAGCAGTTGGTTATTATTGAAGTGCTCATCGGGAGTGCAGCGAGAATTTAGATGCTTCAATCGACTTATAAAGTCTCTCACTGACTCCCCTTCCTCGCGTTCAGTTGTAGGTACTGTTCCACTAGGTAGTGGTGTTGTACTAACTACAGTGGTAACAGGTGTGCTTTCTGTCATGCTCATCATTGGGGTAGGCATTGTGGATTCCCTAATGGAAAGTTGAGCCAAGGTTAGAAAGCTAAAGTTACTGCTCGTGGGCTCAACCTGCATTGAGACTCCAGGGGCGAAACAACATATGAAGGGTCTATGGGACTCACCGAGGGAGTCTCCACCAATTGTGACAGGGTTGGTTGTTTGGCCTTGCCCGTATCCAAAAACCTCATAGGGCCAGTGGAAACTAGGTTCACTCCCCTATTTTGCCTCTCAATTTGGATAATTCTATGAATAACCTCACATATCATTTGCTGTTGCTCCTCTAGATTAGTGGCGCTAGATGTAGATCATAGGACTTCTAACCAACCCACATGGTATGTGTAACCCGTGTATAGGTCCGTTAGAGTCTCTGTGTGTAGATCATATTCCCAATTTTCATTGAGAAATATCCCATCTAGACTTGGTGTGCCAAACGGTTCTCTTGAAGTGGACGCAATGTCACTTCTTATGGATTGGCTTCTAGGGACCTCTACTTTAGGAAGAGCATCGAAATGTGGTAGCTCAGTAGGGCCCTCATTAAACGAAGTGGGTAGAATATCCACATGGACACTCTTTGGGAGGGTAGGGTCTACATGAGATGTGAATGGCGAATCCACTACCCCACCTTCTTCATTTACTTTGCTTGTCGCATGTTCAAAGCATGTAGCTCTACTAAAGGTCTCTATTAGATGACTAAACATGCTAGATCCGGGTTGTGGGACCCAACCTGGCATGTTTTGGCTTGTCTCCTCAGGGTTCTTGGTAGGGTGCCCTTCCATGGCTTTTGAGTCAGAGGACGAGTCACTATCCACTATTTGTGGATCTTGGGTTGCACTCCCTTGGGTTCCAGCCGAAGGCCAAGATGCCAACGTGGAGGGATGGTGTGAGCCTGCGTAAACTGAAACACTTTCTAGTGGTTCAGGCTCTAGCACCCGACCAGATCGTAGATGCATGTGACGTGGGTACCCTACATGCGTTGGTAACTACCCTTGAAACTCACACAAGTGGTTTCTTAGGTGTTTCGCACCCCGTTTTTACTTGTTTTTAGATTGTTTTTAACCCGTTTTTGACCCCCTTACTTATGGTCGAACCTGGACTAGGGCGTGTAATAGCTCGAAACGAGCGTATCGTTTAAAGGGTCCTAGTGTGCTTTACAGCACCGTGTTCGCCTATCTAGAGCTCCTATAGTCCTCAAAACAGTCCGTTTCCTTTGGGGGGAAGGGGCGAAAGCCTATTTGCTTGTGGAGGAAAGGGTGAGGGCTTTATCCCACATGCTCACTTTACTCCTTGGGGAGTGGGCTACATATAGGGCACAACTTCCCATAAGCTCTCACTTGAAAGAAAGCTATGGAGGCTCACTCTCCTACATATATATATCAAAAGACCAAGACCGAGGCCGGGGCCGTGGGTCAATTGGGGTTATTTCTTTTCAAAAATTTTTTCTCCAAATGAAAAATCTTTCCCAGTGCTCGATCGCTCTCTCACTCTCTCTCTCTCTCTCTCTCTCTCACATGCAGGAGAAGGAAACCAAAGAGATAAGGCAAGAGTACTCTTGTATTCACAACACATGAGAATGAAGATTTTAGGGTTACATTTGACTCTTATAGGTGACTTGGCCGTTCACACTTGGGCGCCCATACATGGCCGGCCGATCCTAACCCTTATCCTACTAATATTCAAGGTGCGCCTCTCATCGACGATCACCCAATCCCTTCATCCTTAACATATGGTGCCGACAAGCCCGGCCCATGACTCAGAATATTTAAATTAATGACGTAAAACATAGTACGTCTCAATGTTCGTCATAGGTTAACAGTGGGCCGGTTGATATGATGCAACTGATGAGGACAGTTGCTATCCCAGGCAGAAGGGATGTCACGGTTTGTCCGTCCATCCTTTTGTGGTTAATTGGGGATGCACCACTATGTTCAAAGCACAGCACTTGGGTGATTCCAAATATTCCATGTGTAGGACATATGAAATTAGCGATAGCTGGAACTAAGTATGGATTTATGGCATGTGTTGCTAACTCATAGCGTGTTTGAATGGACAACCTTGTAGGTTGGTGAGTTTGGCGTGATGGCGGTGATATGGTGCGAGCTATTACCAGATGGTTTCTCATTTTGATATTTTTGCCATAGTGTTTACTATGAGGTTTTGTATTTGACCGCCCATTTTGATGTATTCAGGCGTGGACCTATTGAGCCGCCCACTTTTGTTATATTAGGTGTGGATTTATTTATTTGCATGTGAATTAGCCCTTGGGGTTCTTTTGTAAATATCATTTAGTATTTAGATAGGAACACTTTAGCTAAGGTTGTGTCAAAAGCAACCCCCATTTTTGTAAAGGGCAAGCCCATGCATAAGCGTGCATCTATTTTTGGCTTATGGGATATTTTTGATTAATAAAGCATAAATACTCAAGAAGTGGAAGGAAGCCAACACTTCTTGAGGGGGGATAGATTGTACCCAATGAGTCTCTCTTGTTTCTTTATGCTATGTTATGTTTTTATGTTATTTATTTATATTTAGATTATGGTAATTTAATTGAAGAGATGAACCAGTTGGTTTTTGGTTGGACGGTGTGTCTCCCCATGATCCTAGTGGTTTCATCTACATTCAGAAAAAACATGGTAATGGAATCCAAGGATCACATGTATGACTAATGGTTTGCCAGTGGATTGATGGATAATGGCCAATGAAATGATTTATATGAGGCTATGCTCATGAGATGTCAAAGCCTAACATATGGAATATATTCAAAAGTGCTTTTGATGTTCTATGGTGTTGGAAACACATTTATTTGAACAATTGGTAACAAAAGTGGTTTATGCAACACTAGTTTGCACAAATCTAAGAGGTTAGCCTAGTCATAAATGCTTTGGATTGAACCTAATTTGATCACATATTTGAAAAGGCTATGTTGAGGGCCTTCTAACAAGTCATTCAATCACCCTATTTTCGATATCTTTTTTGTGGTCAAATTGCTAAAATTTTGTCACACTGGTGTATTCAACATAGAGTAAAAGGGATGGATAAACCTAAATTATTTATACCATTATGTTTCCTATTACATTACCTCTCCAACAAGCTAAAAATTTCTCAAATCAAAGTTTGGATTAAGGAGATACGACCGATTTTTTGTCACAAGTACAAGAAAAGGAGACCAAATAGGGCTTCACACAACGGTTTGCGGATGATCTTTGCATCTTTGTGAAGCTTATCTCAAGAGCTTGGGAAAGAGGCAATGGAAAATGTGGAAGATGATCATGAAAATGATGTATCAATGGATAATACATAAGGATATAATGACATATTGATGGCTCTCAAAGTGAGGAGGGGCATATGGAACAAGGTCAAAAGCGAATGCTATAGAGGTAAGGGTGTTGCAAATGTGCCCAATGCTTTGTTGAGAAATGAAATGCAGCATGTTGCAATGATTTTTAGGTCAATGATGGATATTTTTTCTAACTCTCAAAAGACTTGATGGAGAGCTTCCAACTCAATCAAAGAGAGATGCTTTGGGAGATCAAAGGTGAATTCACTTCACTTGGGGACAAGATTTAGAGGAGCACTCATGTGGAGGAGAATAAGAAATTACACACTGGTGGATATTTAAAACAACCAAATGATAACTTGAAGTCAATCAATACCGCTCACTATGCTTATGGATGATGATGAAGATGACTATGACATTGAAGATAGTAATGACATTGTTTAAGGAGAATTAACCTCCTCCATACAGATTTGGATCTTCATCTAGAGGTTTTGGAATAGGTAAAACAAGTGGCATTTGATGACATGCATGCAAATGGATGGTTGATAGACCTATACCAAGATGGTGTGTTGTCAATGCTCATGAAAACAATGATGAGTTCAAGGGTATCAAGGATAAAGTGGTGTTTACAAGGGGCCAAAACCAACAATGAAGAGTTTGATGAATAGGCAAATACACTTATACTTGATTCCACTTTGTTCACATTATCTCATGATGCCTACATGGGTGCAAAAATTCTTTAACTTTGAGGCTCAAAGACTACATAAAGTGTAGAGTGGCACAAATCCTTGTGGATAGCAGGAGTACACAAAATTTTTTCAATACTAAATTGTTGCAAAGTTTGAAATTACAACCCACATCTTTGGACTCTTTCTATATGGTGCAAGTGGACAATGGTGGGCCAATGGGACAAAGATGAAATGTATAGTGTCATGTCAAAATGTTAGGCTGATTTTTGATAAGAATTATGTATGTAAAGATGAATTTTTGATTATAGATATCAGCCCGATTGACATTACCTTGGGATGCAATTGGCTAGCCACTCTTGGTTCATTCACACCATAAATATACAACAAGGGTTGATGACATTTATGCATTGTGAAAATATTATTATATTGAGGGGTTCATGTGGGTAAAATATGGTAATGATAAATGCCATGCAACTCAAGAGGGAGGAAGATGAGAAAAATGGTCCAAATTTTTGTATTATATCTTTGCAAAATGAAGGAAATGAGGAAGACAATATGGTTTTACATAAGGATGTGGTGAAACTTTTGGAAGAATACAAATATGTATTCAACATGCCAAGCCAAATACAAAGGTAGATCATATTATTGAGCTAGAGCTGAATGCAAAGGTTGCTTAGATAGGCTTTCCAAGGTGGAGAAAGATGAAGTGGCTTGATATGGGTTAGGTCAAGACAACCACTCACCATTTGCTTCACCCATACTATTTGTGCAAAAGAAGGATTGCGCTTTTTGCATGTGTGTGGATTTTAGAGATGCGAACAAGATTACGGTTAAGAATCGTTACCTTATTCCAAGGATAGATGATGTCTTTGATGAACTCAAAGTTGCATGCTTCTTTTTAAATATTGATTTGAGATCGGGCTACCATCAAATTAGAATAATGAAGGAAGGGAATGAAATCCAAATGGCATTTAGGACCAAGAGATGTTTATTTCAATATATGGTGATATACCTTTTGGTTTATGCAATGCTCTTTCTACCTTCCAAGAATTGATGAATGAGATGCTATAGCCCTATCTATTTAAATCGATGTTAGTCTTCTTTGATGAATATTGATATATAGCAAAAGTGAAGAAGAGCATGTGCATAAGTCTTGGAGGCTTTGAGGAGACCAAGCACATTTATATCACAAGACGTGGAGTACCTTAGGCATATTGTTGGCAAGGATGGGATGAGGGTGGATCCTAAGAAAGTGGACTGCGTCAAGAATTGGCCAATAACATCTTCTAACATCACATAATTACGGGATTCTTTGGTCTTTCATCTTTCTATCGAAGGTTTCTTAAGAGATATATGGACAAATTTCCACCCTATTGAGAACATATAAGTTCAATAGGGAGTCATTCTTTTGGGATGCACAATGGGTATCCATACTCCAACAATGTAAGGACAACCTCAAGAAGTATCAAGAGACAATGAAGCACTATGAGGATTCTCATAGAAGGCCATTGTCTCTCAAAGAATGGGATTTCGTGTTTTTAAGAATTCCCAAGAGTTGATATGGCTCACTGGCAAAGGCAACACATGCATCATGAAGCTTTCCTGTCATTATATGGACTATTCAAAGTGTTAAGGAGATTTGGGGAACTTGTTTATCAATTTTTTCTCCCTCCTACCACCACTAGGATATATGATGTTTTCTATGTATCACATTTGAAGATTTGAAGGCTTACTTGGTCTTGGATGTGCAAGTGGTGGATGATGAGGATATGATTGAATATGTGCAAGAGAGTATAACGGGCAAGGGGGAGGCAAGATGGAAAGAGTGCTTGAAATTGTTCTCTAGTGGAATACTTGGTGAAATGGAAAGGTTTACTCCCTTGAGGAGGCTTCATGGAAGTCTGCTTCCATGTTAGAAGTGTTTGAAGACCTTATGGATGTATTGGGTGTTGAATAATTGAGGCAAAGTTGGATTATATGCTTGCTCAAATTCCCTTTAAGTGTTTGAAGGACAAGTATGGATGCATGGGGTTGTTGGTGAATAATTGAAGCAAAGGTGGATTATATGCTTGCTTGAATTCCCTATAAATTTTAGTTTTGGAGGCCCTACGAGTACTCCTATATGCAAACTATCTTTACAGAAGCTATGTGATGGCATATTTATGGAGGGTTGATTTGAGAGAATTACAAGCACTTTTGATTATATGGATGACATTATGCTCTCATGTGGATAGATTTTATAGCCATATCATTTTGGTCATTTCATGACAAGTGGCTTACATGGTGTGGTTGTGTTAAATACCATCTCTTGAGCTGAATGTTAATGGTTTTGTTTTGAAGGCGAAACCTATGGGTAGGAATTATTTGTAACAATGGTGAGCCCATGGGCATGAGAAGTGGCCATGTACATATTAGCCTATATGCTTGTAAAAGTTTGGGCATGGGCATGTGCATAGTTAAATAAGTGTGAAAGGAGGGCCAAGTATATATGACAACTATTGGGTCGAATCCTACACTAATCAATATGATAATAATTTCACTAACAATTTCTTGGAGAGCTCATTCAAGCTTCTATGGAACCTTGGTTGTGTAGAAGAAGACTTTCTTATATTTTGTGCTCATTCAAGATCTAACTATATAGTAGATCTAACTAGATCTACTATATAGCTCTTGAAAAGTTTTGTTATTGTGGATTCTGACTAGGCAAATAACTTAGTTGCATAATTGAAGCCATTTCCCAAGAAATCTAGTCATATGATGTGAACTCCCATAGACTTATACGGAAAGGGTAGCCAACATAGTTGAAGATTATGTACAAGCCCTTTATGAAGAATCTTAAGTTTAAGGTTTTATGACATAAGAATGTATTATTGTTTGGGCCATGGGGCTCCTTTGTTAAGGCCATGGGACCTTGTAGACATTATTAAACTTTAATGAGATCTACAAATTTCTAGCAAAGAAGAGAACTTTTCAGGTTATCATGCCCCTCCCCCCTTAAAAAAAGGAAAAATATATTTTTCTATAATATAAGTTTCCTCAAAGCATTTCTTTTAAACCCTCACAAATTCCTTGGTAAAATTCTTGAAAAGGTAGAAAAAAGATATATTTTTACAACGCTAATGTTGTAAAATTTTCCTCAATTTGCATTCTTATTATTAAAATGGTTTTTAAAAGAACACAGACACTTTACATCAAATAAAAATTTATTGTAGACTGTATATCTTCGTGTTCGGCCTTGTGTACAATGGATGTGGATGCCCACAATCTCAAAATACAAATGATATTGCGATGGGACTATCTCAACTTTGGTCTTTATGGATGCATCTTTTGGTTTTCATGCTTCGTTCTCGCCTATTCTAACAATAAGAGATTATGAGTCAAAATTCCTCATAGTGGACAAAGTTGTACCATTGTCAATCACCATGTCAATTTGATTCGAGGACATCATATTCCAAAATCATAGAATTTACTCAAAGAAATTACTCAAAATGGAAATTATACCTAAGTTAAAATTATTCAAAAGATCAGCTCATTGAATTATAATAACATCTTCATCTAGAGGACATATAATAGTCATAATATCATTTTCTTACTTAGCCTCTTCATCTAGACCACACATAATAGCCATAATAAAATGCATCTTATCCTATTAATCACATGGAAAGATAGAAATTAAATTTTCATGTGAAAATGATTACTTGATGCCTTTTGGTGACTTCATGCATATGTTTGTGCCTCGGGGGGGTCACTATATGTAAAATATCCCTATCGCGTGCGTTCAAGGCCTATATTTTAAATCCCTTATTTGTGAATTTTTTAATCTATATAATATCCCCTTTTCTTTATGAATCTGTAAATTTTTTTGAAAAATTTTTAAATCATACCCTTATGTAAATATATTTCTGTAAGTTTCATAAATTAAAATTATGCTTCTGTTGAACGCACGTGATATTCACATTTTTTTGTGAGTGACCCCCCCGAGGTTTGTGCACACACATTTACATGAGCATATGCAAAGGTAAAAGATAGAAAAAACATACTTACTTACATGCATGGAAACATGGATACATAATCATAAATACGTGCATGTACACATACATGCCACACATAAAAATATGTAAGCATACTATATACAGAATGCATGCATGTACACAAGTGTGTGTGTGTGTGTGTGAGAGAGAGAGAGAGAGAGAGAGAGAGAGAGAGAGAGAGAGAAGAGAGAGAGAGAGAGAGAGAGAGAGAGCACTATGCACATGGAAAGGGGAAGAGGAGGCAATCTATAGGAACATAGGAATAGAAGAGATAAGAGATTCCATTATTCACATGTTTGTTGAAATATATAATATCATGTTGTTCTTGCATCACCTTCAATTTTTGGAGACGGCCTAGCCTTAGATCTCCCGTTACAATAAACATGTCCAAATGATAAACTTCAAAGGATTTTTTCCTTTAGCCAACTTAAGGGGAACCCAATGTCAACCTTTATGTTAATTGCGCTTTGCATACAATTGAAGGTATCTCCTAGATGTCTTGGAGTGTTGGAAAGGATAAAATGTTGTCATCTACTAGAGCGAATGTATTAACGAGCTTCACTTCAAAAATAAGCCACTCCATCATGATGAGCTAGGAATTAGGTTTGTTCCAAGTTCATAATTATATATGAGGAGTCGTAAGGGAGGGTTGAGAGAGCATCATAAAGCTTTCATTTGAAGTTGATTTTGGAGGGTTCCAAGCTAATTTGAATGTCCCCATGTTTGTATGATGGGGGCGGATGGGACATGGCCGATAAGCAACTTTGTTGGGTGGGTACTTGGATTGTGGAATCCCCCATTCAATTGAAACTCCCAAAGCAAAGTTAGTTTAAAGCACCATTTTGGCTCTGAATTTTCTCGAAGGATGTGTGTGTGAGTGTGCGCATGTGTGTGTATGTATGCACACACTTGTGTGTGTGGATGTATGTGTGCGTGTGTGTGTATGCACACATATATGTGTGGATGTATGTGACACACACAAAGATGTATGGGTGTACATGTGATGTTCATGGCGTGTGTGGCTTCCATGAGACACCAAGGACGAGCTAGGAGGTTGGTGGGAAGTGCTTCTCATCCTAGAATCCCTCTCTTTCCGTCAGGGTCATCCTTCCTAGGATTAATATGGTCTCTCTCTCTCTCTCTCTCTCTCTCTCTCTCTCTCTCTTTGTCTCTGTCTCTCTCTCTCTCTATTGTCCTTGTGGTTTATAAGCGAACCGTGGCCCAATTTCACTGACTTATATGGACTGATGTGGTCGTCTATCCTGCGAGCCCACACGTGTGCGTGTGTGTGTCAAAACGGCGACAGAGGAGCTGTTTTTAAGTTCATCTCAATTTGCTAACCTCGTGAAGCTTAAACCGCCCCATGTACGCAGGAGTCTTGTCAAGCCGGGAGAGAGAGGAGAGAGAGAGAGAGAGAAGAGAGATGTGAGAGAGGGCCCCACCCGCTTTCTTCGAAGCTTTCTAAGACATCATATGAAAGGTGACCGGTGTTCGTGTGCCAAAAGCTTCGAAATAGTAATCATGAAGGCCCGACCGCCGTAGTATGCTACAAGGGAAAAAGGGCCTACAAAAAGCTTCCCCCGCGTGTGCTCAAGGTGACGTCCCAAAAGAGGCAAGCAAAGGGCTTGGTAGTCACAGCTTGTAAAAATTGTACCATATTACCCCCCCCCAAAGTTGCTTTTTGACGGGCGTCACGCCCGTTTTTCGAGCACCCTCGTCGTGCAAAACTTTAACATGCCTGTCAAACATTACGCTAAAATATCAAAAAAACTTGCTATATTTCACTCTACCCGTCATTTTTTGATGCGTAAGGGTGCCCGTCAGAAATCAAGCCTGCCTTCCCTCCCAAAAAAAAGTGCTTTCTCCTATGATCAAAATAAAGGTGATATAACCAACTCAAAAGTGATATTACACATTGGACTTCCCATGCAAAAAAATAAAATAAAAATATAAAAGCTTTTTCCCCCCACCAATCCAACCAGTGGTCATGCTCCAAAGTGATTGGATCTAGTATTGAAGATTGGAAGTGCATGGCCCAATTTTTTTTTATTTTTATTAATAACCAACCACCAAAAAAAAGGGGATGCTCAAAAATATCCAAGATTTGACATTACAATTAGATAAATGT